>NW_023270431.1:5063308-5622652 GCF_011800145.1 Mirounga leonina
AAGCTACAGACATACGTCAATAATAACAGGAAGGCACTTTCAAGGGAATAAGACACTAGCCCATACCCCAACTTCCTGGTTGGTGGTGGGATATAACTGTTGTACGCATGATGGATCTGACAAAACTACACACAGCTACATAAAATCTGAAATATAACGTAAGTTATATTTGTGTGTGTGATTATGTAAAAATTCTAACTTCTTTCATCAAATCTGAAAATAAAAATAAACAAAAACTATGAGAGCTGAGTTGGCTACCAGTGTCCAAAATCAAGAAGAATGTGTTCTCTTTCAAAATGATGATTCATTACCAAAATAAACAGCAGTTCATGTAGAAATACTGCCTCCCACACCCTTGAGATTTTACTAAGTCTATGAAAAGAGGATGACTCAGGTTAACTAACTTGTCTAAAGTCACATAGCTATTAAGTAGCCAACTCTGCTCAGACTGTAGTGTCTTGTGGAATGGATAAAAAAGCAAGATCTATATCTATCTGTTGCCTACAAGAGACTTATTTTAGATTTAAAGACACATGCAGATTAAAAGTCAAGGGATGGAAAAGCATTTATCATGCAAATACAAGTGAGAAGAAAGCTGAGGCAGCAATACTTATATCAGAAAAAATAGACTTTAAAACAAAGATTATAACCAGAGACAAAGAAGGACACTATATAATCATAAAGGGAGCAATACAAAAAGATATAGCAATTGTAAATATTTATGCACCCAACATGGGCGCACCCGGATACATAAAGCAACTAATAACAAACATAATGGAAGGTTTTAAACAATAGCAGCACAATAATAGTCGGGGATTTAACATCTCACTTACATCAATGGATAGATCACCTAAACAGAAAATCGACAAGGAAGCAGTGGCTTTGAATGACACATCGGATGAGATGGATCTCACAGATATATCAGAACATTCCATTCTAAAACAGCAGAATACAGGGCGCCTGGGTGGCTCAGTCGGTTTAAGTGTCTGCCTTTGGCTCAGGTCATGATCCCAGCGTGCTGGGATCAAGCCCTGCATGGGGCTCCTCAGCAGGGAGCCTGCTTCTCCCTCTCCCACTCCCCCTGCTTGTGTTCCCTCTCTCGCTGTTTCTCTGTCAAATAAATAAATAAAATCTAAAAGAGAATACATACTCTTTTCAAGAGCACATGCAATATACCCCAAAACAGATCACATAAACAGGCCAAAAAACAAGTCTCAACAAATTCAAAATGACTGAAGTCACACAGGAATCTTTTCTGACCACAATGCTATGAAACTAGAAATCAACCACAAGAGAAAATCTGGAAAGATCACAAATACATGGAGGTCAAATAACATGCTACTAAACAATGAATGGTCAGCCAAGAAATCAAAGACAAAATCAAAAATACATGGAGATAAATGAAAATGAAAAAACAGTGGTCCAAAATCTTTGGGATGCAGCAAAAGCTGTTCTAAGAAAGAAGTTTATAGTAACACAGTCCTAACTCAAGAAGCAAGAAAATCTCAAATAACCTAACCTTATACCTAAAGGAGCTAAAAAAAGAACAAACAAAACCCAAAACCAGTACAGAAAGCAAAGAGGAGAAATAACAACCGACACCAAAGAGAATATTATGAAAATTATGTCAACAAACTTTACAACCAAGAAGAAATGGATAAATATCTAGAAACATATAACCTCCCAAAATTGCATCAGGAAGAAATAGAAAATTTGCGCAGACCAATTACCAGCAATGAAATTGAATCAGTAATAAAAAAAACTTCCAACAAACAAAAGTCCAGAAGCAGGGCTCCTGAAAAACCTGTATTCTGAAAACTATAAAACATTTATGAAAGAAACTGAAGATGACACAAATGGAAAGATATTCCATGCTCATGGACTGGAAGAACAAATATTGTTAAAATGTCTATACAACTGAAAGCAATCTACAAATCTAATGCAATCCCTATCAAAATACCAACAGCATTTTTCACAGAACTAGAACAAATAATCCTAAAATTTATATAGAACTGCAAAAGCCCCCAAATAGCCAAAGCAATCTTGAAAAAGAACAAAACTACAGGTATCACAACTCCAGATTTTAAGATATACTAAAAACTGTAGAAATCAAAACAGTATGGTACTGGCACAAAAACAGGCATATAACTCAATAGAACAGAACAGAGAGCCCAGAAATAAACCCATTATTATAAGGTCAATTAATCTTCAGCAAAGGAGGCAGGAATATGCAATGGGGAAAAGACAGTCTTTTCAACAAATGGTGTTGGGAAAACTAGAACAGCTTCATGCAAAAGAAGGAACAAGACCTCTTTCTCACTATACACAAAAATAAACTTAAAATGGATCAAAGACCTCAATGAGACCTGAAACCATAAAAATCCATGTATATTTTAGGACTACCAAACAATTTACTGAGTTTGGTTTCTCAATATTTGTAGGTGTGCATCAGTTTCCCATGGCTGCCCATAACAAATAACCACAAATTGGCTGGTTTAAAACAACATAAATGTATTCTCTCACTGTTCTGGAGGCAGGAAGTCCAAAATCAAGATTTGGTCAGGGTTCCACTTTCTCTACGGGCTCTAGGGGAGAACTTTTTTTATTTTTCTTTACTTTTTTCTTTTTTTGCCTCTTCCAATTTCCAGTATCTCTCTCTACATTCCTGGGTATTTCTTAGGTTAGATCACATTACTCCAATTTCTGCCTCCATCTTCATATCACCTTCCCTCTTCTGTCAGTCAAATCGCTTCTCACTGTGTTTACTTGTCACTGGATTTAGGGTATACTCAGATAATCCAGGAAAATCTCTTCATCTCAAGATCCTTAATTCATCTGCAAAGACACTTTCCCCAAATAAGGTAAGGCTCACAGGTTCTGGGAACAGGACTTGGACAAATCTTGTTGGAGGCCATCATTCAACCCACTCCAAGGGGTTTATCATGAGAGGACTCTGTCTTTATTCAATCATCATATCTTGAAGTACAAGACAAATATGCTTGACTACATATAAACATTTGGAGGAGGAAGAAGGGGAAGAGGACCAAAGCCAAAAAGAATGAATTAAAATATAATTATTTGGTTCTAAGTCCTGAGTTATTTTTTAGTGTGGACTTACGACAATGACTGAAACAAAAAGGAATGGCCAGTAAACCACTGCTGAGAACCAGGTGATAAGAACCGGCAATATGTTGACTAAGGGCACATTGAATGGATCTATTTGACTGCTAAAATATCAACTAGCCTTGTGTAACCCTGGGGATGATTTTGCATAGGGAAGTTAATGTACAGTTTCAAAATGATACCTCCCATGAATAGTAAACATTGGAAAGAGCTATATTATCTCTCTTTAGGATTTTGAAGGATGTAGCTCCTCCTACTTTGATAGTACTATTAGTAGAATTGACACTCAAGTTGAATTCCTCTTTCCATAGAAATGTATAAAGGCTTGGAGTAAGATTTAAAATAGTAAATGAATTACCTAAGAGTGACTTCATCTTGGTCAGGCCTCAGTTTGCCATATGTACAATGGAGAAAGAATAATAATGAAACTATTGACAACAGCAATATACCAATGACAATAATAAATATCTATCTTAGAGGTTTTTGAAACTTAAATGAGATGACCTATGGAAAATATTTATCCTATGCTAACAAAAGAATGCTCAATAACTGTTTTTATCATCATTGCCATAACCAAGGCAAAATATGCTAATTTTTTACATGAGCTGACAAATCACGGAGCTAAGGAATACTAGATCCCAAACTAGAACCCCAGCCTTCCAAATTCCTGTCTAGAAAATCTTTAGATACATGTGCTATTGACATGTTTTAGTGGCCTAAAGCATGTGTCGAATATACTTCAATTCTATTATATAATAATTAATGCAGTCTCTAGTATGTGTAATGCAACAACAAGGCCTTCGGAAAATATCAGGAAGGTGTTTTTTAGTACATCTTTTCAGTAACCCCATCCTAACTATAGAGTCATTCAGTAAAGACCCAATGTATGAACAGGTTGATTATATCTGAAAGCATTTAATTCAACAGAGGCTTGAGGAGGCAGAAGCCCTTTAGGAAGAAGCCATAAATCAGTAAAGTCAAAGGCAATAAGCCAGTAGTATGATGAAAGTAGAGGAATAATTGTAAACACATTTAATAAGTGTGTTGGAGGAGATTAAACACAAGGAGGAAATTGTTAAGGAATTCTTAATGATTCATGTTGATGGAATGCCTGAATAATAAAGCAGACAATTAATCAAAGACAAGGGGAAATTAATGTTTGTGATTTGTGGCATGGAGATGAGAGGTCTACTAAAAAAAGAAAGGTGGAATGGCCCATAAAGGAGAGCATAACCAATACATATATATATATGTATATATATGGAATAAATATTTTTGTTTTCCTTAGAATTTAGTGGGCTACAGAAAATCTCTAGGTTAAAATAACTCATTTTTATAAAATAACTATCCAGTAAACCCAAAGTAATTATTTAAAATTATCTGACTACTAAAACAACTGAATGCAAGGCAGGGAAAACTTTCCACAATGCCAGCAATTACATTATACATCTGGCCCTTCATTGGGTTGGGGCTTACATAGACTAAAAGTTCTGCCCACATCCTGGTACAGAATAGTTATGATCTGCTAGAAAGACTTTCCCTACCCCTTTATTTATTATTTCTAAACTTCCTCTCCTACAATGTTGCATTTTATACACAAATATATTGTGTCAGTACTCCTGTTCTATTGAGATAAATGAAAAAAAATACGAATTTTGACAGAAATAGTAATTTACAAATTCCATCATTTCCTCAAAAATCAAAGGAAGTCTTTTCAATGCTCAGCAATTCTCCACCCAAATCATTAGCCTTTATCACTCATCTTCTGTATATTTCAAGTTTAAAAAAAAAATTAAAAAGGAAGCAAAAGCAAATAGTATATGAGGAATTATGGTAAAAATCATGCAGGTAAAATAAAATGAACATTTCACAATTAATTAAATAACAGTGCAAGAGTCATGAGAAAACCCTTTCCTATAATTTGTCAGTTAGGGTTCTCACTTTGATTAATTTCTTATTTTCCCAGACTGACCCTTTTTCTAATCCTGCACCTCCTCACTGTTGAGCCACCATTTGTTAAAACATAAAAGTCTATGCCACATTTCGCAGCAACTCCTTCACCTGGATTAGAAATTCTAGAGTCAGGATTAGCTGCAGAGTGGAAGTTGATGCACAATGGAAGCAGCAAGGGCCATCCTTGCCTCCCTTGATGTTTCTTTTCTTTTCTTCAGACATGTTTCTGGGAAAGAGATTTTTTAAAGTTATTTTATTTAAGCTCCTACTGTATAGGGATCCAAAATAATCCCATATCTGGCCTATTGTTCCCTCCCAAACAGTAGGCAGGAGACATCCTGTTCAAAATTCCGCCGTCATCAACCAATGCATCATTGCCTACACCATCCCTTATTTTTATACCATCTTGTTGAGAATTTAGCTAAACTATCCCACAATACTGCTGCCTCTGGACACATACCAGTGCCTCCCCCAAGGACATGCCCTAGACAACAGTTCACAGAGTCACGAGTAGAGGCAAATTCCTGATAGGATGCCCCAACCACCCCTATGATAAAGTCTCCCCTGCATGCCGGAGTGTGCCCCTTGTTCATACCTTAGATAAGACACCCATATGGCTTACCAAAACCCCAGTGTTTTTGGTTTGAATTGACTAATCCAGACTTGGCCTGGGAACCCCAAAGTACGCCCCCTTGAGGACATTAATAAAAGCAGGTGCCCTGGGTGCTGCCCTGGTCTCTGGGCCTGCACCCTCCCATCACCTCCCCACAGTCCCCATAAGACATGCCATGTATCTCCTCCAGGATCTGTAAGTTATAAACTTTTCTATTTCACTTTCCCTTTTGATCTTTTATTGAACTGTGGCTCACCAGCTGACACTCTACTTAACAAATGTTAATTTAACAAAATCACACCTCTTTCTCCCATTCTAATCATCACCATGTTCTTCAAGTCCTTTCTTGGACAGGGATTTGTCCCTTTAACATGTACCTAGGAAAGATGTAAATCACCTAAAATTTTGAGAATGTCTAGCTTTTCTTTTGCCTGCAGTCTCTGTCCTACAGATAGATGCCAAAAATATTCCTCAAACTCCAACTCTTTCTCAACAATCAAATCAACCAGTTTTCTTTATTAATTTATTGTAGTATGTTCTGTATCACTCATCAAAAACTAATAATAAAGCCCATTTCAAATGTTATAATATTGTAGTATCCAGGTACTAATAATACTTTTTCTATAACCTGTTTCCCCAAAAACTATTTTCTCTCATCTCTGCTTTCTTAAATCCCTTTGACTGTACCTGTTGTTGCATGAATCACGTTGTACTATCAATGTTTATCTGTCTGTCTCTACCACTAAACAAAGAACTCTTTGTAGGTGAAGCATGAGTCTCATTCATCTTTATGTTCTTACCTCCTGGCAAGTCATTCAGTTCAAAGAACTATTTGAATGATTAGGCAAAAGCTGGTTGAGAGCATACATTAACAGTTCCTTGCTGACTTACGTATTATCCAGTGTTACTTAATATCTGTCTAGTACTTTAGAAGATGCCACAAATAACCTATCAGGTTTGATCATCACCACAGTTCTGTGTAGCCAGTGTAACACCCGCTACATTACACTGTTTGAAAAGACTCAAAAAGATGAACTGACATCTTCACAGTCACCATGTTAATTGGTGACGGGGCTAAGTTGGATCCTAGGTCTTAAAATCCACTTTTTTTTTTAAATATTTTATTTATTTATTTGAGAGAGAGAATGAGATAGAGAGAGCATGAGAGTGGGGAGGGTCAGAAGGAGAAGCAGACTCCCTGCCGAGCAGGGAGCCCGATGCGGGACTCGATCCTGGGACTCCAGGATCATGACCTGAGCTGAAGGCAGTTGCTTAACCAACTGAGCCACCCAGGCGTCCTTAAAATCCACTTTTTAAAAAATTATCTTCTCCAGAGTCTGCTCTAGACTAGTAAACTATACATCCCCTTTAGAAGAATTCTTCAATTTCTTACTTTTACCAATTTTGTATTGTTGTGCAACATTTACCCTTGGACTTTGTTTGTGAGCATTGCAAATTGTTCCTTGTACATGAAAGAAAATTAAACTTTTTTCAGAACTGTTTCTTTGTATGGGGAATAAGTGCATGAGGCTAGTGTTTGGTAAAATATTTCCCTCTTGGAATGAAAAGCTATTTGGGCAGACTGATGGACAAAGTGGAATACCCACCTATCTTATCTCAGATATGAAAAACTCGGAGATTATGGCTAGTTAGATAAAAGAGGGGAAACAAGAGAAAGCCTCGGATTTTTTTTTCCATATTTTGTTCTTAGGGTACCTTTAGGGTAACTTTCCTTCCCCATTCTTTTTTTTTTTTTTTTTTTTTAAGATTTTATTTATTTATTTATTGGAGAGCGAGCGAGAGAGAAACAGCATGAGAGAGGAGAGGGTCAGAGGGAGAAGCAGGCTCCCCACTGAGCCGGGAGCCCGATGTGGGACTCGATCCCAGGACCCTGGGATCATGACCTGAGCCGAAGGCAGTCGCTTAACCAACTGAGCCACCCAGGCGCCCTTCCTTCCCCATTCTTAGACCATATGCTTCTAGTAAAGCTGAATCTACCCAAGGCTGCAGGACTGACTCAGACAACTTATGGTAAGCTACACAATGCTTCCCATCCCCTTGTCAAAGCAACTGGTTCAAAGACTGGCACATGATCCAAATTGGAACAACAAAATCAAAAAGAGCTAACATAGGGGCTTTTGTGGGAGCAATGTGAGGGGTGGCTTTTCCTTTAATGCAATGTGTGTAAAATGATGTGAAATTAAAGCTGACGGTTCCTACTACAAAGAGGCTTAGAATTGGGCTAAAGTAGGGAAAGCAGAACTGGAAAAATGGTGGCATCTCTGAAGCCTTGAATCAAGAAATGTAAGCATACCTGAATTTGGACTATTAAGTCAAATAAATCTTCTATTTATTATGATGTCCAGTTGCATTATCTGATAGTTCTAATTAAAGCTACCTAACTGATATGCCCTGACTGATAAGACAAGAGCAGTTCTTCAGGATTGTGTATTGGTAGAGATGGACAAAGTAAAACATGGGGGAAAGGGATAAACATAATAACAGAAAATTAAGCCTAAATTCTTGCATAAAATCACATGAAACATGTATTAGAAGAACCTCAGGATGATGCTAATAAAGTACCTGGGTTCTAATAATAGGGATTAAATAAATGTTAGTTCTCTTCTCTTTCTTGAAATACGACCCCTTAATGAACTAGAAGCATTTAGTGATAAAGTAAAAGAAGGCTGCTTCCCATGTTCTTTGCATTCATTCAGTTAATCAATTACCCAGGTAATCTACAGCCAAGCTTTCTAACTCGGACACAGCATTTACTGTGAATGGGTTAGAGGTGACGTGAAATACGGATTATTTTAGTCCTTGAGGTTTTAGTGAAGACACTGCTAGAAGCTGTAATAAGACCCAACATTCCATCGGAATTATATATATATGTTAATACACCTATAATATTACATATTATTATATATTATATAATAAACACAGTAATCATTTATTTGGAATTCATCACCTACTTTCTAACCAACTTCACTCTGAAGTGCCAGATATTATTTCTATTCACATTTTATTGATGAGAACTAGTCTCACGTGGCCACACTGAGAAAGAATGCTGGGACATCAAGTCCCTGGCTGGGCAGCCACTTCCCAGAAACAACTACCCTATGGAAGGGAAGTGTAAAAACCGAGTTAGCCAGCTTTGCCACCGGGGCTTGAGCCATTAGCTGGTTATTTCAAGCCATGAGCAGATATAACCATTTATTCAAGCGTATCTTTTAACCATCTCGACTTTGAATGTACACCATAATGTAAAGTTTAAAAAGCGTCAGTCTAAGACTGGTACCCATGGACTTGAAATTTGTCTGCCTGGTGATTCTCAAACTTCTAAATCCTCCAGGTACCCAGTCATTGTGGATTAAGCTCAACTCCGTTTCTGACACTTCATTTTTCTCCCTTTACCATTTGTGTTATAGCATGGCACCATTCTGGTTTCTTTCCTCTTCAACTTGCCTCTGTCCATCAACCACCCAATGCTTACCCATTTCCCTTAATTATTTAGCTAATCTGGAACCCTGATCTCTGTCAACGTGCATTTCTATTCATCTCATCATGTGAACTCACAGCCTTTGACAGGGAAACCAATAGCCATGATGCAATTCTTCAGGTACAAAATAGGGAAATTACCATTCCAAGTTTTGTTTTGTTTTGTTTTTTAAGATTTTATTTATTTATTTGACAGAGACATAGCGAGAGCAGGAACACAAGCAAGGGGAGTGGGAGAGGGAGAAGCAGGCTTCCCGCTGAACAGGGAGCCCGATGCGTGGCTCTATCCCAGGACCCTGGGATCATGACCTGAGCCGAAGGCAGATGCTTAATGACTGAGCCACCCAGGTGCCCCTCCAAGTTTTTAATGTCAACATTTATTCATCTTTTAACATGTAAGTGGTTACATTGGCAGGGATAGATGAAAACATACAGATGCCTTTATAGAAGCCACTCCTATGCGGTAAAAGTATATAAACTAAAAATTCTACTCTATCCCTTTTCTCAGTTTCTCTTCAAGTACATCATACTCCTAAATATTTCCTTTATGCAAGAGAACAAGTATGTAATGTATTCTATATGTATTAGCTAGGCTGGCTACCTCCCATAACAAATAAACCCACAATTTCTGTGGCTATATTATAGTAGATTATTTTTTGTTCATATACAGTTCAATGCTCCATGTTCCTTATTATGGGAAGAGGAGTCAGCTTCACACAGCCATTTCATTCAGAGATTCAGGCCTCAGATATTGGATGTACTTCAACATTTTACTTCCAAGATCATTCTGAGAATCACTATCTAACAGGCAAGAGTGGAAGAGCAAACGGATCCCACATGGGAGGAGGACTTGGGTGCCAGGCATGAAATGCTTCAACCCCACCTAACTGTAGAGGAGACTGGAAGTATGGTTTGGCTGTGGAAATGGGTTTATTATACAGCTAGTGCACTTGCAGTTCTGTGACAATTAGCCTTTAACTTAAAAAAAAAAAAGTATCTTATCCATTTGTCTTGCCTAGGATATTAAATTCAGGTTTCAGAGTCTTTAGTCCAGCATCAATTCCCACCTCAATCTTAACAAATTAATTTCTCATTATGCCCTACAAAGACCTTCCTTGTCATCCAAACTAATTTACTTTCAGCTCACCAGTCCTATTTACTATGCCTTTTCATAGGTCATTTCAATTTACTCCATCTAGAAATACTTCCTTTATTTTTCTATCAAACCCTAATCCCTACATCCTTAAAATATGACTTAAAGCCCATCTTTTCTAGAAGATTTTTCAAGATGAATAAAGCTATTTCCTTGACCACACTCATGCATATGATCCCCCAGTAATATACTAATTTCCTGTCTCCTTTCTTCCCCCATATTTCTGGGAGCCTTGAGAAGGGTAGGAGTTAAGGGCATCAATTCATAGACAAGTTCCATAATCTGTTATGTGGCTCAGAGTGGAATCCTCCATTAACATTCATTTGATGCATCTTACTTTCTTCATCTAATGTCTATAAACTCCTTCATAAGCTAATGCTACATCTGATCCTAGCCTATCAAATCTCTTTGTGATTGTTTAATTTTTCCATGGATCTGCCCATAATTCTATTCTTCCAATTTATTTTATTTAGAACAGGTAGGAGCAGATAAGGAACTATGGAGAAAAAAGTCACAAAGCTTCAAGATAAATTGAAAAAAAAAATCAGAAAACTTTTTATTACCATATTAAAGTGCTTCAAAATCTGTATATATGTGCATAAATATACAAATACATACAAATGTAGTAGAGATATAGCTCTCAGAGAGGCCTCTTTAAAGCCATTCCTTTTACTTTTTTGGTTATCTGTGGCTTTACACTGAATAGCTTACCCAGAAGAGACACTTATATTCTTGTTTTCTGACACTTTATAAAAACGAACTTTCTTAAAAAATGAGGGTATAGGCTAGAGGACCTATGTGTGAATTTAAGAACATCTGCACAACATTGTGGGAATGTAAGTAGAAAGTGAATAAAACATGAAAAAGATACTTAGCAAAAAACCAAACATGCCAGAATACTAAAAATGAAACCTACCTACGCAACCAAATGCTTCATGTGATCATTAGGGTTTTATGGAATTTATTATAATTTTCTCCCTTCAAATTACAATTTTTCACATAAAAATATTTCCAGTATCATACACATGAATTAGGGGTAATTTTCTTCTAGACATGGAATACATATCCAAGTAAAAACATTGTAGGCAAAATTCCTTCATCAATTAGATTTTCTGACATAAATCTTGAGTCTCAACCTCACTTCAATGCTGCACCCCATGAATATCACCTCTTGTTAAAGTAAATAAATACCTGTGATGAGTTTTGCTGGGTGAATGTGCTGGAGCTCAAAAGCTTTGCTAGGGAGAGAG
The DNA here is from genome assembly GCF_011800145.1 of Mirounga leonina. NCBI lineage: Eukaryota > Metazoa > Chordata > Mammalia > Carnivora > Phocidae > Mirounga > Mirounga leonina. Next base: position 5,074,899 of record NW_023270431.1, read on the forward strand.
CAGCATCTGCTCCAGAGAAAGTGAGGAAGGAGACAGCATACACTACAGTTGATTGGCTGCACAGCTAGGTTTAGTTGTAACCACAACACTGGATCTTAAACCATGCCAATGCTAAGCAAATGTTTATTTTTCTTTTCTTTTCCCAAGAGTGATTTGCAGTGCTATTTCCCACTAGAATCACTTAGGAAACATTCAAAATGCTGATTCCCCAGGACTTTCTGTATTGCAGGTAAACACAGCTGGTGGTCTGATTCAGAGTTCCCCAGATCCTAACCGAACCTCCCAACCTTGCCATCCACTCTGCAAGAGGGCCCTCTTCAAATCTGCTTGATTTCATCTCTCCCCAAAGCTCTTTAGGCCAAAATGAGTTAGAGCTGAAAAGCAATTTCTTAACAAGTCACTCGTAAAACTTGACTTTAGAAAATGGAAAAGTCCTTTTAAAAGTCCAGCTCCTTGAGATGAAAAAAGCTCAAACTGTTTATCGAATTGATAATTTTATTTTAGGAAATTTATTTTAAATATTTCAAAACAGATTATTTCCCAGCAGCAGAAGTAAGGGTATTTGGGTTTTTTGTCTTTTTGTTTTTAGGAATTCGAACATACCCCACTTCTGAAAGAATTAATTCAATGGTAAGTATTTATTGAGCACCTGGCAAAATGTGCATTACTCTTGTACTCAGCTCTGCGGGAAACAAAACAGAATCTGAAACTAAACCTTTTTGTTTAATAAGTGAATGAGCACTGAAAACGGTGGACATAAAGTAAGTGTCTAAGAATTCTGAGAAAGGAGAGAGTAACTGGCTAACAGTACGGAGGAAAAGCCAAGAGGAATGATAAAGAGGAAGACTGATAACAAGGCACTACTGTGCATTCATTGCTCTTGAAGAGCCTAGCTTTCTTGTTGAGCAGGCACAGAGGATAAAATTGGTTCATCAGAACGGGTCGTAGTTTGAGACACATGCAAAACTGAGGCATTTAGACATTATTCTGTAGAAAACTGGGAAATTAGTTAAAAGAAGGGAAACTGAGGCATGTAGTTACTTTGATTAAAATAACAAGAGCTTAAACATCTACATTTTATAGAGTGCCTAGAAATATGCAGAGCAAGTGGCTGGAGGGGTATGAACAAGAACCTGAAAACAAGGTTGTTCCAGAAGCACTGAACTTTAAAAGTAATTCAAAGCAGCTGAGCAGGTACATGCAAAGTAACTTCAAAGAAGTGTGGCATCAGTCTAAAGCAGTCTAACTGAATTCATTAACATTTCTAAAGAAAAGAAGGTCTCTACCACAGTTGGAAAATACGGGGGGGGGGGGGGGGGGGAAAGTGAGAGAATTGGCAGAACCACCTTGAGCACTGCCCAGGGCAGAGTGACCCTTGCCAGACCTGTCTTTACCTGGCAATTAATGCTTCCACTACAGCTATGTTGACATTTGGCTCCTAGAACGAACTCTCTTCGCTTTTAAACTACTTTCACAAAGGTCTCTTATAATTGCCATGTGATTTTTTTTATTGGGAAAGAATAGCAGACCACAGGGTTCACCAACTATTCCCCATTATATGTTAACAAATCTTTATTCTGATTTGTAGATCTATCTTTTAGGATCAGTTAGTATGAATTTGCCCAAGAGTAAAAACTGCCATTTACAGGGTTCTTTGGGTGTGTTAAGTCTTATACACTAAGGCCAAATGGAGTTCAAGGCATATCCCAAAATATGGCACCCTGAAACACTGAATAGTTTAAGCTGAAGGAATCTGAGAAACAGTAAGTGCAGGAAGGACTTTCTGACCTTCCCCTAAAGCAAGTCATGGGGCCCTCATGGGAGAGTTGCCCTCCCTATAGCTGGAGGAAAGGAATATCCTTATTTCTGAAGACTGAGGGAAGTTAGAGGGATGCCAAGAGGAATCTGAACAAACAGCCCTTGTTAAATTTCCCCCTGCTTACTAGACTCAGCTCACACCCTTTTTCCAATCACATTTTTCTGCAACTTTCCACTCCATCAAATCTAGCATAAAAATGCTCAGGTTCAACGCTTTCTTTGGGTCCTAATCTTTTCATGAAGGCTCCTGTTTTATGCAAAACTTGTATTAATTTGTATGTTTTTATATTAATTTGTATGCTTTTCTCTTGTTAATCTGTCTTTGGTTACAGAAGCCCCAAATGAGAACTTAAAAAGGTGAAGGAAAATATATTTTTTCCTCTCTTACAAGACTTTATGATACTAATTTATTTAATTCTCCATTATTCTAGGAAATAGATACCATTATTCCCATTTACCAGATTAAAAAAAAAATTGAAAGGTGCCCATGTATGCAAGGCTGGTCCAACACTGGAAAAAACAAATAATGTAATCCATCACATCAACAAACTAAAAAAGAAAATGTACATGATCATATCAATAGGTATAGAAAAATCAATTGGCAAAATCCAATACCCATTCATGATAAAAACTGTCAGTAAACGAGGAATGGGGCAAACTTGCTCAACTTGATAAAGAACATCTACGGAAAACCTACAGCCGATATCATACTTTAATGGCAAGAAACTCGAAGCTTCCCCACTAAGGTCAGGTACAAAACAAATGTATCTTCTCATACTACACTTTTTCATCATCCCACTAGAAGTTCTGGCCCATGCAGTAAGAAAAGGAAACAAAACTATACATATTGGGAATGAAGAAATAAACCTATCCTTGTTTATAGATGACATAATCACTTATGTAGAATATCTAAAAGAATCACCAAAAAAAAGCAATTGTATCATGGTCATAGGCTACAAGGTTAATATATAAACGTCAATCACTTTTCCATAAATTAGCAATAAACAAGTGGAATTTGAAATTAAAAACATACCATTTATATTAGCACTCAAAAAAATGAAATACTTAGGTATAAACATAAGAAAATATGTACAAAATCCGTATGACAAAAGCTATAAAACTGATTAATGAAATCGAAGAATTAAGTAAATGGAGAGATATTCCATGTTCATGGCTAGGAACTCTCAATAATGTCAGTTCTTCCCAACTTGATCTGTAGATTTAATGTGATCTCAATCAAAATCCCAGCAAGCTATTTTGTGGATATTGACAAACTGATTCTAAATTTATAAGGAGAGAAAAAACACCTAGAATAGCTAATCCTGATATTGAAGAAGATGTACAAAGTTGGAGGACTGTCACTAGCTGACCTCAAGATTTAGTATAAAGCTACAGTAACCAAAATAGTGTGGCATTTGTGAAAGAATAGACAAATAGATCAATATAACAAAACAGTATATCAAACAATGTAACAAAACAATATAATCAACTTATCTTTGGCAAAGGAATAAAAGTAATTCATTGGAGCAAAGATAGTCTTTTTACATTTCTCACCCCAAAGTGAAGCTGAGCAACAAAACTTTCATGCCCTATGAAAAAGAGCAAAAGCCCAGTGAAATTTTCCCTCTTTACTCCCTTTCCCTGTCTCTCCTTCTCCAGGTTAGAGACTTTAGGATTCATAGCTTTCCTAGGACAAGGGAAATAAATGTTTGATGCTTTATTTTTTCAAAGAAGGAAGTGCAAACCTTCTTTTCCTATGCCCTAGGTGACAATCCAAACTACAGTAAATGTGTATTTATCCTTTAGCATCAGAGATAATTACCTTGATCTATAGGTCTCAACATGTCTAAAATATTCCATGATCTGATCTTATTTAACTCTATACTGAAGTATAGTTTGACTTGAGGGTCAAAATCAGCTGGAGGCAGACACTGTGATTCTATGTATTTTTAATATGAAATCAAATTTCTATCCTCCAAACAACTAACAAATGAATCACAGCTAAAGCAATTTTTCAAAAGAACCTGGTCAGCCTGATTATAGGTGGTTGTATGTATATGTATGTGAGCAAAGATCAAACACATAATTTTCTCCATTAGTGTTTATTCTTATAAAGTTTAACTTTGAACTTTTTGGTGACTTTATCACCTCCTTTGCATATATATACGCTAAAGGTAAGGAATCTAAATATAATTCCAAGAGAAGGACTGTGAGCTACGGTGAGCGGCTGTAATTTCATGGACTTAATTTTATTCTTTCTACATTCAAATTGGACAGAAGACTTATTGTGTTCTAAAGATGGAAAATCCCCAAATCCAACCTAAAATTATATGAAGGGGGCAATAAGAGAAGGAAAATCAGGCAAATAATAGCATAAGTCATTAGGACAAATACAGTAGATCTCCTCATTACAATGTAGAATATGAAGGAAAATGTAGAATCACATGCATTTATTTATTTCAAATAGTTCCTTTTAATCCGGGTTGAGTGGCTTCGTTCTACATATTTTGAGTGCTGAGGTAAGTACAATATATTTTTTCGCTTTCATTTTGGTGTCTCTCCAGACACCAAAATGAAAGCCTATTTGGTACTGTCTCCCGCAGACTACAGACAGGACTAAACAAGCTTACAGAAGAAATGAGCTGATTTTGGCAGAGTAGAGGGTTTGCAATACCAGTTGCTTACTGGTCTATGAGTACAATGATTAACATTTGGCTTCTTGTTCTTTCATTTACTACTGGGACTTTTTAGCCTTTGATCACCTTTCTATTTCACCAGTTGCCCTTTAGTTTCACAAATTATTCATACACACTACATTTGGTTTTCCTTTCATCTTTCTCACCCATTGTTCCTTCTATTGCTAGCTAATGTTTATTGAATTATTCAGTAATTTAGGGAGACCCCCTAAAGTGTAATGTTTTCCCAGTCTCATTTTTCTTGACTGAAGGCCATAGAGATAACACTAAAATTTTCCACAAAACACCTGGTACTATTGTTTTTAGATCTGTAATGCTCAGAGTTAATATTAAAACTGTGAGGAATCCATTATCACTATATGAAGGATTTTAAGGTCAAGAAAAATTGATTTTTTTTAAATTCTAAAGACATTAAATATTGTGATTAGTGGCTATAAAGAATAACACATACTAAATTTGGTTAAATAACTTGGAACATCATTGCTGTGTGCCTTAGAAGAGATCATGTTTATTATTTGTTTGAAAAATTAATTCCAGGAAGATTCTGCAAAATTGAGCCATAGGCTCAGCCAGATCATAAATTCTTTTTTAAGCATTTCCCATATTTTAAGCATCAAACAGTATACCAGCTACTGTGTTAGATATTTTAACCTTCATGATATTAATATTCTATAACCATATGAGGTAGGTTTTGTCATTCTGTATTTTATACAACAGGAAACTGAAATCAGATAACTCAAAACAAACCCAGGCAACACAGCTAAGTAGAAGTGCCTACATTGGAACCTAGGTATTAGAGACTATACAAACCATATATTTCCATCATACCACACTTACTCCCTTAGCTAGCTAGAGCCTGAACCAGAATGTTTTTTTTATTTCTCCCTTTAAAAATTCTTTTTTACATGAGGGTATGATAACTAATATTTTATTACTTCTCCCTAGTTTATTTTTATTCAAATGAATATATGTATAATGTTCCAATACTTGAATGATGCTACAAAGTTATGAGAAAGCACCATCAAAAAGCAGTACCTTACTCACCCCTCCCCATCCAAGTCCCACCATAATAGTTTCTTTTCACACTTAGGTCCATATTTCTAAGTAATACGTACATATATTTTTGACCTTTCAAAATTTAGAATTTATTTATTTTGCTGTATGAAGAGTTTTGCCCTTTTACATTTACCATTCACTTAAATATACACTTTTCTTCCATCGTCTATGTTTAGATGAAACTTTTCAGTGGGTATTTACCTTATTTCCACACTAAAAATATTGCTCACAGAGGAGTCATATGGTATACTAGAACAACATTCCCTTTTCTTATAGTAATTTTTTATAGTTTTCCTATAACTAATAATTATCACTTTTTTTCATTTTCTATATATGTATTACTGTGCAGTATGTTGTATGCGTTGGTTTCCCTCTGTGGTTGTATAGACTTACATTTTTCAGATCTGAACAGTCACCTAGCATCTGCAACGTGTGCCTTCTGTGTTTACAGAATTGCTTGAGGTCTATTATTGGCCCTCATCTCTTCCCTATTCTCTTTACCCATGAGGTTTTATATATAAATATATAAATATAAATATATATATCCATATATATATCTTCTATCCTTTTTATTTTAACGGGGTTTTGAGGAAAGGTTAGGATAAATGTGTTTTCAACCAGCTGTGTTAAATCACAAGTCCAGTATACCCTGAAATTGCCTTTAGCACATAATTTAGCACTCACCACAGCAGCATATAATGTTGTTTTGTATGATAATTTGTTATGCTTTTACAACATGGAGCAGAGAGCTTATTTTATATTATCTTTGAATCTACATTTGTATTCAGCACACCACATGTTGCAGAACAGCCACTTGATAAATTCTTATTGTTGGCAATCAATGCAGCAGTCAACCAATTCATCCTGCCATTCCTAGAATCTGAAATATAAAAAATGAGAGGGCTGGTAGCAGAAAGAGTCCTTCTTAATTAATTAGATAGAATCCAAAAGCAAAAGCATTCCCTTTAAAAGGTGCATTTTTTTAATATTTATATTTTATATATTTTCAAAATAAATTTGGGATTTTTAAATGCTTCATGACAAATTATATGGAAAAGGGACTTTCCTGTTTTCTAACATAAAACAACTAAGCTTATTTGATTTTTAGTCAATTTGCGATTGAGCCGAGTTTCAGCAGGATAAATTATTCTGCTGTTCAGTAAAATTGTTGGCAATTATGTTAAAGGAGAACAGAAAGGATTAAATAAAAATTTTCATTGCAACTTCTCTTTTGATATAGCAGCACCAGCTTTTACAAGAAATAAGCATGCAAGAACTTGTTTTTGCATCAACACATGAAGCTCAAATCCTAAACTGTTTATAAAACTTCATCTCCATGTTTAGGAGAAAATATTTCCTCTTCAAATATGAAGATAATTTGAACTAAAAGAAAAAGGTATATTCATCAGAAATATAGGCTCCTACACTCTTATTCTATTTTTTCTATATTATGGCTCCAGTTAAAGAATTTTATAACATGAAAATGGAAGACAAATTAGATTATCAGTAAAACATTTATCTTGTATTTTTTACCTTTTAATCGTCCAGTTTTATTTTGTAATCTAATTTTATCTTCCATGGTTTTAGACTCATCACCCAAAAATGTTCTAGCAGCAAACCTAGTAAACGACCTTCTTGGAGTACATTAGTAAGTAATTTGGTAAGGTTGGCAAACCAAATGAAAAGTGATTCTTTTCCTCTTTCTGATTTTCTTATCTAAGAAACACTCCTAATATCAGGCAGATCTAATTTTTAAATACTGAGAGACAGACAGACAGAATTGGAGTCACTTGTCATCTTCTTTGCCTACACTTAGATTGAAATTCAAAATGATTTACTGTCAAAAGTTGATGAGAGAAAGTTAACCTGGTTCAAGAGAGGTGCAGTTCTGCTCAATACATGAAATGCAAATTATTATGGTTGTTCAAAGAAAGAGAATATTTTAGGCATAAGGACCTGTGTAGAGTAGTAGGCAAGAACATGTGCCATGTAGACAGAGGGTTTCGCTTCAGATCCTACTTCTGCTAAAACCTAATCCTATGACCTAGAACAAGCCCCTGAACATCTCTAAAGTTCTTTCTGCGTTCATAAAACATGGCAAATAGTACCTAGTTCATGGGATTGTGGGAGGATTAAGTAAGAATACACGTGACACAACGTTCTGTTGAAAACCTGCAGAAGAAACACTAACTTTCACTATTAACAATTTCACTCATTAGTTCAACAAATACTTTGCGAAGACCTGCTCTATGTTACACAGGCACTGTTCTAGGTGTTGTGCATATAGTAGTGTTAAATTAAATAAACAAGGGGGCCATTAGATTGAGGTTACTCGAATGCCTGAGTGGCCTTTGTAAGCAAACCAGAACTGAAGTCTACAAATGCCTCAAGGTTATGAAAACAAATTCTAAGGACAACCAATTACAAAGAGCCAACTAGACTTTCCCAAATAAGGCAACCTCTTAAGTTACAGCAATTTCCTTGCTTTGCTTCTGTGTCTTCTTTATAAAAGTGTTGTCCCTAGCTCCTGTTCCTGGAGTGCTTCTAACCACTTTTGGTTTTGTGCTGCTTATTGAAATCGATTTTTGCTCAAATAAATGTTAAACTGTTTAATATGCCTCAAATTATTTTTTTTTAAAAGACTTTATTTATGAGAGAGAGAGAGAGAATGGGGAGAAGAGCAGAGGGAAAGGGACAAACAGACCCCGTGCTGAGCGCAGAGCCCAATGTGGGGCTCAATCTCAGGACTCTGAGATCATGACCTGAGCCAAAATCAAGAGTTGGATGCTTAACTGAGTGAGCCACCCAGGCGCACTCCCCCTCAAATTATCTTTTAAGTGTAATGAATATTTTTTTTTTTTTTGCCCTTTTGGAGGCTATACTGTAGTGAGAATATACAAACAATGAATAACAAAACAAATATAAAGATAAAAGTGTGAAAAATGCAATAGAGAAAAACAAAGCAGGATAAAAATAAAGATTTCTCTTACAATTTCTTGAGATTGCCCCAAACGAGTATAGCTAGCGACTCAATCCATCCAAGTATATTTATTGAGGATGTACGATAGACCTGATTTTGTTCTAGTACGGTGAACAAAAGAAACAAAAGTCCCTGTCCTAAAGGAGTTTACCTCTAGCTGAATGTGGGAACCACACAATCTAACCCCACCCACAGCCTGGAACTACTTACCTCCTACAGAGCTTATTGCCTACATTAATACATTAACATGCCTTTCCATTCCATTGTCTTCATCAGTAAAACTTGACTATTCAAAGATAATCTCATACAGGCAAATAAATTTATTGTTCTTTTTTTTTTTCCTACACACACTTCAATGCATTTTATAAAATACTTGGTATCTATAAGAGTTTATAAAAATAGATTAATTCAGGCTTGGGGTGAGTTCTGATTCACAATGTTAGGGTCCTTCGATTAAAGTCACAACTTAGGACAGAGGACTTGTTTTTTTTAGGACCATTGCTGGGTCAGAACTAGAAACTTTGTTGGGTGCCATTAACTTTTTACAAAATTTGAAATCAAAGCCAGGCTTTACAGATTGAATGAGTGGCTTTGAGCAGGGGCACACGGTAAGAGCATGCGTGTGCTGGACCCTCAGACCTTTTCCAAATAGATCCATCAACTCTTTATTAGGAAAAATCAACAGTTTACCCTCTAAAACTCTTTGATCTCCTCAAAAGCTGTGCCTTACTTTATCCAACAATCCTACACTGCTGTATCATGATCTTTATCCGAATATAATCAAGCCTACCCCCCATCCTCCAGCCTTAAACCAGACTTCAAAATCTCCATAAATCCAAGCTTGCTTTCCTCCTCCAAGATGCTCTACACTCTTTTAATGAAGTGTTTTCTCTTACCACAGTAAATAATAAATTTGGCTTGTTTTATCAACAGGCTGTGTTGGTGATATTCAGGGAACTATCCCTCAAAGGAGAGTAGATGAAAAATATCTCTATGGGTGCTGTTTTTTCATATAGCATGGTCCGCTAAAAAAAATGAGGGAGGAGATTGTGAAGCAAAGCCTGGAGTGGGCTGCAGATCAATGAGCAATGGGAAAGCAGTAGGGATGAGATAGAAGACAGGTGATATGGAGGCCGAGGGGTAGATTTTTATGAGTCATTACAAGAACTTGGGCTTTTACTCTGAGGAGGCTTTTGAGCAGAGAGGCAATGTATCTGACTCCACATTTAAGCATGATTACACTGGCTGCTGGCTGAGGAGTAGACCAGGTGGAAGGGCAAAAATCAAACTAGGAAGACCAGCTGGAAGGCACTTGCAATAATCTAGGTGAAAAACAAAAGTAGCTGGATTAGACAGGTGGGGCTGGATAGCAGGGGAGATAGAAAAAAAAAAAAAAAAGAGGTCAGTGCCTAGAAATATTTTAAAGATAAAGCAGATAGAATTTCCTGACAATATGTTTGTATTTGAAAGAGAAAGGAGTTACAGATTTTCTTTGTCAATTCTTACTTACAGGCCAAATGGGATGAGGATAGAATTTGCCATTAGATTTTAAAACACAGTGGTCATCCGTGGTGATACCAAGACTCCCCCTTTGTTACTGACTCCAGGTTCATTCTGCTCCCTACGTGACAGGGCAAGAAGTCAAGAGGCATGATGCTGGAGCAAGGAAAGTGACTTAGAAAGCCAGAAAGTGACTTCAGACAGCCAGGAAACTGAGGAGATGGCACGCTATTGTCCCAAAGAACCATCTCCCCGAGCATGAGATTTGAGTGTCTTTTATGATAAGAAGAGGGGGAAAGCCGGAGAGGGTTGGAGTCAAAAGGTGACTGACATCTGTAGACATCTGAGGAAGATCATGTAACTTTTTTGTCCTTGGTCAGTTGATCTTTACGTAAAGGAATCTAGTCATATCATTCCTATAAATCTTTTTTTTTTAATTTTTTGAGTACAGTTGATACATAATGTTACATTAGTTTCAAATGTGCACCTTAGTGATTTGACAAGTTTATACATTATATTACCATAAGTATAGCTACCATCTATTCTGTTACATCACTTTTACAATATTCTTTATGCTGTGCCTTTTATTCCTGTGACATATTAATTCTATAACTCCTGTTATAGCCTGTATCTCCCTCTCCCCTTCACCCACTTTGCCGGACCCCCCACTCTCCTCCCTTCTGTAAATCTTAAACATAGCATAGTCATTTCTGTGCACGCTTCCTTATTTCCTTGAGTGAAATAGATTTCGGGTGAAAAGCAGGTTTTGCAAATCTTAGTTGTAACATGCCTGTGTACAGGGCTAAGCAGAAGTTTCTTTTTTTTTTTTTTTTTAAGATTTTACTTATTTATTTATTCTTGAGAGACAGAGAGGCAGAGGCAGAGGGAGAAGCAGGCGAATTCCTCTCTACTCAAGGTCCCCAAAATACCTTGAGGTTCCTGTACCTGCCAGGAAGTAACGTTCTTTACTCACCTGGAAAGGTTGCTGGGAACTCTGTAAGCAAGGTGTCAGGCCAGCATCTCCAAGGGGTATAATGACTCCACAAAAGTCAACCTTAGTTCCTTAAAGCTGTCTGGTTATATCTGAGTCTATGCGTATCTCTCTCAAATATGACATTCCAGTCAAAACCTTGATAATATAACCAGCTTTCGACAGTGTCCCATTACAAGGAGGACAGATTCTTATTAAACTTAATGCAAATAATTTTAATTGCCAGGAAAAGAAAGAATACTCCCTGAGAATTTCTGAATTCTGGAGGGTTCAGGTAGAGAGAAAAGATAAATGTTTCAACTTGTTTACAAGGGAATGTTTTTATCAAATTTCTATAAGTCATAGATATGTTAAGAGAAACAGTTTCCTTAAATCTGGCAGAACAAACATTAGAGAACCAGCAATGTTTTAAACAAGAGTCATAAAAACTATAATCCTTTTTCTCAATTCATTTAGTCCCATGTTACTAATTCTTGTTGTTTGAATGTAGTTTTTCCATTAGTTCCAGAAACTTAGTTTTGCTTTATGATCTTAAAGATACCAGAAACTTGTATTTGTCAAAAGTCCTATTTATGAATTCTCCCTGAAGTCAAAACACATTTGCAAGAGCATCTGAGTAAAATAATAATTTTAAATGACAAAAACCTCAAAAATCACCATGGTTAAAAACCTGATGAGAATTCACTATAATGTAGTTGACAAGGAAATTTGGTTATTTTTGTGACACACAACATTTCAATAATTAGAATTACATGTGATGTCATTATACCAGGACATATTAAAAGCTGAGGAATTTTACATAATTTCTGGAACAATTATAGCATTTACCCATGCAATATAACCCAAGAAGGTTTCTCATCATTTGTTTGATAATGCTTCCCATGGAACTTAACTATACAAAATAAACTACTCTAATTAGTCAAAAAGACCTCATTTAGAATTTGAATTTTGGGGAAGTAAAAACCTCAGAAGGTTCTAAAGCATATGCCTAAGTAGGATTACAGATTATTATAACACTTAATGTTTAATTATTTATTTAACCAAGGGGGCAATAAGAGATTCTACAGAAGCTAATATAATTGTTAGCAAAACTTAGCTCCTTCAATACTGATAAGTTTTAACTTTTTTAGTGATCAAAGACCTGATGAAGACAAAACATAGAAGCTTTGTTTTTCCAGGCAGATAAAGAAAAAACCTTTGCTTATAATTTCTTATCAACAGCAGACCAACAATCCAAGAAAACTTTGTCTTTTCAACAGAGAGAAAAACCGGGCGCCTGGGTGGCTCAGTTGGTTAAGCGACTGCCTTTGGCTCAGGTCATGATCCTGGAGTCCCAGGATCGAGTCCCGCATCGGGCTTCCTGCTCAGCAGGGAGTCTGCTTCTCCCTCTGACCCTCCTCCCTCTCATATGCTCTCTCTCTCTCACTCTCGTTCTCTCAAATAAATAAAGAAAATCTTTAAAAAAAAAAAAAAAAAACAGAGAGAAAAACCAAATTCCAATTTTACACCAGTGTACTTTTTTTTTTTTTTGACATTGGGGAGGGTATGTGCTATGGTGAGCGCTGTGAATTGTGCTTAAGACTGATGAATCACAAACCCATATACCAGTGTACTTTTAAAACTTACTCATTCCCATCTTAGTTATGACCATGCATAAAATTCTTTCCCAAAGATTCTCCTTCATGAACCTTCTACAACTTTGTTTCATCCAGATTTTGTCCTAAGTTTTCCCTCTTTAAACAACCAGTCTCATTTTAGGAGAAAATTACTTTCTTTTCCCTCAACAAAATGTTATTCTCATTCCTTACACCTTCTTACATGTCCCCTATTTCCTATATGCAGAGTTGTTTTTCTTATCACTTTTAGCAGTCTCAATTACCTTTAGCAGAATTTTGACTTTTAGAAACCTTAGTCTCCAGGGAAAACCAAGTAGTAACCAATTGCGAACTATTACACCAAAATTCTTTAGAGTGCCAAACTGATCAGTTTATTTCATAATTTCTAGAAACATGTATTTTTTCATAGTACAACTTTCAATAAACTATAATATAGCAGATCTGAATTTATCCTTAGTTAATCTGTAATGAGAAGTCAGAAGCAGATAACCTACGTTTAATAATTAAGGTTTCAGTATTTTATCTTATTTGTAAAAAAACCTGGATATTCAATAATGTAATCCAATTGATCATTCATCTTCCACCATCATTTTAAGTCCTTTTTTTTTTTTTTAATTTAAGTCCTTTTGGCTGACAAATTGCAACAGAGATAGCAAGAGCTTATTTGACCTTTAGTGAACCTTGGTAGAATGAAAGTTTTATATTTAATGCTGATAACTCAAACGACTTTTTTTAAATTTTTTTTTTAGATTTTATTTATTTGACAGAGAGAGACACAGCGAGAGAGGGAACACAAGCAGGGGGAGTGGGAGAGGGAGAAGCAGGCCTCCCGCAGAGCAGGGAGCCTGATGCAGGGCTCGATGCCAGGACCCTGGGATCATGACCAGAGCCAAAGGCAGACGCTTAACTACAGAGCCACCCAGGCGCCCCAAAAGACATGTTTATTATAATTAAACTAACAACCCTGAATTACCTTTCATACCAAATATGTGGTACCTGTGTCCACTAAAAAGTCGATTTGTTCCGCATGGCCAATTTCACTTGCGGCTCCCGTGGGGAAATCCGAAGTGGGCGCTTAAGTTCAGGGGAGCCCCCTGGGCCCCTTCGTGTTGATTGGGAGGTGATTCAGTTTGAACCTCATAAGCAGGTGCCCGCAACAGATCGGGACGCTTTTTGCTCCTGGATAGTGGGGGTATGAGGGGCGGGAGCCACTGAGGGTGAGGACCCCGAAGCGGCACGGGTGGGGGTGCAGGAACAGGAGGAGGGGGAGTGGGACGCAGAGGCGGAGGTCCTGCCAGCAAAGACCGAGGTGGATTCCGTGTCTGAACATTCCTTTTTCTCGGTCTCGTTCCTCTCCCTCCTGCAAAATAGGCTTTTTTCTCTGGTTGCCTTTCAGCCGTCTGCACCATTTACTCAAAATACGTCCTGATGGACTTTCTTTGGGAACAGCAGTATTCCCTATCTTCCTAAGCAAAAATTCAGAAAAAAACACAGAAGAGGGGCGCCTGGGTGGCTCAGTCGGTTAAGCGACTGCCTTCGGCTCAGGTCATGGTCCCGGGGTCCTGGGATCGAGCCCCGCATCGGGCTCCCCGCTCAGCAAGGAGCCTGCTTCTCCCTCTCCCTCAGCCTGCTGCTCCCCCTACTTGTGCTCTCTCTCTCTGTCAAATAAATAAATGAAATCTTAAAAAAAAAAAACTTAAAAAAAAAAAAAAACACAGAAGAAACAAAACGGTAACGAAACGCAGCCCAGAGTACCTCAGCCGGCATCTGTTCTTCCCCAAGAGTCAGAGCTTCGCCGACTGAACCAAGTGGCTCCCCAGTTTCTGGTTTCTCCCCAAAAGTCGGGGCTTCACTGACCGAACCAAGTAACAAGCCGAGAGAGCCAAGCCGAAGCCCCCTACTGGGAGGCAGCCGAATGAGAGCAACAAAGCTAAGAGTCACTAACCTTTGGGCAGAGAACATTAAAGGCCCAGTTTATTCCAAATATTTTCCTTTTACAAAACAAATGTCATGCGGCCGGTTTTGTCCGAAGATCCCAAAAGCCGCGGCGACAAAGAAACCAAAGGCGAGTGAACGGGTTCAAAGTCCCACGACTAGAACCTTCTCCGTTTGTACCCCGACAAACGCAAACAAAGCGGTTTCCAGCCAAGGAAAAGCCCAAACGGCGCGGAAGGGGGTTCCCGGCTCCGCCCGCGGAGCGACTTACCCTACTGTCCGGCCGTCAACACGCAGAGGTTCGCGGACCCCTCGCCCCAACAGGCAGCTGCGGGCGCCACCCCCGCGACCGCAGCAAGCGAGAGGACACGCCGCGGAGCCGGACGCCCCACGGGTGCCAGGGATTCCCCGGAAGCTGCTCTGGGGGGGGGGGGCGGCCAAGTCGGAACGGAGGTCGAGCTCCTCTGCTCACCCCCGGGCAGGCCAGTAAGTCGAGAGGCAAGATATCGGGGCAGAGAAAGCGACTTTGTTTGGAAAGTCAGCACCAAGGAGATGGTGGACTGTTGTCCCGAAGACCCCCCCCCCACACACACACACTCCAGCATGAGATTTGAGCTTCTTTTATATTAAGAAAAGAGACCGTGGGGGCGCCTGGCTGGCTCAGTCGTCAAGCGTCTGCCTTTGGCCCAGGTCATGACCCCAGGGTCCTGGGATGGAGCCCCGCGTCAGGCTCCTTGCTCAGCCAGGAGCCTGCTTCTCCCTCTCCCCCTCCCCCTGCTTGTGTTCCCTCTCTCGCTGTCTCTCTCTCTCTCTGTTGAAAAATAAATAAAATCTTTAAAAAAAAAAAAAAAAGAGGACCGTGAGAGGGAGTTGGAGTCAAAAGGTGGCTGACATCTGAGGAAGGTCTTGTAACTTCTTCGTCCTTGGTCGGCCGATCTTCATGTACAGGAATCTGGTCCTGTCATTCCTGTGAATCTTAAACCATAGCATAGTCATTTCTGTACACACTTCCTTATCTCCTTGGGTGAGGTAGGTTTGGGGTAAAAAGCAGTTTTGCAAATCTTAGCTGTAATATGTCTACGTGCAGGGCTAAGCAGAAGTTTTTAAGCTACAGGTCACAGCAGCAAGGGAAACGGAAGCAATATGGAGTTAGATAAGCTAAGTTTCTCCCTGTTAACAATTTGACCAAACTTGAATCAGGATTCTCTTGAGTCCTCTTCCTGACCAGGCTCCTGACCTCCAGATCTGTCCATGGCCCTTTTAGCCCAGTTTTAGCAAGAGTTCTGCTGGTTCGGGTTGGTGAGAGTCACCTACCCTTTAGAGCTGATCAGTTCCTCATCCTTCATCCTGGATATCTTACCCTAAACCTGCTTTCAGCAAAAATCCTTCAAGTCAGTTTAGCTAGACTCCCCGTAGCTGTTTCCTTTTATTATTTTCCACCCACTGACCCCCTACTCTGATCCTTGGCTATAAATCCCCACGTGTCCTTATCAGTGGCAGAACTCAACCTCTTTCTCCTATTGCAAGACCCCATTGTAATTATCCCCCTGAATAAAGTCTGCTTTACCATCTTTAACATGTGTCAGAATACTTTTTCTGCAAGAGTGACTTTGGTCAGAGCTGCTTCAGGTGGTGGAGATAAAAACTTGATTGAAGTGGATTCAAGAGATAATGACTGGGATGAAATGGAGAAAGCAAATACAAATAACTTATAAGGGAAGCAGAGAAATGAGGCAGTGGAGAGAGATGGATTCTACAGAAAATATCAAGGATGATGATACCATAACATGTTTTTTTAAGATTTTCCTATAGAAAAAAAATTATTATGAAGAGAAGAAAGGGGGAAAACTGGATTAATTTCTTTGAGACAGGAAAATATGCTCTTTCCAAAAGAGAGAAGATGGTTTCCAAAGGACACTGTAAGGGACTGGCTTAAATCGTTTCATGGACAATTCATCTATTTTCACAGGACTAAAAATAAAATAAGTAGATACTGATGCAACTATGTTGGTAGTTGGTAAAGAGTATGGGAGAAAGGCTTTTCTGATTGTTTTCTCTTTTTTTTGTTTAAAGATTTTATTTATTTACTTGACAGAGACAGTGAGAGCAGGAACACAAGCAGGGGGAGTGGGAGAGGGAGAAGCAGGCCTCCCACTGAGCAGGGAGCCCGACGGGGGACTCGACCCCAGGACTCTGCGATCATGACCTGAGCCGAAGGCAGACGCGTAAAAACTGAGCCACCCAGGCGCCCTGGTTGTTTTCTTAATGAAATAAGCAAGATCATTAGCTGTGGTCTCCTCATCCTTGGGAAGGTTGAGCTGGAGGTTTGGAAGCCAGATACTTGTCTTGAAGAGAGAGAGAAGTGAAAGGACAAAGGAAGTATAGTAGGGTTTCCAAAAGTGATTATAATGATAGATCGTGGAAGCTGAGTGTACAATGCAAGAAAAAAGAATGTGAAGGGGTGAGGGTCCATTTGAGTAGGTATTACTGACCTCCTATTTGAGGTAGCAGAGCTGAATCTCTGTTCTTTCCTGCCCTGAGGGTTAACCAGCTTAAATATTGTTAAGTATTATGTTTCTACCCCTCCCAAATCCCTTCAGAAGTGGGATAGTTTTGTTTTTTGTTTTTTTCAGCTCCACAGAAACAACCCCTTATTCTTCACCTAGAACAACGGATGTCTATTTATTCTATGCTCACATAATTAAGAGACCCACTCCAAAGAACAGTCCCAGAATAAAGAATTTCCTCCTGAATATCTTTTTGTTATTGCCTATAGCGAATACGGCTCCAACACAATTCAACTTATATATATTTTCTGAGGACTTATTTTATACTTGGCTCTGTTTGGGCGCTGTGAACAATAATCCTTGCCTTCATGGAGCTTTGTTTTTGGTGGGCTGCATATGAGTAACAAAGAAAATCCCAAAGGGATAATTCTGACATGAATTGGAGGTGGCATGAGAGGAGAAAAAGAGTATGGTGGGTGAATTTGAAATAAGGTGGTCAAAGAGCTCTTATTTAGAAAACAAGGACCTGAAGGAAGGGAGTGAGTCATGGAGATAGCTAGGAGAGTGCATCCAGCTCAGGGACTATCAAATGCAAATATCTAGAGGGGGGAGTCTGCCAGATTTATTCTCAGGGCAGTCAGGAGGCCTGGGGACTGGAGACCAACTGTAGGTAAATAGAAGTAAGGGGGAGGCAAGCTTAAGTTGCACTGTTTTCTAACTATGCATGGGACAAGCCAGGGAAGTGAGGAAATGATGAAAGAGGGGAATGATGATCAAAACTGTATTTTTAAAAGGAACACTATAGCTGCTATACTGAGATCACATGTTCCCCTACATTAGAAGGTCATGAATTTGTTGCTTTGGTTTGTTTTTTTTGTTTTGTTTTGCTTTGTTTTGTTTTTTTGTAGACTAAAGTAGCTCCAGACAAAAGTATAATAATAAAGGAAAACAAGACCCTTGATAATTTGGGAAATTTGAATTGGTTCAACCACTAAATGTTCTTGGAAGTAAGCCATTTTTAGGTCAACATGTTACTAATTCTGGAAGCTCCATGTAATCCAGTTAAAAAAAAAAAAAAAAAAGACTTATTTCTTTAATACCAAACATGACAATATATCGTGGTTGGGATATGTTCCTGGAAGATAGGCCCGGATGCAGGCTTCTAGTACAGAACCCACAGGTTCAATCAGACTCGTGCCCAGGTCCAAGGCCACAACAACCTGATTATGCCATTCCATTCTGAAATCAGAAGAAAAGATTAGGCCAGCAGACCTGAATGGAAGCCCTCCTCATAATATATCGTGCTGTCAGTTTTGGCCACTTTGCATAGCCTCTCAACAGCCAACTTCCTCTTTCTCGTCTTCCCGCAAACCTTTGTAAGGGGCCCTCCACACACCCCCTCGACACACCACCTCTACATCTACACAAACCCACATATGTCACCCTCACCTGCCTAGCCCCTTGAGAGCTAATACTCTCATTTATACTGGAATTTAAAACAACAACAGCAACAACAAAAAGTTCACAGATGCAGAGAACAGATTGCTGGTTGCCAGAGGCAGAGGAGTGCGGGGCACAAAATGGGTGAAGGTGGTCAAAAGGTACAAACTTCTAGTTATAAAAATACATAAGTTCTGGGGATGTAATGCATAGCATAGTAACTATAGTTAATAATACCGTATTGCATATTTGAAAGTTGCTAAGAGAATAGATCTTAAAAGTTCTTATCACAAGAAAAAAAATTGTGACCATGTGTGGTGTTGCATGTGAATTAGACTTATTGTGGTGATCAGTTTGCCATGTAGACAAACATCCAATCATGCTTTACACCTGAAATTATTATAATGCCATGTATCAACTACATCTCAATTTTTTAAAATGACCTATTTCCTTGACACTGAACATGAGAGTGTGGCATGTCTTGGGTGGGTTCCTAGAAGGGCAGTAACACCTGATAGCTCATAAACAACAGTGCGGGACTATTACAAAACTGATACCATATGCCAAGAATAAATGGTGATATTAAATTATTCAGGTTTCTATTTTCTCTCTTGGAATTTTATGCTTGACTAAATCCCCTGTGAATTAAGTAACCTCCAGGAATTCTGAGATATTTTAGGTGGTGAAAGACTAGAAATTCAACTACCTGAAAAGGGATGGGGTCCTTGAGAAGTTAATTGGGAAAAATATTGAAATATATCTGTTTTGGGTGCCTGGGTGGCTCAGTTGGTTAAGGGACTGCCTTCGGCTCAGGTCATGATCCCGGAGTCCCGGGATCGAGTCCCACATCGGGCTCCCTGCTCGGCGGGAAGTCTGCTTCTCCCTCTAACCCTACCCCCTCTTGCGCTCTCTCTCTCACTCTCTCTCTCAAATAAATAAATAAAATCTTTAAAAAAAAAAAAAGAAATATATCTGTTTTTTTTTTTCAATTGGTAATGCAGTAAATTCAGGCAGTGCATTATAAAGCATTTCATTATTCTGTCAAATTTCTATTTTTTGTATGTATAAAGCATTAAAATAAGGATATTGAAATATCAATAATAAATAGATAAAAGCAGGAGCTTAGTATAAGACTTATTATAGTCAAATCTAGAGCAAAGGACTTTTATCTGTGTTTGAATCCTAGACTAGATTTGTGACCTTGGGCAAGACATAACCACCATGACCCTCTATTATCTCATATGTAAACTAGTATATTTGCTGTTGTGGTTCAGATCATATCTTAAAACGTACTTGAAAATATTTATAAACCATAAAATTCCATAAAAATTTTAAAGAAGCAGGGAAATACTCTCTAAGTTGTTAATTTTCTATTTTCTCTATTAAGCCTTTATCCCTACTACGTGGAATTAAAAATTAATATATTTTCTATTCATATTTCTATTCATTTCCCTTACCTTGATGAAGCTACAAGGAATAAACAAAAAGATTACAAGTAGGAAGAGAAAGCAAGAGGAAAGATGATTGTAATGATCTAAGTGAATGATTTAGTTCCTGCTTCTTAGCAGAATTCCCTTCAAAAATCTCTCTAGCTTCTCTGGCACATGCAATCAAAGGAAAAGAATCATCATATTTCTGGTTTATAAAGTAAAACCTGAGAACCAGTGACTTGATGTGAAAGTTAGGGCAGCAGTCTTCACAGCTGGAATACGTACAACTAGGATCATTAAGAGTGATGCTAGATGTATACCACGATGCTTTGGTTTACCATCATTCTATTTCAAAAACATCATTCTCCCCTCTCAAAACATATGCTGTTGCTTAAATGCCTGGCAACTCCCTTTGTTTCAGATTTTCTTTCTTCCTGTTTCCAAGTGTATGGATTTCCTATTCACTAAAGACACTGAAGCAGTTCTGGTTATATACTGCTACGTAACAAACTACCTCAAACGTACTGGCATAAAGTAACATCGATTTTATGATGTTCATGGGTTCTGTGGGTCAGAAATTCAAAGCACAGCTGGGAGGGCTTGTCCTGGGATGCCTTCACAGCTGCTCCATGAAATCTGGGGTCTCTGCTGGGAAGTTATGAGTGGCTGGGGGTGACTCAAATGGCTGAGGGTTGGAATCAGCAGACTCCCATGACAGGCACTAAGGCTGGGTTCCGTTGAGACTATTGACCCACACAAGACCTTTCTAGATGGCTAGGCTTTTTACAGCATAGCAACTGGATTCCACAAGTGAGCTTCTGCAGATCAAATGTTCAAAGAACGAAGAGGATGCTGCTTGGGTTTTAATGATTTAACCTCAGAAGTCAATAAGCCTATTTTATTGGTTGAAGAAGTCACAGTCTTACGATGATGCAAGGGGATGATGTGTCATCCACTTTGTGTCCTGCTGAGAAGAATGTAAAAAAATTTGTACTCCTTTTTAAAAATTACCACATAAACTATGTATGAGAACTAGATAGAAAACAGACTAATTGCTAAATGTATGAGTAAGAATGTGTGTATGTTACTCATTGTTGGGTGTGTTCCATCATCCAATCTTTTCAACAAACAATCCATATATCTCAGGCATAACAGACTGATATATTCCAGCAAAAGACCTGATAAGTCCAAGGGAATCCACGCTTAAGTCAAACAGTACATGGTATTTATATGGACATAGGCTTGGTCCTGGAAAGAGCATGTGTAACAATTTGGATCACTGGGATGCATAGTTAGAGAGTATTGTGTTTTCTTGCTTTTGTCCCTTGGCCTCTGAATAGTATCATGTGTGCTTGAGGCTGGTCTGTTATGGCCATCTTGATAACAGCTGGAGAGAGAAAGCAACATGTGGAACAAAGCAGAGCAAAGAGATTCAAAGACAAATGGAATCAGAGCCTTGATTGAACCATGTCTGCTTGTAGTTTTTCAGTTCCATTACACCATAAATTTCTTTCATGGCCTAACCACACTTAGTTGGATTTTATGTGTTTTATGTATATAACCTGTGTTCAGAAGCATCATTACTGACACTCCACATAAAAGGGAGAAATTAAATATAAAACAATTTAATCTCAAATCCTCTTATATTTTTATCAGTTAATTCTTTCATGTTTTTATTGATTGATTCTTTAAGTTTGTGTGATTCTAAAGTTATTTTATTTTATTTATTTATTTTTGATTCTAAAATTATTTTAGTTGGAGAATGATAGAAACTGGCCAAAACAAAACAAAAGTAATAATTCAAATCACATTTTTAAGACATAATCAAGAATTTGTCTTTAGGACTCATCTAAATATATATATTTTAAAGATTCTATTTATTTGACAGAGAGAGACACAGCGAGAGAGGGAACACAAGCAGGGGGAGTGGGAGAGGGAGAAGCAAGCTTCCTGCGGAGCAGGGAGCCCGATGCGGGGCTCGATCCCAGGACTCCGGGATCACAACCTGAGCCGAAGGCAGACGCTTAACGACTGAGCCACCCAGGGGCCCCACATCTAAATATATTTTAATTTTAAAACATATTCAGTAGTTTTTCAAGTAGGAGAGTACGATTTTGAAAGAACCCAAGCTTTATATGTTACAAATGAATTGACAACCTCCTTTACAGCCTTCCATAATCCAGACAAAATATCTCTTCAATTTCTGTTTGGAGTTTTAACAAACTCCTTTATTGCCATGTGCTATAGTATAAATATATGTGTCTCCCAAAAAGTCATATGTTGAAACCTAAACCCCAGTGAGATGGTATTAAGAGGTGGGGCTTCAGGAGGTAATTAGGTCATAGGGGTGGAACCTCACGAATGGGATTAGTTTCCTTATAAAACAGACCTCAGAGAGCAACATTACCTCTTCATCCTTATGAGTTCACAACGTAAAGTTGACTGTCGATGAACCAGGAAGCAGGGTCTCACCAGACACTGAATCTGCAGCTCCCTTGTTCTTGAATTTTATAGCCTCCAGAACTGTGAGAAATAAATTTCTGTTATTTATAAGCCACTGAGTTCAAGGTATTTATGTCGAAGCAGGCTGAAAGGACGAGGCACTGTGTAAATACTTCTATTATACCGTTAGCACTTGGCTGTGTGTGTCTGCCTCACATTGTATTGTGAGCACTTCTGGAGTTTATTCATCTTTGTTCTAAGCACAGAATAGATGCTTAGTAGAATGCTGGATCAATGAATGAATGCCTCGCTTGAAATCAGGGTAGGG
The DNA here is from genome assembly GCF_011800145.1 of Mirounga leonina. NCBI lineage: Eukaryota > Metazoa > Chordata > Mammalia > Carnivora > Phocidae > Mirounga > Mirounga leonina. The sequence goes on from NW_023270431.1 coordinate 5,097,638, forward strand.
AGTTGAGTGAGAGTTTGTAGGTAACTTCATCAAATGCTTTCGATGACCTTATAGAGGGTAACTAGGATTTTAGGATAGTCTAGCGGCCATATTTTTGGCACCATATTATATAGCAAGATAAGAAATCAAGTTTATTCAAAATTATTGTTTAATTAAATGCATACTTGAAACATGTGAGGCTTAATTAACAATGGTTGATAGTAAATCATCCAGATAAAATATATTAGCTTCCTAATATATGCTAATCCTATGCAGAGGTATATTATTAGTCTAAGTAGTTTATTATTTTTCTTGACTTATTTTTCCCCAAAGTATTCAAGCATTCAAAATGGTAAGGTATTGCTTACTATGAATATCATAGCCTATTTTAGAAAGACAGGTTAAAAAAATGTTAAAACCTCTCCAAAAGATCCCTCTTCCCCATAGAGAGGCAGAAGTAGGAGCAAAGGGATTTCTGGGTTAGACAAAGCAATTAAAAATTCTGACTTAGCAAACAATGTTGTATGACCTTAAGCAGCTTCTCAAGTCCTTTTCTGATCAAACAAAGGTATGCATACTTGGAAGTTTAAGTCGAATTGTTAAAACTCCTTTATTATGGAATTTTATATCATATATATATATGCGTAGTTACTATGCTTTGGAAATTATGTTTGAATTGCATATTTTTAAAAGTGGTCTCTGGAAATCTAAGCAATTTAAGATTTGGTGTTAATTAAAGATATGGAGCTTTTGTTTTGTTTTGTTTTTTAAGATTTTAAGTATGCTCTGCACCCAATGTGGGGTTCAAACCCACAACCCTGAGATCAAGAGTAGAACACTCTACCAACTGAGCCAGGCAGGCGTCACTAAAGATAGCGCAGCTTTTAAATATTTGGTGGCAAGAGCATCCATTGATTCATCCCCCACTCCCAAAGCAGACACCACTTTTCCCCATTTCAGTTATAGTTAAGAAAGGAAGTTGAGTATTGTTTCTAAAGTTGATTAACCGGGTTCTCATTTCCGAGGAGCAGTTTTAATGTCTGGAAAGAGCACTAGACGTGAAGCTGGATTCACATCCACACTCTGTTCATGTTTTCCTATTGTGAATTTCAGCAAATTTCTTAGTCTTTCAAAATCTTGGCTTACTTGTCTGTCAGGAGGGATTAAGCCTAGCCATTCCACTCCAAGTTAGGGGAAAATTCAACTTGATATAGTTCAATCATAACAGGTACACAATAAATGACTCATCTTTTCCCTCTAATCTATTTACTCGTAATTTACTTCCTATGGTATTTTCCATGGTAACTATTCCAGATGCCTTTCACTCTCCAAGCCCTTACCAACGTGCTTCATAATTTTGTTTTGCAGCTTTGAAAACAGAACTTATATAAAGACCTATTACCTTACTCCATCATTGTCTGCCCACCAAAATCACAGGCACACATATAAGCACTCAGTCTCACATACAAACTAAAGAGGCATTTAGTAATGATTTACACAGAACTTTACCAAGAACAGGTAGATAAGGTTATTGCCTGTATACTAACGAAATTTGCATATTGTGAAAGACATAAAGCAGTCTTCTATTCAACAGGTGTTCTATGTTAAAACTCAAGTTTTATTAGGCTGGCTTAGAAGTTTTCCCTATGTTCAGGACTACCCTGGTGTGGCAGCCAGGGTAAATACTTCTGCAGGGCCGCTGTTAATATAAACAACATAAGTCATTCCAAATCAAACACATGAGCATCATTCTGAGAACACGATCTGACTCGATTTTATGAAAGAAATATGCCAGCCAGTGTGAGCAATCCACTAACCAGGCCACGCTCCTGGAACTAGGGGGCCAGTTTACAGGGCCCCAGGACAATCCCATAGACAATAATATGAGTTCTGGAGCTCCCACATTCTGAGTTATGGATCCCACATGCAGGGTCCCAGGCCCCTATCAGTCCCTGTCTGGGCTCTGGCCCGTGGCTCTGCAGGCACTGCGTGCCCTGACAAGTCTCAGCCAGCAAAGGAGAATTTTAAAAATTTCCAGGGAGACACTCCAAAGTGCAGGAGGCCCCTGAAGTACAGGGTGGGGACAGAAGCCCTAGTTACCCTGGTTACTTTTGTGACTTCCTGAAGCTGAATGGGCAATAGAAGTCACTTAAGCAGGAAGCACCAAAAGCTTTGTTTTACTCAAGACTGAAGAGCTCAGACCTTTTCCCAAATGGAAGAAGAATGTCTAAAACCTCCAACTCTCAGGGCTTCTGGGAGGCTGGGTTAAACGTCCGCCTTTGGCTCAGGTCATGATCCCAGGGTCCTGGGATCTAGCCCTACGTGGGGGTCCCTGCTCAGTGGGAAGCCTGCTTTTCCCTCTCCCTCTGCCACTCCCCCGGCTTGTGCTCTCTCATGCTTGCTCATGCTCTCTCTCTCTCAAATACATAAATAAATTCTTTAAAAATAAATAAATAAAGCCTCCAACTCTCGCTTCAGTCTTAATATGTGGAGTTCACAACGGTGCCCAAGATCTGAATGAGAAAAAAAAAAAAGTACCAAACCCATGTAAAAACTTTGAGCCCTACTTATTTAAGGTGATGGGCTTGTATAAATGTTACAATATTTTATCAAATATAAGACTCTATTGAAAGAGCTTTATTTTCCATGCCATTGTGTAAATGCTACCAATTTCAGTTGTAAGGTAATGTCTCAATGAGAGTCTTGCAGAACACATAAATGGGCCACACCATCCTCAAGTTTGCTTGAAATTTCTTTCATGCTTTTCTGAGGGATTTGGAATTTTTCCTGCATTCGTTTGCATTGTTTGTGTGTATGTTATAAAGCACAACTCTAATTAATTATTTAATTGTAGATACTTTTATTTCATAGGTACCCTAAAGCTTATTGCTCTACTAGAAAATCCATGATTGTAGTTATTCTAATGATCCAACTCACGCCTCACTGCTATTTCCATATCTTTTTTGCTTTGGTGTTGCTTCAATGTTGATCATATAAATATTTTCAAAATATGTTAAATGGCAGTTAAACTCAACACACATAGTACAAACAATTGATAATTGGTAAGAATTCCACCAAGGTGATAGTAATATGAATACACATGAATAATTTCCTACCCGCACGGCGTGAGAGAAAATTTATCTTAAATTTGAAAAATTACGGTAATTTGATGATTGATTGATTTTTGATACCATGCTAAACCATCTCCCAATAATCCTGCTTATAGTATATGGCTTTGAGGACTCTGTTGTGGCAGACAATCCCCTCTGAGATCAGACTTACCTCATCTTGGCACCTTCCCATCTCAGACACCTGACATAAGCAGGTCCACTTTCTGCCTCAGGGTCTTCTACTCCCACTTGGTCTGCTCACCAGGGCTTGAGAGATAACTCCCCCACCTACCCCACCCCTACCCCACCAGCAACTTGCAACCAATGGGGAAATGAGTAAACTGATAATGTTCCAGGCACCTGTCCTTTGGGGAAGGACTCCGGGACGTATTCTGTGTGCTTCTCAAAGGAGCCAGTAGAGTCCCCACCGGAGGCACCTTCACCAGCATTAAAGTACCTGTGTTGACATCTCCTCCCATTCCCCTCACACTCCCAAACTCACTTCCTGGGATTACCTCCCAAATAAATTATTTGCACCCATGTCTTTGTTTCAGATTCTGCCTCTTTGGAAACAAAAAAGACTAAATCACTGTTTGAACCTCATCTGATTTTTGGGGGGGAATGTAAATTATCAAAGTACATTTTTGACTAATTGCAAATAATAAAGGTGCAGATTTTATGTAGCTCTGAAGGTTAGTGATTATTTAACCTACAGAGAAAGACAGGCATCATGATTCTCTAGTTCAGCAGAAATATTAACATTTGCTTGTATTGTCCTATAGAAAGCTAACTAACTTAGCAATCATATTTAAGTTCCTTCCACAACTGTTCTTCAATTGCTCTTTACCTTCTTGCCAATCACCTTGTTAATGAGGTAAATAAAATTTGACAAATGCTCATTTTCTGTTTGTATGAGACCTGTTTTTTAATAGCAGGTAATCAAAACTACATCGTGACTATTGCCTGGCTGAAAGTGATTGCAAGACACTGCCAACTCAAAATTTCATTCCAGTTTCATGTATATCAGGATGAACCACATACTTGATTTGTTAGGGTAGTGGTTTCCGAACTTTATTTTCTTTAAACATAAAATTACCTGGGATTGTCTCCAAAATGCAAATTATTAGGCCTTGCCTCCTGGGATTCTGATTCGGCAGGATCAGGACAGGAATCAGGAATTTATAACTAGAAGACAGATGTTCATGGACATCACCTTGAGAAACATAGACTTAGAGCCTCTGGAGAATAAGTATCTTTGAAAATATTTTTTTAAATACTCATTTGTTGTCCTGTCTCTCACTAGCATTCAAAACAGGGAATAAGGGAAAGAGAAAGACAAAAAATGCAACTTTCTAAACTAATAGCAACTAAAATGCTGATTAGTCTAGTGTGTTCTTAAGAATGACAAGAAATTTGAAGAACAAAGGATTATCTACTTTTTGAAAAATAAAGCAACATTTGTTTTCTCATACACCCGGATACATCTAAAAAAAAAGGTGGGGATTTGGTTAAAAACCAACTTGCTAACTCAAAATAACTTTATGTATTTATATTCCTCATGTGAGTAAATATTTATTTTTAAGCCCAAGATCTGGAATTTCTTACATTCCATTTCCAACATATTCTACATTTTTGTTCATTGAGTATTCATTTGTTTAAGCCACTAAATTCAGCATGTTACAGTGGAAACACATGTGGGCTAAGCAAACAACAACTCGGGTTTTGGCATAGTTGTCACTTGTCTTTGCAGTGTTATCTGAATATTTCATTTTTTTTGGTCATTTAATAAAAATGAGGAAATAACAAAAATATAACTGCTGATGAGAATGATATATTTGCGGTAGAAATGGCAGTCATTTGGTGTGTTACAGACAAAATCTAACCTTAATGAGCGGACACTGGACTCTGCAGTTGGGGGTGTTCATATGTGGGAAAATTCTTGAGCATCAATACCAAAATAGGAACCGATTTTTGGCATCCAAAAACAGAAGGTCCTTACGGGTCTTGGTTGGGAGTCCAGCTACAGACTCTTTTATGAAAAGAAAAAGGTCAATGCCAATAGTTTTCTAGAAAAAAAAAAAATCCTTAAAATTTTTTTTTTTTTAAGATTTTATTTATTTATTTGACAGAGAGAGACACAGCTAGAGAGGGAACACAAGCAGGGGGAGTGGGAGAGGGAGAAGCAGTCCTCCCACGGAGCAGGGAGCCCGATGCGGGGCTCGATCCCAGGACCCTGGGACCATGACCTGAGCTGAAGGCAAACGCTTAATGACTGAGCCACTCAGGCGCCCCAAATCCTTAAAATTTGTTAACACTAAAGTAATCTTTATACTCTCATGCTCAATATTTAGTTTGGTCTGGTGCCAACTCCCTGGGTTTTTTTCTTTTAAATTTCTGCTAAATTCTCTTGACATAAGCTGAGAAACTAGAATTTGAGAAAAGATACTTCTATTTTTAAAGAGTAACCTCTTTTTAATGTTTAATTATATCCTTTTGTAGCAAGATCGTATATTGAAATATTAACAGCATTGCACCTGCTACAGGCTATTTCCTGCTCTACCATCCCACTTCATACTTCCAGCAGATGAGAGGGTTTTCTATGTACACTGCCCTCAGATGGTTACCAGAGAAATGCAAAGGAATGGTTACCATAGAAAAACAATTCAACACTCCCTTTGGAGTTTCAAAATAGATTCTTGAAATCTGCAGCAGAATGAAGGCTGAGTTGCAAGAGCTAAGGTCTTGCACACCAAAGACTTGGCATGCAAGCAATATACATGATAGTCTCTCTCTTCTCTTCTCTCTCTCTCTCCTCCTCCTCCTCCGTCTCTTCATGTTCTATCTCACTGGGAAGAGAAAATTAAACATGAGGTGAGAGAATTAGATATGGTGAGTGTGTCACTGAGGTTTCTGGTCAAGTAGAGTTTTAGGAATCTGAAAATAGAGCAACCTATGCAGCAGTTTCTAGTTCAAAATCAGAGAGGGAGGAGGTATTGCCCAATAAATACTTGAGCATTTGCTATGTACTTTGCATGTGTGAATTCATTTAATCCAAACAACCTTGTAAAGTTGGTATTCTTAATACACCACTCAAAGATTAAAACAGATTCACTAAGTAACTTTCCCCTGGCTCACAGCTAGTAACTCATGGAGCCAGGATTCAAGCATAGGTGGTCAGGATCCAGAACTAAATCTTATTTCCTTTAACTTCAGGAGTAGCCACCACCCCCTCCCCCAACCCACACACAGCCTAAATGGTAAGCGGTTAAAGAAACACAGTAGTATCTTGTGAGGCCCAAGGAAGGGGCGTCATACCCAAGTCTCCAGAGCTTCAGCATGGCATGGAAGAGCGTATGAATGTTCCATTCCTTGCTCCCTGCCCCCAACCTACATCATAGGGCTTAGAAGTATCAGGAGAGTGTCTGGGCACCTGGGAGGCTCAGTTGGTTAAGCAACTGCCTTCGGCTCGGGTCACGATCCTGGAGTCCCAGGATCGAGTCCCGCATCGGGCTCCCTGCTCAGCAGGGAGTCTGCTTCGCCCTCTGACCCTCCCCCCTCTCATGTGCTCTCTCTCTCTCTCTCTCATTCTCTCTCTCAAATAAATAAATAAAATCTTTAAAAAAAAAAAGAAGTATCAGGAGAGTGTCAATGAGTAAGGGACATCAAGGTAGGGAAAAGGAAGTTGCAGCATAAACGTTTTGAGAAATGAAGACCCTTGGAAACTTGGACAACAGCAAAATGTCAAAAGTCCCTATGCCACCCCTCCCCCCCAACATACACCCACTTTCTACCCAAGAAGACAGCCTCTGGGATCTTGATGCCACCCTGCAGAGAGGGTAGGGAAGAGAAAATCTAGACTTTATATCTGAAATGACCAAGAAAGATATGATTGAGTTCATCTAGAATGAAAATGATAGTCTCTGCCACTAAGCAGAAGAGCAGCCCCCAATACAGTAGATAGTTTTTCTGAAGTCAAGTGACATGCTTGCACACCTGAAATGTGAAAGATGTACTGAAAATGCCATATCACCACCCACTGTGTGGCCCTCAGGAATTCAGAAGCAGGGAAACAAACCAAAACACCAAGAATTTATTCCACGATTAGGACTTTGACAGTGAATTTTACTCACCAGAAATGGAACCATCCCCCTCCTCGTACCACACTTACACTTTGATAGGTTTTTAACTCTGCAAGATTTTAGGAACAAATGACATGTGAAAAGTGAGGATAGAATATGTGCAGTGAATTTCAGTCTATAAATACAATACCTTATATTGTTTGGGGGGGTTTACAGAGTCCGCGTCATATACATTAACTCACTAAATCATGACAGCAGCTCCAAGAGGTAGGCATTACTGAATTCACAGGTGGAGAAACCTGAGACTTAGAGGTTAAGGAACGTGTCCAGGGAAACAGAGCTTGTGACAAAACCAGGACTCAAACCCAGGCCCTCTGATACACATAATTTGCATGTATATCACATGCTATAAATAAAGAGAGACTAACTCATAGTCACCTCAACAGGGGAAGAGAAAAATTAGGCCATTAAATATGTCTCTCCAATGTTTCCCTTGAAATAGTTGGAAACTGACTTCTTGACCTATGGACCTAAGTAGATGCTGGTGATTACTTCATTTTTGTAAAATTAACCTTCAAAATACATACCCCTTCTTTTTTGTTGTCCAAAATTTTTCCAGTTTTTCAATTTGTGATCAACACAAAATTTAACTATATATATATATATACATATATAGTCATATACATTATGATATATATATATACACACACACATATATATATATCATAGGAAAAAACCTTCACTAGATTCTATTGCTCATCTCATCCATCCAAAGTTAATACTTGAATATGCTGACCCTAATCTAATAAACTTAACAATGTTCAACCCAATGTATGGTAGGTATAGAACTATAGAAATTTTACATGAATTTGTAAACAAGAAAGCAGATAGTTACTAACAAATATTTTGGGTAATATAATTTTCTTTCTGATGGAACATAAGTGGTCCAAACTTTACAAATATGGGTTACCTGAAATTCAGATACACACAAATAAACATTTTAGTGCTTCCTTAATATTAAAATGGTATTCTACGATCAAATGCCTTCTAGGTTTTGATTGATCTTATATCTTTAATTTCCATGGAGTAAAATGAGAATTTTTCCTTATAAGTAAAGCCTGGTTGTTCAGAATTTTCACTCATCTGATACTATAGTGGTGAAATGTTAAGACAGCACAACTTTGTGATTAAATGGAATAAATTTGGTCACACAATGAAAAAACAAAAGAAATCAACACAAGAAAGAATGATGTATTTGAGAACATTTTTAATAAATAATGTGACAAAATTACTTTTCTGATTATTGGTTTTCAGTATGCAAAATTATGGCTAAAAATAAGAGGCTTCTTACATGAACATAATGAAAACATTAATCACATGGAATTTTCCCTTAGTACTTGCACACCCTTTCTATGTAACTGTCAAATTATCTAAGTGAACACATTTAGTTTTTGGTGAACACCAGCTTTTTTTTTTGTGGTTCAGTTTTGTTTGGCTTTGTTTTCCAGTGGGGTCAGGCCTGATACCTGTGTATGAATAAATGTATATATTTTTTTCCTCAAATAGCACCAATTATCAAGTCAATGAAATTCATATAACAACAAAAAAGGATAAAAATCTACAGTCAGAGGGCATCATTTGGCAATTCAAAGCAAGTAATGCCTCTCTTTGAACTTATAAGAAAATCTTATAAGTTTCAACATTGGCCACAACAAACTTAAACCTTTTTTTCTTTAAGTCCAGGAAAAGTAAGAACCATTGTTCATGGCCCACAATAAAGTACGCACGTTACTTCACCATCTGTCATCATTCAAATATTCCAAATACAAACATAGAGCATGAACAAAACAGGTTAAAAACGCTTCTCAACATTTTTTTTTTCAATAAGACAAAAAAGGTTAATAGTTACAATGGTTTACAAATAAAGTTTAGTGATTGTGCTTTTAAAACCAAAAAAAAAAAAAAAAAAGATTAAAAACAGTGCATTACAAAAACAAAAATCAAACTTCCTTAAGTGGCACTTCTGAAAGTTGAACTGACACTACCAGAAGAAATTTAGGCCAGTTAAGATAGGGATGTCCTTATTCAATTGGTCATTAAAAACATCCATTTTTTGTAATATGCATTTATAATTGCATTTGATTGAAAAATAGAACAAGGTTTTTTGCTAGGCTTACTTATGACAATGACTAGACAACCAGAGATCCAACTGGCTTACCCCTACTTATCCAAAAGTATATTTCCAAGAAGAATATACTTCAATGATTGAAATGAAGACAAAATAAAGTACCACCAGGGGTTGCAAAGAGCATATATTTACAATGTTTCTACCCCATTCAAATTGATTTGTGGTTGTTCTGCATTTGTTATATTTTATTTTCTCCCAGCAGAGGGTGGTATGAAAGACTGATTTGAAAAATCATGTTAAAATGAAATATGTTTTAATTTGCATTTAGCAGTTGGTTATAGAAAGATTTTATCTTGACAGCCCTTGGCATGAGGTTGATTAATCAATTTTGTATCTTTGATCAATACTTTGCTAAAAATTGGCTTGGTATATAAGCAGTGCAATGCCATATCTCGGGGGCAAAATGTAAAAGAACTGTGTCATTCTCTCTTGCTGGCTGATGACTGAAGCAAGAAGTCAAATATTTCCCTTGCTGGAAGTAAGGTGTAATGGTTTGTTCCAACAGCGAGGGGAATAGGGAAGTTCTTCATTCAGGATAAAGATCAAACAACACAATAAAACTCCAATAAAATTTTTTAAAATGGTATTCCAATAGGAGGAATAAAAATGACAATTTTTACACTCTGATTGCACTGAACATTTTATCTGGCGTCATGTGTCATCAGACATGAGGCATCTTGAGTGATAATTTTCACATTAGATCTCACAAGCCTCTCTGGTTGTTTTCAGCTTTCAGTTTCCTGTAAGAGAAAAGTGTTTGTTAAATTTGAAAATAAATCTTAGAGTACAGTTTTAGAGTTTCGTTGATTTATATGTTTTCAACCTTACAGTTGATATTTCTTCATTCATTCCCCGGCATATGTTAGAAAGTGCTCACGGCAACTCATTAATTTGTCGTTAGCTGGTTTTGATAGAAAATGCAATAGTTCTCTGCAAGTACCAAACTGTATTCTGTGCAATATCTGGGTATTGGGGCTCGTGGGGTAGGGGAAAGAGGAGCAGTAGAAGGAGGATTTCTCTACTCTCCATAGCCCCAACTCACCATTGTAGTTCAAAATCGTTATTAGAGTTATGTATGATAACTTTTTATCCTCCAAAAAGGTTCTCTTACTTAAAAAAAAAAAAAAACAACAAATAAAAGAACTTATAAAACAACTTCTCATAACAACTGTAGGAAGAAAGTCTTCCTATTTTAAATGTCAAAATCAAAATGTTCTGGGGTTACAGAAAATTCAATTAGACATCATTCCTTAAAATGTTTCATCTTCTATTTTTAAAAGTTCATTCATTCATTTAACAATCTACTTGGGATCAAATATATTTGTAGGAAGAGAAATTTGCCCTCAACTTTTTTTTTTTTAATTAAATGGGGAAAACACTGTCTTAAAAAAATAGGAGGTGATTTTGTGATATGATGTACTGTCAATTCTATCTTGCATCCCTATCTATAAATTCCAACAGAGAAGTATATATTTGACTCAAAAAGTATACTCCTCCATCTAGGAAGGTTAGAGTCGAGGATCAGGTTCTCATTTTCAGAAGAATGAAGGTGGAAGATAGTTGGTCAAATCAGTCAGATTAACCCCAGTGATTACTCGGTGGCCGATAACATAGGCTAAGCACCTTCATTCAAATCCTGATAACTCTGTCACCTTACTGGTTTTTATAACCTATAATATAATACTATGCAATATATTATCTGGATAAATAGTTCTCATTTCCTAACAACATGATTGCCATATAAATTTCTTATCTGAATATCTGCAGATGAATACGCCCTCTAGATCTAAAAAGAAACTATTATCACCCTTTACAACTTTGGAACACATTTCAGGGAAATCATTAAATTCACAGAATTTCAGTCTCTGGCATCACTAACATTAGGATTTGTGCTAAAACAGTAACATTTCTGTAGACTGATAAATATTCCTGATTTTGAGGCTGATATAACAACCAGTATAATGCTGAGAAATTGGAAAAAAGTTATAGATACCTCTAATTCTTCATTATTATCTTCTCCCCTTTCATATCCTCCAAGAACTTGCATTTCTGCAATATTTCTTCGACCTACATTTGCTTGTTCTCTTTGTCTGCTTCCTGATCCTCTTGATGACATTGAGCTTGAAGAACTAGGATCTCTGGGATTATTGGATGTAGGAAAAGTAGGTCTACAGTAAGGTAGAATATCCTCTGTGTAATGAAATATAATTGTATATGAACACCATTGTACATTTTCAAGGCATAATGTAACACACTTATGTCTGTAATTCTGAATGAGGAAGCATCAGTATTTTTGAGGAATAAATGAGGATATTTTATAACAATAATTAAAAAGGCAGCACTGTCCTGAAAAAGAAAATAACAACCCTTGTTGTCTTTCCTGGTAGTGGTTGGCCTTCAAGTTGATTTCACTCCACAAGCTCTTGCCTACCTCAAACTCACTCGGGACCAACATCATTAGAAGAGGTAAACCAAACTTGGAGTCAGACTTAGCTTCCAGTCCTATCCTTCACTATGTGATCTCCAATTATTTTAGGCTTTAGTTTCCACTTTTCTAAAAAAGCATTAATAATATCTACACCCAGAGGAGCTCCTACTGTTGTTGCTGTAAAAACAGAGGGGATAGTGAAATCCCTATGCAAACTACGAAGATTTCAAGGCATTGATAGAAACAAAGCCCAGTTTCCTCAAATTACCAAAACAGAACCAAGCCCAGGTTCACTTTCCAGACACCAAGATGTCATCCTCCATTTCAACATCATATTTACATTGTGGAGCCCTGAATCTCAGAAGTCTGCCATTGTTTCTAGCTCAAAACACAAAGCCATTCTAATTAAATGCCATCTCCTGAATTTCTATCTCCATACTGCTTTTATTTATTTATTTAAAAAGATTTTATTTATTTATTTGTCAGAGAGAGAGAGCACATAAGCAGGGAGTGCGGAAGGCAGAGGGAGAAGCAGGCTCCCCACTGAGCAAGGAGCCCTATGCAAGACTCAATCCCAGGACACTGGGTTCATGACCTGAGCTGAAGGCAAACACTTAACCAACTGAGCCACCCAGGCGTCCCTCCATACTGCTTTTAATTTGGTGCTGCTTATACTGATGCATCTTTCAGCTGCTCACTTCTCTCCAAAGCCCGTCCACTCTACCCTTTGGACACCAAACACACGAAAAACCAACTCTTCTTCATGCATTTTTTTCCTCCCCCAGATACTTCCTCTAATGTCCGTGCTGCCTGAATGAAATCTGATTTCCCCAGAGGTTTCCACTGAAGTTCTCTGCAGTAGAGTGAGGAAGGCTCACCTCCAGCCCAACCAGCACTCATTCTAAGTTAATACTCCCTGACCTTTGCACAAAACATTCTCCTCCTGGGAGGGCCAAACCAGTCTACCTATGTCACCTTTTTAGTCCTCCTTGATGGCATCTTTCTCCTTCTATTCTACTCATCACAATTTCCACCCCTCATCCAGATTCAGACTCACTGGGGTCTCACAGTCCATCAAGACCACTGTTCCTGGTTCCTGTACCCTTGCTTCATAGCATTAAGAATCCTGTCACCTTCATCTTCTGTCCCTGTTCCATCAATCTTTTTCTCTCCATCAACTTTAGTTTTTGTCAGGCTACAATATAAAATCTCTCTCTCGATCAAAATTTCCCCTTAAGCCTGTGCTCTACATGAATCAATACCTTCTTCTTGTCCTTACAGCTCACCAAAGCTTCTTAAAGCAATTTAGACTCAATACTAGTAGAAACAACTCCTGTTTACTCTGAATCCCATGGAAATCTATCCATGCCCACATTACTACAATGGGAGAGGAAATTCACTGTGGACTTTGATAATGCTCATCATGTTTCAGCCCTCATGTCTCTGGACTTGTCACTGCCCTTCATCTGGAAACCACCATCAGTTTAAACATCACTGTTCCCAGCTTCTAGTTCTCCTCCCTTCCTGGCCAGTCTCCTGTGGGCTCTTCTTAATGCAGTACATCTTACATATTGCAGGTTTAAACACCTAGCGTAGTGTATATATACATTCTTTTTCCCACTCACTTTGGGAAATTTAATCTATTCTCACAGACTGTAACCTTTTCTAGATTGTAACTGTCATGGGGGCAGGTATTTTTTAGTGTTTTGTGTTTTGATATACTCTCAGCTTGACATGTAATAGGTCATTGATAAATAGTTTTGAGTGAATGAATGAGTAGATTTAATTAATATTTTATCATGACAAATCATTAATTTATATCTGCAACTCCTGATCTATGTTGAACACTTCCTCTTAAGTATCCCTCAAACTCAGTATGTCGAACATTGACCTCATCATGTCTTTCTTTCGTCTCTGTATTCCCTAATATAGTTAATGACAATACTAATCATTAGGACAACAAATACAGAAAACTGAAATTATTTTAGAGCCTTCCCTCCCTTCCAACCACTTTCCAGTACTCCTTAAATGTACTTCTTCCACACATTCAAATATACACAAGCGAGCCTGATTTTTAACACTAAAAATTGTTAAATTTTGAATTTTCCCATTCACTCCTCTCTGCTCCTATAGCCTAGTTTGTATCCACAACATCTCTTCTCCAGGTGTCGTAAATATCTACTAATAGATCCCTGCCTCAAGTCATTCCTCTCTAAACCATATTCACTCAGCTGCCTTCTTGTAGGAACTACAGGCATCTATGACTTAGACTTTCATTTACCCCCAGAGCTTCCCCTTTGGCCACCTTTATTATCTAGCAACACTAAATTTCTTATAATCTTCTCAATGTACCTCAGAGCTTTTCATGCTGAGTTTCTCTGACAGAATAACCTATCCACTTTTCTTATCCAAGCTAAATTTCACCCATCCTGAACACTCAGCTTATTCATCATTTCCATGAAGAAAGATCAAGAAGTCTTTCTTTACCTTACATACCCCACAAGCCTGGGCTAACTGTCCCTTCTTTGGACTCTCAACTATAGTATCATAAACATTATACCAAATATGAGTATATCTATAAACGTATAGATACCTATCTCTGTCTCTGACTATAAGCTTCATGAGGTCAAGATTCATGTTTGCACATAAATATCAGGACCAGTACAAGGCTTTATAACACAGTGGATGTTTAATATATGTAAAAATAAATTGAACTAATTGAGATAAATGTCAGCAAAAAGCTCAGTCATTCAAGTCTTGAAGACCACTCTCTTTAATTAAAAATGACCATTCATTACACATGTAAATCAGGGTGCCTCTTTCATTTTAAATAATGTCAACTGAACTATGAAGGTGAAAATTATAGCAATGCGTAGAAATGATCATTTAATGACACATACATACACATAGGGTTATGTTTCACATAACAATTTGGGAAAGCAAGACCTTCAAAATAATAATCTGGTCAGTGTATCCCAGTGCTTTCCATGAAATAAGGTTCCTTGTTTCTAGATTAATAGTTCCAGTAATAGTTCTTTAGTTAGAAATATTTTTATAGGGCGCCTGGGTGGCTCAGTCGTTAAGTGTCTGCCTTCGGCTCAGGTCATGATCCCAGGGTCCTGGGATCGAGCCCCGCATCGGGCTCCCTGCTCCGTGGGAAGCCTGCTTCTCCCTCTCACACTCCCACTCCCCCTGCTTGTGTTCCCTCTCTCGCTGTGTCTCTCTCTGTCAAATAAATAAATAAAATCTTTAAAAAAAAAAAGAAATATTTTTATAACACAAAGGACAACTTATTAAATTTCTAAAGATTAATAAAATAATTTCATTTTGGTTTGTAAAATCTTCTCCTGAAGAATCCCAATGCTTTAGAGAAAGCTTACTTGTAGCAGCAAATTGGTCTATACTTTCAGGCCACATATAACTTCATAATATATGTCACGACATTATATTTATAAATCCCACTACTCCTGGGTCAAAAGTTCAGAGCCAGATCACCTTTTGCTTAACTGATAAAAAGGCTGTTTTTCAAACTTTGGATTGTGGCGATAACACCAAGTGCTTTGCGTCACATAACAGAGGCATCTGCCTGAAGGGTACTTTTACTTATCACTTTACTGCTGAGTCCACCCTGGATTAGGAGTTCAGGCTTCCTGTCACAGAACAGAGTGAAACTGACTCCCATTTTGCAAGAAAGTTGCTAATGACCAGGGGCTCATAATAAACAGAACAAGAGATTAATGTCTACTCTTACTGCAATATATCTATTAAAATACAGTAGTAGTTGAAGTGCCTGCCCCCTACAGGCTTCTAAGATTCCTTTCCCTAACACTCTTTTCAGGCTCTTCCATCAATCTCCCCCTTTTTTGTGTTTCTTTCTCCTAAACTGTTTCTTCTCTTTCATCTCTAATAATCCTATCCTAAAGCATTTCTACAAATTCTGCCCTCCCGGCAAACTCGTTGCCAATGTCTCCTCTTCCCCACCTTCTGAAAAGAGCTCATCACCTCCCTTCCACAATTTCCATTTACTTTACAACCCCCTACAGTCTGGCTTCTATTTTGACTACAATACTAAAAACAATTCTTTTGAATACCACCCACAAATAACATATTGCAAAATCCTCATGTGTTTTTCCCCCAGCCCCCACCTCCTGTTGACACCCAACTTTTACTTCTGGGTGGCATTTTAGATTTCTTTCTATCTTAAAATTTCCTCCTCCATTCTTTCTAGGATACTATTCTCTCTGGCTTGGAGATCCTGATTATTTTATATCTCTTGGTAGATCCATCTCAATTTCCACTATAGAAAGTCATTCTTGTGCTTAACCTTTGAATATAATCACTGCTGATTATTGGTGTGTTGGAGTTGGCTCACATGTTCCCCCCCCCCAAAAAAAAGAGTACCCAAGTCTTCCCAACTCCACTTTCACTGACTTCATATTAGCAGATTGAAACCAGCCATCTTGGAACTAACTACCCAATAGAAGTGAGTAAATGGCTACAAATTAGGATTTTGCTTTGCTTTCCTCCTAGAGAATTGATTGTTCAACATTAACCAGTGTATCACTGCTGATAATTTAGCCTTTGTAACTCATATAATTTTCCCCTCCATGTTGCTGTTTCTAAAACCCCCTCTCACAACCTTTCTCCTGATCTTTAAACTTAGTTCTCTAAAGTCTTACTGATTTTCTTCATATCTGTGCTCTTATCAGCACCTTAATTCATTCAAAATTGAAATTCTTTTCCCTAAGACATCTTTTCTGTTTATTTTTTTTTCTTTTTCTCTACATTGGTTAGTACAATTAGGTTCCACTAGCCAACAGGGCCATCTAATTAACATTTGAGTAACTTTTGCTTTACTCCATAATTTCATTCTTTTTTTTTTTTTTTAAGATTTTATTTATTTGACAGAGAGAGTCACAGCGAGAGCGGGAACACAAGCAGGGGGAGAGGGAGAGGGAGAAGCAGGCTTCCCGCTGAGCAGGGAGCCCAATGTGGGGCTCAATCCCAGGACCCTGGGATCATGACCTGAGCCGAAGGCAGACGCTTAACGACTGAGCCACCCAGACGCCCCCATAATTTCATTCTATTTTTCTACTTTCGATTAGTCACCACTGGTTCTATCTCTGAAATGCTAATGTAGGCTGTTTTCTCCTTTTTCCACACAACTATTTTAATTCAGTGTTTTCATAGTTTATACCTAGATATTTTACAATGATCTGGTACCTTCATCTACACAAGTCCAATGCCTCTTCCTTCACATAGAGTGCTGCCAGTTATTTTTCTAAAAATCTGATTCTGTCATTTCTTGTTCAAAATTCTTTCCTGGCTTACCACTGCCTATATCATAAATCCCACACTCTAGATCATATTCCCAGACTTCCCAATCTGGCCCAATGACCTTTCTAGTTTTATCTTTCACTATTGTGTCTGGCCAAACTAGGAATCAATGTTCACCAAACATTTGTTTTTACATCCACACGTTTTTTTTTACACCTACTTCCTTTACCTGCTATCCCCTTCTCTCTGTTTAACCTGTTAGAATCATGCTTTCCTTTAAAACCCAACTCAACTGGCACTGTCCAAGGAAGTCTTATATAATGTTACATATTTAATTTAATTTAATTATATTAAAATTATTTGAGTGCATGCTTGTCTCCTCCATTAGAGAGTAAATTTCTAAATCTTATCACTTTTCATATGGCCTAAGAGAACCTAACAGTGCAACTTGCAAACATATGTTCTATCTGTATTTATTTGCTGTTTGAATAAATGAGTACCTTGGATGAGGTGAGTCTTTGCTGGTGGAAGGTCTCGTTTTGCTGCCTTATTTCCTCGTCCTTTGCCATCATTTTGCTGTTCCTGTGCTTCTCTGGTATCACCCAGATTGGTTCTCATATCAGCAACTTGTCTTCCATCCAATACTTCTCTCCCCTTGTAACTGCCTACTTTTCTATCTGATGATCTGTCTGTTCTTGCTTCTATAGAAGGGAGTTTTGGCACGATTACAGGTCGCACCTCCAGCTGTGCCTTGGACTGGACAGTGGGTGACTTTATAGCAGGTGGTGGCACTGGAGGAGGTGGAAGATCTAGAAAGAAATATTGAAAATACTGTAAAAGTCTGCCTCTTATGAAATTTTTAAATATTAATATTAGCATTGGAGTCACATTCAGTTGTGAGATAATATATCTTAAAGGAACTGGAACAGTTGAAGGTAACCAAGGAACAAAGAGGATCAACAATTTCAATGTATTCTCATTGTTATATGGCAGAAAAATATTGAATCCTAGAGCCGGGACTTAAAGATTATCTACTCTTGGGTTAGCTAATATGGGCATATATGCTATCACTTTCTCTCCCCCAACCATGACAGACCTTCTTAATTGATTTTGGCATAATGTTGATGGTCCCAAATGCATACCCTTACTCTTCAGGCAACCACTTCAAATTGATTGAGGTTGGCACTTGAGTTGAGACCTATTTGCCACCTCTAATCTAGCCTAAATCCCTTCTCGTTCTGTAAGAAGGGAAACTCAAACACATAGACCTTAAGTTATTTTCCAATCTCAAATTGAGATATGATCAGAACCAGGACCAATGCCCTTAGATTCTTAATCTCTGGTTCAGTATTCTTTATACCATTTCATTCTATTTTGTGTTTATAATCTACCATTAATTGATGGGGTCTCTGCACCCAGAGTTTTAAAATCAGATAATCTCTGGTATAAATATAAGTTAGTGTCATCTATCTATCTTTCATTATACATTATATATATATGTTAATGTATATATATATAATTATATATATAACACACACATATATCTATATAACTGGACATTACATATATTTCAACTTCTTATAGACATACTTAAGGATAAAAGTAGGTAAAAATTTGATATCTAAAAAATTTATTTTCTTTAAGGGGTGCTATCCTTGACTCCTATGTACATTCCAGGGGGCAGAAATAGATATCCTAATAATAGTTGGTAACTTAGTAGAAGAATATGAAGAGATTTCAGCTTTAGTTTGTTTTGCCTTTAGTATGGAGGATGAATTAAAAGGAAAGGCTTGAATCCAGGAGGGCAAGAGGTTATTGTTATAGCTCAGATAAGTAATGATAGGGGATGGAATTGTATTGGTGGCTGTTCAGATGAGGCGATGTATTTGAGAGATCTTAAGGAAGAAAAATCAATATTATTTAATGATCAATGGAATATAGTAGAGGAAGGAAAGGAAAGATTCTAAGATGACTTTTAGGAATTTTGCTATAGTTGACTAGGCAGATGAGAGAAACTTCACTGAAAATAAGGAAGGAGGGGATGAGGAAGAGATGGATGGCCTGCAGAGGAAGAGTATCAGTTCAGTTTTAGAAAAGTGGAGAGGAGGCGCCTAGACAGAGATGTCCAACAGGTTTCTGTACATAAAATCTGAGTTTCAAGAGAGGTCAAGACCCAGAGATACTGAGAGTTGGGAATTATCAGCATGGTTTTTTCAGTCATGACTTCAAAAATGGTAATGTTTTCATATTTGGAAAGCAATATCTAGGTGATAGAATAAGTCAACTAAAAAACATTTATAAAACATGTGTTAATGCTTAGGAGCAAAAAATTAACATTTTCAACAACAAAAAAAAAACACATTTACATGCTAAAAATAAATCAAAAGTACATAAGAACTTGAAAATACAACCCTTCATGTCTTTCCCTCTCCATTTCAAATCCTCAATATTGATAATGTGGAGGTAATCAGTTTGAATATTTTTCTATAGATCATTCCAGAAATGATTTATACACACAAATCAGGCCTACCAAGCTGCATAAATCCAGGGATCATCATTCGCATCAGGGACTATATAAAATGGCCACCCCTAGGGCTGTATAGTGCCTCTCTGCCCACCCTTATGTGGAGGTCTGCTGAAAAGTACCACACACAAATATGCACTTTCCTCTCTTATTGACATAGGTAGAATTGCATTTTTTTTCACCTGTGTAGTTGTATACATCTCCCTATATGTACATACAGCTCTGCTCTTTTTTTGAAAAGTTTGTATAATGCTCTGTTGAATGAATATATCATTATTTATTTAGCCAATCCTCACAGAGGAATATTTAGGTTGTTTCCATATAGTTTACTATTACTGACAATGTTCCACTGTCATTTACATATACCAGCATGAGAAATTCTTGAGTATTAAAATTGTGCCTTAGGAGTTCTTTTTTTATTTAAGATTTTATTTATTTATTTGAGAGACGGAGAGAGTGGGAGAGTGGGGGAGGGGCAGGGGGAGAGAGAATGCAGACTCTGCACTCAGCACAGAGCCCGATGGGTGCTCAATAACACCACCTCCAGATCACAACCTGAGCTGAAACAAAGAGTCAGATGCTTGACTGACTGAGCCACCAGGAGCCCCAAGAATTAATCATTTTTGTTCCGTAAATAGGTGTAGGTCTTTTTTAAATTAATAGTCTTTTGACATTATATACTAAAACTAAGGCATTAGAATTCATCGTATTGGTCTTTGAAAGCAGAGAGCTTGAGGTACTGTCTTCTTACCAGCTATTTTAGTTAGGACTCCATTATTAAAAGCGGTCCAACTTTTACTTGCATTTTTTTGTTGTTGTTCGTTCTTATGGCTCATCATGTTCTAGTTTCATATAAATAGCCTCTAAACATTACCTAAAATGGTAACCAAAGTACAGCCGATGGCAATAATTTTCGCCTGATTTTATAAAATCACAATTTTTTTTTTAAGATTTTATTTATTTATTTGAGACAGAGAGAATGAGAGAGAGAGAGCACATGAGAGGGGGGAGGGTCAGAGGGAGAAGCAGGCTCCCCACCGAGCAGGGAGCCCGATGCGGGACTCGATCCCGGGACTCCAGGATCATGACCTGAGCCGAAGGCAGTTGCTTAACCAACTGAGCCACCCAGGTGCCCAACAATTTTTTTTTTTTTTGCCTTACAACATATATTACCATTGTCATTGTGCCTGGTTTTTCCTCTTTACCACTTTAATGTATTTAAGAAAAAAAACAACAACCCAATACTTAAAAAAAAAGGTACTATCATGAGAGAGTCCTCCTTCCTCTGCTACTTGTTTATTAAAAATAACCAAAAAGAGATAGTTAAAAAAACAGACTGTACTGAGTGGCTTAAAGCCAAGTGACCCAAGAGGCAGAGCAGTTCTAAGTTCAGACTGAGCCTGGGACTGGCAACGAAAGGAGAAAAATCTAATTCAGAACATACCTGGCGGCAGATGGAGTGAGGGCCTGCAGGCTCATTTCTGCACTATCTCCTTGCTATAGACTTCAACCCCAAATTGCAAACACAGATTATCAAGCGGGCAGAAAGTAACTGCCACAACCAACAAATCATAAAATGTCTGGGTTCATCAGATCACCAAAGCTGATGATTACCACTATTATAAAAGCACATAAAATCTTGGGAATATGTGACTCTCGAGACAAAATCTATTCCCAGATGCTCTATAACACAGGTCAAAAACGAGAAGAGAGCCCCGTAGTAATTTTAAGAGTTCTAACTTCCTGTATGTAACTATTGCTTCTGTATCTAATTGATGGTGAGAGGCAAATGCTTGTAGGTTTTATTTCTCATACAAATAGGTTACCAAATAAATTTTTTTAGGTATTATAAAATAATTACTGTGTCAAAGCAGGGATCATTGTATTATGAACAATTCTGTATTTCACATAGTGATAAATAGGACTTTCACCCAGTACAGACCAACGGTAGCTCAAATTGGATTTAACAAATAGGATCATGGACCTGTTTTACATATATATATATGTATAGACACCTTATATAATCACATAAACATCATTCTTTATACAATACTTTCCAAAAGCAGTATAATGTATATAAAGTAAAATGTCAGAACACATGCATGCAGACAGTTCTGCCAGCATTAACTCACTATGGAGATCTGGCACTCTATTTACTTAGCTGCTTAAAGTCCCAAGACCTTGTAATTAATGATAAATCAAGTCAAAATAACATCATTCCAAAGAGGGTGGTGAATTTATAATTTATGAAAAGTAGGGCTGGAGAAATAATGTAGATTTGGTTTTTAAATCAAGTATGTAAATGTATCAAAAGGGTTGAAAAGAGGGGGTGGGAAGAATCTATTAGAAGGTCCTAGAAATGCACTTACACTTGGCTTTAACTCGCTAAGACTCTGACTAATAAATATTCATATATTTTAATCCTACCCTTCATCTGGGTTAAACTTGTAAGTGGCAAATATGAGATAAATAAACAGACTCTGCCTGTCACGGTGACTATAATATACAGTACTCCTCTGTGCATTGAGTACTCCCTGGGTCTCTCTGAGGCCTAGGATTTACCTGCAGAGTAAGGTATGGTCACAGTGCCACGGATCAGGGGCTCAAGGGCTGTTATGGGCTGAACTGTGTCCCCTCAAAGCTCACATGTTAAAGTCCTAACCCCCTGTACCTCAGAATGAGATGGTATTTGGATATAGGGTCTTTCAAGAGGTAATTAAGGTAAAAGGAGTCCTTGGGGTGGGCCTTCCTCCAATCTACCTGGTTTCCTTATACAAAGAGGAGATTAGGACATACACATTGATTGAAGAAAGACCAAGTAAATACACAAGGAGACTACCGCCATCTATGAGCCAAGGAGAAAGGCCTCAGAAGAAACCAACCCTGCCAACACCTTGATCTTGGACTTCTAGCCTCCAGAGCTGTGAGAAGATAAATTTCTGTCATTTAAGCCACCTAGTTTATAGTGCTTTGTTATGTCAGCACTAGAAAACTCATATAGTTGCCGACTGACAAGGATCATCACAAACTACTCTTCATCGGGTCAGACAGAGCCACTCTTTAGCTTGCTTTATATCGTTTACAAAAGTTCTATGAAGCAAATACAGAAGTCGAACAAAATTTACAAAGTAAAGACACTACAAACTCAAGACTGATACTGTATTCTGAAATTAGTTCGCAAAGGAAGTCTATTGATAGTAATCAAACTCAGCCATCAGAGTTAACATTTTAACCATTAAAAAGCAAAAATTAAAAAAAAAACCCTCCATGTCTTACTACCATGTTTAATTCACATTTTAACAGTTGGCAGCTCTTTAAATTCCTTCTTCTCCCCTCTTCTTTCTCTTTCTTAATAAATTGTACAAATTGTGTCTGCCACTGAGTTTCTTCATGAAATGGTCTATGAATTTTTTTTCAAAAAATGCAGTAATATTCTGAGAAAATGACCCAGTGTTCCCATGTCATAACCACTGCTAGCAAGAGTATATGCATTTCTCTTATTTGATGCATGAAGAAGTATTTGCATTTACTTGATTTTACTTCATCAATATGCATTGCCATATATGTAAAAAATAACACATATTTTGGTATTTTCTCTTTATCAAGTTAAACTCAAGACTTTTTAGTACAATAAACATAACTAAAAGACAGATGGTTATCAAAATGCTAAAAGGAAGTTAAAGCTAAAATTTTAAAAATAACTTTAGTCATATTTCCATTTTGTCTATTTTTAGGACTTCAAGAAAATAATTATTGGCTTCCACATTACTTTATATCCTAGGATAATTTTGCATAATCCCTTTTGTGAAATAATGAAAAATCCAAATAATATTTCAAATTAACTTCTTTGGTTTTACTTATTTCATTAGATTTCTTTGGTATTTCTAAAATTAACGTTAAAAAAACAACCTCAGTGTTTCATCATTCAGTTTACTAGTTACTCTGCAGGGATTAGTTAGAATTTACATTTTTTTTTTAAAGATTTTATTTATTCATTTGAGAGAGAGAATGGGAGAGAGAGCACGAGAGGGGGGAGGGTCAGAGGGAGAAGCAGACTCCCTGCTGAGCAGGGAGCCCGATGCGGGACTCGATCCCGGGACTCCAGGATCATGACCTGAGCCGAAGGCAGTCGCTTAACCAACTGAGCCACCCAGGCGCCCTAGAATTTACATTTAATTATTAAATACCTTGAAGAAAGTACTGCAGAACGTGATACAATAAACATAAAAAATTTTCAAGCATAGTGCAATTTATAACTGTGATACCGCATCCTTTAACTGGGCATGTATTTATTCAAAGCATTTTGAAAAAGCATCCCTCAATGCTAGAAGTCCGTCAAAACAAGTATAAATAAGAGCTGGAAAGGACTACACAAAGCTTTAGGCCAGGTTTTCTCCCTTTTGTATTCAACCTAGATGTGTTTACATCCAGGTTTGCTGTTTGACCCGTTTTTCAGTGAGGAGCACTCTCTTCCAGATAATAAAAACTGAGAGGACAGCTATAAAACCTGTAAAATGCCATTACGGGGGTTCCATAAATGTAAAACTGCCGATAGAGTTTGGGGATTTACACCTAGTGTTTGTCCCTTTACAGAAGCAAACATGCACAAAGCCACTGTAATAACCCTTCAAAATCAGATAATATTCTGACAGCTCAGTTTCACTGACAAAAGAGTCCCGGGCAGAAGCCAGGAGGCCCAGGTGTGCTGTGTCATGCCAGTATTTAATGTAGTCTAATATCAGATAGATGCGAGTGAGAGAAAATACTTTGAATAAAGTACAGATAATAGCATGGACAGCCACTCATCGCAAAATTACTTGTGCTCATCATGCTGTGAGCTTTGTATTAAATTTTTCTGTCAAGTGGCAGGAATCACAGGGAGAAGTGCCTCAGAAAACCCTCCTTGTAACCTTGGATAAGGATCTATAATATTAGGCTTTCATATGATAATGGCAAATGATGCCCTTTTTGAAAAATTGCTGACTGGTAATGAAAGTCCTAATCAGATTGTGGTTGGAGAGAACCAGGAGGTGGGGGACAGTGTCTGTGACACCCTTCTTCCCCCACCCCGTTAGCGAATTTAGCAAACTTGACAAGATGGGTGAGTCTGAGAGAATTTATCTTACGTGAATTTCCAACAAAGCCCTTGGGGTTGTTTATAAAACGAGAAGGTGGCGGGTTTAATAAATGCTGGGCCACCTGAGGCACTTTCATTAAAGGCTTTCTCTCAACAACATCGCCATGTTTGCATTATTCTCCTGGGCTCCCTTGAGAATACAAGCATTACCTCTTCAGTGAGAGTCAATATTGTATGTGAAGGCATGAAGGAAGATGATTCGATTTGCCTTTTGGTGCACAAAAATAACTGTAACACCACCATAGTTAGAATTAATATTCAGACAAGTTTATTGAATTGTACTTGAATGCAAAATTCCAAAAGGAAACAAAAAAAGAGGACGTTTGGGAAGATTTATCAGGGAATGCGATGAAGGTTCAGGCTCTGTCGTTACTTCAACTACAGTGATGTCTATTTGTTTGCAACAACAAAATAACCTTTTAAACATAATAAAAATATACACTGTTCTTAGCTTCTTAAATAACTCTTATTAGAAGTACTGAAGATGCTTGACAAGATATGAAAGTTGATCACTGCTATTAAGTAATAGGAGGCTTACTGTTAATGACTTTTTAATGTAATTTCTAATGCCAGTGGACGCATTGTCTAGACCTAGAGAGCCAGGGTGAATAGGCGAGATTCATAGATGTTTTCATGCATTTCAATGGACTTACCATCTGTGTAGGCTTCTCTGCGCAGATGTCCTGGCTGGTGTTTTTGCTTCTTGGCTGGTCTGGCCTTCTGTATTTGAGCAGCACTCATGTTGCTGTCTGTAGAAACAGGACTTGTGGGTCGAGGGCACTGGGACGCATGAAAATGGCGGCGGCCTGAGTAAAAAAAAAAAAAAAAAAAATCAGAGCCAAACTCATCAATGAATTTTAATTATAATATTAAATAAGAAAAAGACAACATTAGAACTAGAAGCAACCCTAATCTCCTACAAATAGCTTTAAATAAACTATTCTAGCAAATACTAGGAGTTTTGCCGTTCTGCCTGATCCATCCACTGGAAAAAAAAAATATGCTGAAAGTTTTTTCCGGCTTTTTTTTTAACTATAGTACCTTTATTTTGTTAAAGTTCTTGACACCACTTACTAAAAAAAAACACCCCAATTACAGACTGAGCCAACCAGGTGCCTAAACATCCCAATTACTTTTGCAACTAACTTCATTAAAGTGTTATTAGTAAACAAAAATAGTAATTAGATTTTTGCACAGTATATTCAATGTACATTGTTTTCTCAAGGGAATCACCAGAGTCCTTAAGAAATTCATGTTCTAAGAGTGAACAGTACTAAGTATGTCCCTTATTTTAATTAAATATGTTTTTATGCTATTCTTTGAAGGCAGATACCTAGTATCAATACATTCTGAGGTATTTCTTCCTTAGGAGGCCTAAAATTAAAGCTCACATATTTAGACCTGTCCAAAGTTACTTATACCCCTTTCCTTTCACTAGATGTTTACTTGCTGAGTCTGGATAAAGTGACCCCTCCAGAAACTTCTACGTTTTTTGGTGGTAGCAGAGGCAGTTTTCATTTTTTCGTTTTGGAAGGACAATATTTGCAGGTACCAGTGATAACTGAGTGTGCTAATTAGACACAGTACATCTCAGAGCTCCCCAGTTTTCTGGCTGTCTTACAGAGATGTTGTATCACAATGGCACAAAATATTTAATCCATAACAGCAAGGGAAATCTTGGCCCTATGCTTGACTTTCATTATTCTGGTTTTTAGAAATTCCAGATACACAAAGCTGGAACTTCTTTTTGTACTGTAAGAAACTTCAAACAAACCTACACAACATGTCTTTTGGCTACAGACAGGTGAAGCCACATATAGTGGAATCAACATATTTAAAAATGCTAACTGATGCATATTAAATAATATTCACCAATGCAGCCAAGTGAGAAGCAATTTGATTGGATTACTCATTCATATTAACTTCAAGTCATATGATCAGTAGCACCCTTTCTTGAGAAGAACATTTTAATAGGCAGAGGCCAATGCATGTTTAGTTCATTGTAATTATAAGCCAAATGAAAACCGGAAGTGCCACTAAATTACAATACAATAAAATATTAAACCAAACTCCCCTTAGCAATGATGGAGACTATTACAATTAAAGTTACATATCCATGAAAAGAGAGAATTAGGGCTGAGAGTGAGCACATTATTCATTCTATTGTGTAAAGCCATCTACTGTTCATAGACCCTGAGGCATCAGGTCATTTACAGATGAATTTTCAACGTTATTTCCATGTTTTGTTGATTTAATGAACTGAAACGCATCTCTAATGCAATCTGAAAGCAGTAGTTTGAGATGCTTAATTTCACTTCCTTATTTTTTTAACAGAAGATTAAAAAATAAGGAGAAATAAAAGCTATGCGCACAGTTAGATGTTAGTTATTAAGAAAGATAGGTAGGTTTGGATAGTTATTACATTCAGTAGCGACTGAGGGGGAAATAAAGGAATTTGGTTGAATTTCATAAAATATCGGTATAGCCGAAATAAATATATGTTTTACAATAAAAGGTCGAGGGGTACTAGACTTCTTTTTTCCTATAACATGCTCTTGATAAATAACATATAGAAATAACCTTATTTTCTCTGAACACATTCTACAAATGATTAAAAAAATGATGACCAATCTAGTATCTGAAGAGAATAGGGAAAAGTACCAATGTGATAGTTACCAAACTAAGAAAAATAAAACAACAAAACAAGATAGCAATTACTGATGTGTTATGATAGTCTTTTATTTCTCAGAAATATATCTTTTGCTGGCCACATTATTTTACTCTACTATTTGTATTTTTGGTTTACACAATGTGTATATGAATGTATACTGTGTATATATTCCATCCTACAGAAATAAATGGCATGTGATAAATGTATGACTTTAATTTAAATTCTTTCCTTTTTCATACTGTTTACTCTACAAGGTTGGGAATAGGTGATAAATAAAAATGGGTTCAAACATAAGAATAGATATATGATCATTATAAACAGGGTACTGGCAATGACGAAGGAAAACAGAAAAACACATACTCATCTGGATTAACTTCCTCTCCAAATTACTAGATTAAAAATGTTTACTTTAGGGCGCCTGGGTGGCTCAGATGGTTAAGCGTCTGCCTTCGGCTCAGGTCATGATCCCAGGGTCCTGGGATCGAGTCCCACATCGGGCTCCCTGCTCAGCGGGGAGCCTGCTTCTCCCTCTGCCTCTCTCTCTCTCTCTCTGTCTCTTATGAATAAATAAATAAAAAAAAAATCTTTAAAAAAAATGTTTACTTTAAGTATGAAACGTCTATGCTTGATAATGTATGCATATCACACACATCTTTCTATCTTCCTAATTAAATTAATGTTCTCAGGGAGAGGGCATGAAGAGAATGGGGGTTAAGGAGAAATAGCCCATTTTCCAATGGTTGAGTGTCCTCCCCCGCATATTTATTTATTTCTCCTAGAGAATTTCTAATTAAATAGAATAAGAGAACCATCACAATGAGTTTTATTTTGGTTACTTCCTACACCTCAAAAAAATCATGTAACACAAACCTCACCTGACTATAGGCGCACCTAAAGAAATTGTACACCTATCTGCTATGACTTCCATAAAAACAAGGGCTTCCCAGGGAGCTTCACTCACATTATATAGGATTTATTAAATTAAAATAAACTAGAAGATTTAAAAAGCCTTGTCCAGAAAAAGGGAATAACCAAGCTATGTCATATGCTTGGATCTTGGTTTCCTCAGGCAGCAAATAAAAAACAGTAATAATAGCTGCATTTCACATTGGACACAAGCTCGTAGGCGATAATCATCAGCTGACACGCACCCATCAAGTCTTCTTTTCCAGCTTGGTGACAAGCGCAGAACTTACCAGAAGCATCCTGCATTTGACGACGTGCAACTTTCAGACCAGCATACTCCGCAGCTGCTGCCACTGCCTGGGCAAAATCAGCATCGGTGAAGAAGGAGCCATCAGAAGAACTCACGCTGGAACGTCCACTGGAAATGTTGTCCTCCTCTGAGGCTGAGCCCCAGCCATTGATCATGGACCCAGTGACAGAGCTCTCAAGGTCCCCCACACTGGAGGCAGGGGTCTGCTCAAGGCCACGTAACAAAAGCCGTCTGGTCTGCATCTTGGCGACTTCCATGTCCGCTTCATCTTCTTCCTCTTCTGGCGCATCTGTATCCATATCTGAGACAAGAGGTCCTGAAATGTATCCGTAGGTATGTGGTGGGGAAATCGGTCGTGGTGGTGGAGGGGGGCTCACCGGCTGCCGTCTGCAGGAAGATGGAGAAACAGGTTTGGCTCAGCTCATTATCAAGACACACAAAATACATTAACCAAGAAATTGGCCAAGTACACTGATTTGATTGTTGCTTCTGTGGGAGCTAATTTAACCAAGCTGGGCTTCCTTTCGATTCAAGTTTAACAGAAATATCCTCAGCTACCTGTAAGTCACAGTCACCTTATGTTTTATCATTTGGATTATATTCAATTAAAAAAGGAGAAGTAATACATACTTTGGAAACACATGCCTATGTAGTTGTCTTAAAGCTCATTGAATATTAATGATAGATATTATTACCAAAGACAACAGACATCAGTTCCGGAACAGATGCTCCATAAACATGTTTCTTTCCCTTTATTTCATTTCCACGCCTACCATTCCAAGCAAATGGACTCATTTGTGGTGACTATAGAGAGAATTTCATAGGATGGAACAATCATATATTCAGCATATGACACAGTTTCCTTTAGATTTTATTCTATTAAAATAAAGGCTATGGGAGCCAAGAGCACTTTTTTCCCCTGAATTATTCACCAAAACTTATTAGCTATTTTAAACCTATCACTTTTACCATTATTCCACCTACCTGTTAAATAAAATGCTTAAAGATATTTTTCTTGATATCTTGAAATTAATTAAGGACCAAGGCTGAGGACAATGTGAGTGGTATTCTACAGTGTAAGTTCACAGAGTTCGCAATAACTACTTTCAGTCGTCTCTCCACTGATCCAGAGAACATCAGCTAACAGCAGTCCTTCTACTACCATCCATCACCATCACCCACAGAGAGGATAAGATGACTGAGAAGATAGTGTTTTGACCTTGGTGTAAAGTGAGATTGGTGGAAAGAAGTTATTCCCAAGTGGGGAGAATATCAAGAGATTAACTCCTAATTTAGGAAAGTGCTTGACAGAAAGGAAGACGTACAGTGATTTCTAGTTAAAGGATTGCTTAGTCAGTGACCTGCTCAACAGTCCCAATACTCTCTAAGCAAGATTAAAGAGACGATATAAGGGGAATGTCATTTGGAAAAGTCACAACACCTCTTCAAATTCTGTGCCTTTGAGAAGAAAGGAAGATAGATTCCACACAAGTGTGCCAACCTGAGCACAAGCACTAGATGGTAGTGAGATCAGGTTCTAGCGTCATCTGGCCACCTCCATGATTTAGGAGGCTAGAAAAGATACAGCATGAATGCAACCGACTGGTAATCCACCTGAAGATGTGGCTAAATTGTTCAAGGACTATAAATGCCTAGAGACACTGCCCAGAATTGAGTCCTTCATCAGTAAGTTGGTTCCAGCCCATCTCCCTCACCATCCTTATCATACTCACAGAGCAAGACGAGACAGAATAGTCACTGGGGCTAACCAAGGAGAAGACTGGATCCTCATCTAGTTTGCTATACCTTAGCATTTAGGAGAAGAGGGAGTAGGACAAAAGTGGTTAAAAGCAGAGAATGCCCTCTTACTCCATGCCACCATAGACACAGACAGGTACAATCTGCAAAGGCTGTCCGCAAGTGCATGATTATAGTTTTACAATGAACAGAACTGAAATTTAAGAGACAAAACAAACAATTAAAGGGAAAAAAAGATTCAAACCAAAAAACAGACTCTTAACTATAGAGAACAAATGGATGGTTATCAACAGGGATGTGGGGGAGGATGGATGATAGGGATTAAGGAGGGTGCTTGTTGTGATGAGCACCGGGTGATGTATGGAAGTTTCGAGTCACTATATTGTACACCTGAAACTAATATGACATGGTATGTTAACTATATTGGAAGTAGAATTAAAAAAATTAATAGGATTGAGCCTCAAATTAAAAGAAAGCATACAAACCAAACCATGGAGGATTTGGTCAAAATCTAACAAAGGGACCTACTAAAGAGAAGAATAGGGAAGTTCAATATAGCAATAGAGCTTTAAGGGTGAGAAGCTAGCGGCTCAAAGAAATGTTTTGTGCTTTTTAATTCAATGAATTGAGACACTTCAATAAACACATTTTGTTAACACAAATGGAAAGCATTAAAAATAAATGATTATTAAAATACTACAATTAACTAATTGATTGAGCATCTACTTTGTAACTAAGTATATTTTACAATGTGAACTCTTCCAACAGCTTTCCAAGGTACTGCTTTTATTATCATTCCACAGATGAAGATACTGAAATACAGAGAAATTAAGGACCTTACCAAAGTTCCCATAGCTAGTAGGTATCAAATGTAGACTTTAATCCCACATTTCATTTCTCAGGTCACAGCTTTTCTTCTAGGAATATTGTTATTACACACACACACATACACACAATATACATATACATATGCATAATATGTACTGTAATAACTTATACATATACATATGTATGTATACACACAGAGACAGTTCTTTAATATAATGTACTATTTTTTTATTTCTGGGTGTTTTCTAATGCATCTGTGTGTGGGAATAGAAGAAATATGAAGAATATGCCAAAGCTGAAGTTATTTAAGAGATTAAAATGGATAATTGTTTCAATATGGAGGAAAACCTTTGTTTAATTTGGGTTGCAATAAAATACCATACTTAAAAGTCAATTTACAGACTTTGTCAGCACGTACATCTAAAATACCACAAGAAACTTCTTTTTTTAAAGACATGTAAGACTTTCTAGCACAAAGGGGACTATTCTGACCATCAATAAAGGGATGTGAACAGCCAACTTCACTATGAAAGGAAGCCAGCATTGTTGTACTTGGATAATTTACATTCTGTAGAGCAAAAACATCTTCATGTTCAACAAGGGCTGGCTTTTAACTACTATCACCCTGTGCAAATGCTGGGGAAAGAGAGAAAAATTTATTCAAACCATCTGTAAATAAGGCAAGCCCAGGGAATGTGTGATAAACATGTACAGTTTGAAATATGTAATATATTCTATTTGAAAACAAAAAGCTATTTCAAGATTCTGCACTCAAGTGGGACTTGCCACAAATGAACCTCAACCCTCTAGATTTTTCTCCCCGAGGGGTTTCAACATCTTCTGAAATAATGTACAAGTATATGATTGCAAATCACAACACTCTAGGCTCCTGCAAAAATGATGTCTTCATAAACATGTTCAAGAGAAGACAGGGACAATGCCATTAATTTATGAAAGCAGATATTTATATAATTCACCACATATCATTTACTAGACAAAAGACAAAGGGGGAGAAATGTATACCTTGGAGATTTTTTTCTGAAACTGGAATAGCTTCAATACTTTGTACAGTTAACCATTACCTGGTTTGTAAATAGACAAGATATTTAATTTTCCTTTGCCTTTTTACAGTCATTTCTTTCCAAATGTACCATATTCAGTTTGTCTATATTAATAAAACATCAATTAATTTCCTATCCCATACATGAAAACTACCTTTACTTCTCAAGAAATTTTTGCTAAATATCAACTATAGGAAGCTCAATAGTACCAGATACTTTTTGAAACAATATATGCAAATAAGTCTAATTATATCATTTTCATAGTTATTGTTTGAAAAGAGAAGAAAGATTCCTATTATGTTGGTTACCTAGTTTACCTAGTTTTAGACAAAGAATATCTAGAAGCTCATTAGAATGCCAAAATTGCAATATCCATATTAAAGCAGTCTAAATGCTTAATTAAATATTGCAGATATATAATGGTTTTAGTTCAGTAATTTCTTATTAATAGAGACCACACTGTTTATTTATGCTTTTAATCAATAAACATAACAGTAAAAAAATGTATTCAGTAAAAAAATGTATTCATTCTTTAAACATTTACACTGTCTCTATTATGGGGAGATTGCTAGGTTCTGAGACCAAAGGAATCACAAGCAAAAAGAGCTTGGGGAATGCTTTATACTTTAAGTCATAAAAGGATTTGATTTTAAGGCATACATACTTAATAAAGCTAACTATATATCAGGACATAGCAGAGTGTATTTTGCAAAGATGTCCATGACAATATCTCCTATCCCAACGCTCTTCTGGGATGAGAACTTGCCACTTTCTCATCAAGAGAGGGATTTTAGTTCTATACTCAGGAATCTCAATGACCCTGTGACTGCTCTGACCAACAGAATCTGGCAAAAGGGCAACCGTGTCAGTTCTGAGTGGAGCTCTTAACTGGCCTGGAAACTTCCTCCTCCTGCCTTCTTGGAAGCCTACTGCCATGTAAGAAATGCAGTACCCACAAACAGAGGATGTCTAAGGTGTTATGGGAACACATAGAATTGGCTCCTATCTCGGAACTGGGACATCAGCAAAAGATTCTATGGAGAGTATCTACCATTTCACCTTGGTTTTCAAAGATAAGTGTTAGTTCTGAAAAAGAGAGGGGATAATGGTGTTCCAGGAAAACAGGATGGCATGGGGGAAAGACCTCAAGGTGGGTGACCAAGTATTCATTCCAGGAACTGGAAGAAAAGTAGAATGAAAGCACCATGAACAGAGAAGAGGTGAGTGGCGATGAATAAGGATGGGGAGGCACGCAGGGGTCAGATCACAAAGGGCCTTGATTGCTACATTAAGGAATCTTGCCTTTATTCTAGGGGAAGTGGGAAGCCATTGAGAGATTTTTAAGCAATGGAGAGACTTGATCAGTGTTGCATTTTAGGAAAATGCCTCTGCACAGGCTGCAGCAGGAAGATTAGATTGCAGAAGGGCCAAGGCTAAAGGCAACCAGACCACTTATGGACCATTACAGTAATACAGGCAAGAGAAAATGGCTGTCGGAAGTAGGAAAGTGCCTTTATGGCTGGAGATATGTGTATTGCTCTGAGTGATATTTAAGCAGCTGAAATCTACAGAAACGAGTACTTGGATATTAGGGTCTGATGCTCAGAATGAAATCTGCAGAGAAATAGCTATCTATCTTTAATGAGTACATCATTAGGGGCATGGCAGGATGATGAGAAACAGAAGCCATCTGCTGATGGGCCAGGCATCCGAATAGGTCAAGGGTCTGAGAAGAGGCTTCACTCAAAGACATAACTAGAAATGAGAATTATAGCATTGTATATAGTATCAAAAACGTCAACATAACTTAAATGTCCAACATTAAGGAATTGTTTAAGGAAATCACAGTATATTTTTGTTTAACATGAATATCTAAATAAAAAGTTACTGACATGGAAAACCACAACATTCAGTGAAAAGAGCAATTATCCCATATTGGCATATCACAAATTCAAAGCAATGTGAGTATATGCAGAGGTGAAAGACTGAAAAGATCTTTACTGGGGCCTTAACAGTGACTGTTTCTGACTACGTGGATCATTGGTACTTTTGTATTTTCATTTTGTTTATCTGTATTTTCAAATATTTCTACAGTAAACATGTAGAAAATACCTTCATCATAAAAGAACAATACTAATATTTTATTGTTGTTGTTGCTTAATGGACTTCATTTACTTCTTGTTAGCGTCCAGTGTTATTTCCAGCAACAATCCTGGAGATTAAATTCCTAGTACCTTCATGGAAATCATTATTTCAAAAAGGCTGTATATAATTAAACAGAATTTTAAGTGCAGGTAGCCAAAGCATTTGCATTCATTTTCATTCTGAGTTCATGGAAGTTCCAATTCCTTTCATCAAATACTTACGGAGGTAAGCTTTGTGCCACCTCAATGACATGAGTAAAATGTGAGCTCTGCCCTCAAAGAGCTTTCACTTTAAAGAGGGAAACAGACATACTGAGAGCAAACACTAATGCAACAGGAAAACTGATTAGCGGAGTAGCGGAGCTCTGAACAGACCGTTGCGAAGAGAAAAGAAAAGAATTGATTGAATTTTGCCAGGCAATCAAATGAGAGTTTCACAGAGGGGATGCATTTTAACAGGGCCTGGAAGGATGAGATGCGCCTGGCCCCGAAATCAAAGAAACAGCATGTGCTAACACATGGGTGCCCAGTGAGGACACTAAACATGTGGGGTATGGCCATGAAAGCCAAGAGTGCCCCCCCCCTCCACGTGTCAGCTCCAGAGCAACCCTCTCTGGGTCAGGAAGTGGCAGCGCTGACCAGATGTTGGTGAATTTAAGGCAAAAGTCAGGGAATTTCAAACAAAGTAATTAGAAAAGAAGGTGTGTGGAGAGAATGGGAGGGAAGAGGTACATAAAGCAGGAAGGACCATGAAAGGCTTTGACCACTGGGCTGAAGAGCAGGACCTGACTCTGAATGAGGGGGAACATTCCCAGGCTTTTGTGTCCAGAAAGATAATGTGGAGGGCGGGCAGGAAAGGGGAAATAGAAGAAAAGTGGAGATCAGTTCAAGGATAGGGCAGAATATAGGGATGGAGGGTCTGCCTTAGCAGGTATATATAGGGATGGAAACAAAGGAACAAAAACAAAAGATATTTTAAAGTCAGAAATGAAGGGATTGTGAATAATTTAATTTGGGGAATGGTAGGAAGATAGCAGAAGAAATTAAGCAACAGGAAAATTAAGTTGATGGCAAAATGACAGTTTTTTAAATGATTTTTGGCTATTTTATTTTATTATATATATATTTTAAGATTTTATTAATTCATTTGAGAAAGAGAGAGAGAGAGGGGGAAAGAGAGCAAGCACGAGCATGGAGAGAGGCAGAGGGAGAGGGAGAAACAGGTTCCTTGCTGAGTGGGGAGCCTGACTCGGGGCTCGATCTCAGAACCCTGAGATCATGCCCTGAGCTGAAGTCAAATGCTTAACCAACTGAGCCACACAGGTGCCCTGGCTATTTTATTTTTAATATGTTATTCAAATAAATAAGGATTAATGATTCTATACACGATAGCCAACAAAGGAGGAAATGAAACAAGTCTGAAAGGTCAAGTGCAAAGACAAAGAATTTGGTTTTGGCAAGTGTAGTGTGAGATGGCCAAGTGAAAATATCACTGTGGTGCTCAGGAAAAGGGTGGGATGACTAAATAAATTTTATTTATTTAAGCCATCAGAATACAAGTAATTATTGAACCAAGCAATGGAGTGATGGCATAAAGGGGAGGACAGTAGGAAACTCAAATTTGTTGAATATTTACCCTGCTTCGGATACTTTACATACATTATCTCATGTGATTCCCACAACAACTTACAAAATTGCCAACACTGCAGAAAGCTTAGGTATGATAAAGATGGACAAGTCTTTAGATTGACCATTTGGAAGTTACTTTCAGTAGACTAATGGAAGCAGAATGGTATGAGTCAGAATGCAGTGGGCTAAGGTGTGAATGGGAATTGGTAAGGCAGAGTTGATTAAACAGCCCTAAGGA
Source organism: Mirounga leonina (assembly GCF_011800145.1). Taxonomy (NCBI): domain Eukaryota; kingdom Metazoa; phylum Chordata; class Mammalia; order Carnivora; family Phocidae; genus Mirounga; species Mirounga leonina. The sequence goes on from NW_023270431.1 coordinate 5,133,905, forward strand.
GTAGAGGAGAAGGAGAGCATGATAACTAGAATGAAAGGCTAAGACAGGGGAACATTTAACAAAAGTAGGATTAACGGTGAAGAGAAAGAACAACTGAATAAAGAGGAAGAGGCTGGAAAGTCAGGATAGATAAAGGTGAACTGATTTTGACTGATTTGAAGAAGGTGGAAAGGATGACAAGAGGAACACAGAAGGGGTTTGCCAGGAAGAAGATATTACGTACCGCTTATAACACAAAGGGGAATGGTGGGGAAATAGGTAATGTGAGAGAATGAAAGGAGAATGCTGACATATTTCAGAGTTAAGAACCTCTATTAGCCCCTCATTTGCTTCAAATAAGAGTGATGGAGATGGTCTGTGACCTTAATAGGGAAAAGAGATAGGTGCTTTATTCGTTCTCAATCTCCATGAAGTTTCATGGGTTAACACTATTAAAGATAAACGGATGGCAATCCAAATTCCCCCTTGTCCCACAGAGGAAGCCTTAATGACCGCCTTCATTTTAGAGAGTATATGATTTGAATTTGGTAAGAACCTCTTACGGATAGAATAATTAATAAACATTGTAAGTTCTATTTTAATCTACAGAATTCAAGCAGTATAAATGAAAATATGTTATTCATTCAAGAAAATTGAAGGACAATTTTCAGAGGCAAATAACATACTCAGTTTCAAATTATATTAGGAACATAGAAAGTTTTGTATATATATAAATTTACATGTGTGAAATATAATGTGTCAAGGGTAATGAAATAGTACAAACCAAATCATCAACAATGAGAGAGGAGTTAACTTGATGCAGTAATAGCTTTGATGTGGTAGAAATGACAAGGGAAGTATTTATTTGTGTCTAACAAAAACGTATTGGTTGGCAATGCTGAATTTTTGGTTACACACACGCACACACACACACACATTATTTAGTAAATGGGACAAAAGGACTCTGACCTAAAATAAAGGTACCTGAGGTCAAAGCGAAATAAATACGCCAAGTTCATTCTTCTGCAACAGTACAGCTACGAGGCAAGAAATCGTTCAGACTTCATTTCAAAAGATAGGAGAAAATCTATTTTCCACAGACCAAAGCAATGACTTACCCACGGCTATTGAAAACTAAGATGCAAAAACAGGCATCACCAATAAATTGCTACAAGAGTAGCAATGCATATATTTACTACATGATCTCCATGTGTTTATGAATGCAATTATCATAATGGGTGAGTATTAATGCACATTATTTTATGGTTGCAAGTTCACTGGGATCAATTAATCTCATGTTCTGGTCAACAATATTACTTGATATGTTAATTACCGAGGCTTACTGCATGATGATCCTGGAAAAAAGGCTAGACATGAAAATGAGCTCATATAATAGCATTCTACAAATGCCACTTAAGAGTGGAAATTATCTGATTTGTCAGCAAAAGGCTAGTGACAGTGTACCTCCTATCGGGTTGGTGCTGCATGTGGCCAGTCTCCTCCGGGCAGTCCTGCAACATGGGCTGGAGTTCTTCTTGTGGGGAGGGGGTCAGAGTGGCAGTGGACTGATGGCTATAAGACACCGCAGCTGGAGAAGAAGCTGCTCCCCGCACAGGGGGAGTGGGGCCTCGCTCATCTTCCTCCTCTTCTAGTTCATCCTGTTGTAAATACATCCTTGCTGGTGGCACGGGACACGGCATTTCTTGGTCATAGCTAAAACAATGATAAGCACATTTAGATTTACTTCAGGTTATGCAAAGAAATAATTCGTACAGTCAGTGGAATATCAGCTTTGAGTTGTTTTTTTAACCTCAATGTTGTGAGCCACGTTTAGGGAGCACCGTTAAAAAAAAAAAAATAGTTCATGGGGCGCCTGGGTGGCTCAGTCATTAAGCCTCTGCCTTTGCGTCCTGGGATGGAGCCCCGCATTGGGCTCCCTGCTCAGCGGGGAGTCTGCTTCTCCCTCTTCCTCTGACCCTCCCCACTGCTTGTGCTCTCTCTCTCTCTCAAATAAATAATCTTTAAAAAAAGTAAATAAAAAATTAAAAATAAATAAAAATACAAAAAACAGTTCACTATCACCAAGGTTGGTGAGTGCTACATATAATATTTTTTCTGAGTGATTACAATTTACATCAGCATATTGCAGGCTCTGAGAAGTCATGCAATAAAGGCATCTACTTAATGCAGTTAAACTTAGTACTTAGTACTTCCTAAGTGTGTTGCATGTAGTCTAGCCTTCCACTTCAAAAAGGTGACTCAGGGATGGTCCTACAGATGACCTAGAGATGAATGCTAACCTCCGAGAAAAATTACTCTTAAAAATCCTTTCTTGAAAATCCACCTTTCTCTGAAATTATAATAGATCACTATTTCTTCAGTTGAGCACAAATGAAGTTGTTGGCTTGCGTTTAGGATGTTGAATAAAAAACACAGTACATAAAATAGTCGATAAACAATAAAATGCCCCACTACTCCTCTGCTAGAGCTGTGTGGAAACTCTAGATGGATCTGGGAAACATTCATGCCTTTCTCTTTTCTCCCACCCCAGGGCAGACGGTTATTGATTCAAATGGCAGTAATTTACTGCATTATATAAACTGTGTTCGTGTTACCCCTCTCTCTCATTCACTCTCTACCACCTGCTTTGTTCACCTGAACTCAGGAAACTTGATGCTCATATAACATGATTTCTTTGAGTCTTCCTTTACTTTACCAATCCTACTACCTCCCTTTGACACTTTTTCTACGTCTCCTTTCTCAACAAAATAACAGCAATTTGTGCACTCCCCTAAACTAGAGATCTTGTGTCATCTCACCTTACTCCTCTCTCTTCTACCTTGAACTGATCCCTGGTTCATCTCTGTTTCCTCTCTAAAAATCTCCCAAATCTACAACTTTTCTAAAGTCTGTTGTATGTGCTACTGCAATAACCTTTTAATTGATCTCTTTGCCTCCAGTCACTCTACACTTCTGAATCCTCACAGTGCCTCCAAAATTACTTTATTATAATATGCATTACTCTCAGATCATTCATTTGCTGCAGAGTAATACATGGCTCCCTTATTGACTAGAGGGAAATATACAAATACCTAAACAAGACATTCGAGTACCTGTATAACCTGGTTTACACCTGCCTTCCCAGCTTCCTCTCCCTCCCTCCCACCGACCCATCTTAGTCCTCCAGGAGGCCACATCTCTGTGTGGTCCCAATGTCCATAAAATCCCTCTTCCTCTTGATTGAGAACCGTATCATATGTCAAAGTCAAGAACAAAAGCCAAAGGATCAGGAAACCTTCATTCTTCCCACTTTGAATCAGTCTTTCCCTTCAGGGCAGAGTTGTATCTCCTGTAGGCTTTTAAAAAACTATATCCACTTATTTCATTTTAGTCCCTTTACTGGCGGACTAAAATAGCAATAAATGTTAACAGAGCCTAGAAAATGACTTTTTAAAAACTATAGTCAATTCTCAATTTTTGCAGATTCTATACTTACAAAGTCACCTACTTGCAAAAATTTATTTGTAACCCAAAGTCAATACTCACGGTGAAGCATCTGAGTCACTCCACCTTCTTGTGTCAGTTTTCATACTGCAAACAAGTGTCCTTTTCTCAGTCTATCTAGTGCCACATCATTCTCAGTTTTTTTTCTTTATATTGATAATTTCCCTGTTTAAAGTAGCCCCCAAGGATAGAGCTTTAGTGCGATCTAGTGTTTCTAAGTGCAAAAGGCTATGACGTGTCAAATAGAGAAAATATGTACACTAGATAAGCTTTGGCCAGGAATGACCTATGACACTACAGTTCAATGTAAATGAATCAACAATACATATCGCACCAGGTGTCTTTAAACAAAAACACACATAAAACAAGATAATGCATGGATCAGATGACAAAAATGTGTGACCAGAGACTTGCAGGAACCTATCCCTGTATCTTCCCTAGGAGTGATGGCTCAGTATTTGCTCATTAAATGACTGGAACAACAAAGGTACAGAGTTTTGTTTCCTGGCATATTTGGATCCGTAAAACTATTTTTCGTGTGTGGAGAATGAAAGAACATTGTCTTTATTTTTACAACAGTCACTAAAAAGACCGTATTTTCAGGTAGATTTTATTTTTTGTTAATTCTCTATGTCAAGTGAGTTCTCCTTTGATCATCATACCAGTGAAACATCTGTTTTGCTCTGTTGGTTCAGTTCTATAGAATCTGGAGAGAGAGCAAAACACACTAACTTTCTTATCGCTGTCATATGATATGATTATTTACACTAGTTGAATTGTTGTAAGAGACAATTCAGTGAGTTTGAAGTTTCACAGTTTTCAGCATAATGTGATAATATCTAAGAACAAACAAAAGTTTTCAGGATACCTTAGCTGTTGTACAAATTCACACATTTGTTTTATGAAAATTCAAGAATATGCAATACAAATTCTGATATTTGAAAATCATAAAATATATGTGTATGGTTATATATATATCATGATGCATATGTGATCTTGTATTCATTTTTATATATGATTACATATGTAAATTACATGTATAAAACATAAACACATATGTAAATTGTGCATGTGTGTTCTGATTCATAATTCTTAGTTTCAAAAGAAGTGTCTAAGGCACGATTTCCTTTTTTTTTTGCAGCACTGAGGATGTTTTTCAAGTCCTTCTAACATAGCAATACTGTTTTTTTCAGAGACAAATGTTTGTGGACCTTAGGAATGTCTCCCCTTAGTGATCTAGTTTAATAATTGCTTCATATGGGTTTAAGGAATCATCCTATTCCACTTACATCCGTTCTGAAATTCTTCTTACCTTTCGTCTACGGAAATACTGTACTCTTCACTATTGCTGTGAGGTGGAGGATGTGCTGGCGGGGGAGGAAGCAGGTCTGCCCAGTTCATGCCACCCTGTTTTGGTACTTTGGGTGTCCGTGCCCCTTTCTTGTGCCCTTGACTCCCTTGAAAAGAAATAAAATCCAAGTCTTTTATTTCTGGCCTTTAAGGTTTTTCTATTATCCACAGGTGAATTATTTCCTGTAAATATGATCGTATAATTCATATATGCAGAAGCAGATAAACAAGCTTTTCTTCATTAATCTTAACAGAACTTTGTACAATAGAAGATGCAACGTATTGCCAAGTTTAACTGCAAAATAAATAGTGGAAAAGCAATAAAATCACAAATGAATTTTACAAGTCATATCATTAATAGTGATCTTCTTACAGCAATTAATTGCATTATGGATTATCACCTAAAACAAATGAGCTGTAGACATATTTTCTGAAGTGCCTTTCTATTATTTAATTGCTGGAACCTAAAATACAATATGATACAGATACGATCTATTAGAGTTCCACTGTTGCATTAAATCACTGAATATATATAATTTGTACTTGTCCATTGAAATGTTTTAGGCACAATGAAATTACCAGTTTTCGTCAGAAAGGCAGGTGCAGATGAAAATCATTGCTGGAGGAACTAATATAACTAACAACAAAAGAAGCAGAGAAATGATTTTTAAAAAAGGAGAGAAGTGCTCTTAGCCCCAGTTTCTACAAAATTACGGCTTAGAGTAAAATGATGTTGCTTGAACATTTTTAGTAGTTTGAAATAGCCCAATTATGCAAGTGCCCTAGTATTCTGATTTTGGATTTGGCATATTCTTTAAATTCAGGTAACTGCACATTTTAGAGTATTCATTTTAAAATAATTTTGGGTCAAAAGATATTTGAGGATAAAATCATCTTTATCTTCCTCCTCTAATACAATACATTTTAGATTCTTATGGAAATTATAGACGATGAGCTTACAACTGTGTTTCTCATATGATCCCTTAAAATCTGTGAATTTTCTTGGTCTTTATATATATATATATATATTTTTTTTTCTTTATTTGAGACAGAGAGAACGAGAGAGAGAGAGCACATGAGAGGGGGGAGGGTCAGAGGGAGAAGCAGGCTCCCCGCCGAGCAGGGAGCCCGATGCGGGACTTGATCCAGGGACTCCAGGATCATGACCTGAGCCAAAGGCAGTTGCTCAACCAACTGAGCCACCCAGGCGCCCGGTCTTTATATTTTTAACCTTTCTGAAACAGCTCCAAGTTACATGGTGCATGAAACAGGTCTTGGTATATTCAATGACCCTTATTTTTTTTTTTAAGTTGCTTTGGAATTTTTGGCCCAATCTGTGCATTAAGTCAGATGTTCTTGAACTGGTACGTTACTGCACCAAGTATGGGCCAAGGGACTGGCTGTTAGTAATAAATTACAATTCTCAGGCCTCTACCTGTATGTCTCCATTCTCTCTTCCTTCACTCAGTTGTCCTGTATTGGAAAGACTAGGCAAGAATCGTGGACTTGACTATACCCAGCGCCTTCCTCTTGATTTCTTGGCATGCATCTACTCTAATAACTCCATCTGTCCTAAGAGGCCTAACATTACAAATCTCTCCTACACATCACTTGCTTGCTTCATTCTTTCCTCTAATTAACACCGGACTATACATTTTTTTTAATCTTTTTTACCAAATATTCACAGAATACCAAGTAATAAATAGCAGCAGAACACCAAGATCTAGGTCTCTAAGCTGAGGGATGGAGAAAGTCAATTTAAAATTAACAACACAGAATCATTTTAATCACAATCATAGAATCATTTTCCTCAGGAAGATATGATTTTCTAAGTGGCTAAGAATGCAAAGATAAAATGGCATGAGATATCAATATATTAAATTATTTTCTATGGTTTTCCCAAGAGGAGATCCTTTTAAAAATCCCTGTTAATTCAGGGTTTCCTTAGTAAGATTTTAGTTGTTTAAAAAAATCAACATACAGTAGAATAAGAGTAGATCTAAAAAGGCAAAGAGGTATTTCTAAACTCCTTTAATTCCAATAGGAATAGTTCCAATCAGTGACAAAATGTAGGCTTAAAAATGCCAAATCAACAGGCCTTTGTCAAGGGAAGATGATAAAATGCAAATGCCATATTCATTACAGGAGAGGGGTAAAGACACAGGCTAAAAGCACCTAGCAGAACTTCAGTCCAGGTACTGAGAGGTGATATTTCTACACTCCCCTGGAGAAACATACTAGAGGCAAGATCAATCCGTTCTGATCTCATCGTGATGTGGCTCGCCACATGTTAGTTCTAATAATGAATCGCCTTTAATTAGAAAAACCGGACTTAAGTACCAGCGAAGTCCCTTCTGCAGCCCCTATCAGGAAAACAGGTGGTAAACAGCTGCAACAGCATGAAGAGAAGAGGCCTCACTGTGGCTTCGAAGGCTCTTACAAACCCAAGTTAGAAGGTTGCTTTACGAGGTTGTAGGGCAAGAACTGAGGGAAAGTTACAAGGCTTATCAATGGAGGCAGGTTCCTGTTGTCCCTATGATCTCTTAGGCTTGTGACTCTGCTCAAGGGTCCTCAGATTTTATGTGCTGTATAGATTGCTTCAAAGAATAACAAATTTAGCAGGTTAAGTATATGCCCAACATTTTTAGTTTTACTTTGGCCAAGGGCAAAAAAAGAAGCTTCAACTGCCTTTAAAGTCTAGTCCATGCTTCTGGCTTTATAAAAGTTTATTAACGGGGTGCCTGAGTGGCTCAGTCATTAAGTGTCTGCCTTCAGCTCGGGTCATGATCCCAGGGTCCTGGGATCGAGCCCCGCATCGGGCCCCCTGCTCCGCGGGAAGCCTGCTTCTCCCTCTCCCACTCCCCCTGCTTGTGTTCCTTCTCTCGCTGTCTCTCTCTGTCAAATAAATAAATAAAATCTTAAAAAAAAAAAAAAGGTTTATTAACAAGGAGGGGAATGGGATCTTTAATCTTTGTTACTAAGTAGAACACAAAATAGTTTAGTGAGTGGACTGTCGCTCAAATTGCAAGACCCGTGCCTGGAAAAATTCAAATTATATAAAGTGCGTAGACATGTCATGTGTGCACATCAGTTCATTAGCATTCAATCTTCAACAGTGGAATATACCGTTTTTTTAAAGGAGAGACTGACTTTCTCTTTGGTTCCCCATACTTACCAGATGTACTACTGCCTCGGTCCGAGCTGTTGTAGGATCCTCCTGTATTCTGGTCGTATGATTGGTTGTATGGGATAGTTGGAGGAATTGTGTCATTTGCTCGATAATCTAGACATTTCAGATGGAAAAAAACTTTTATTTTCTCTTTGATGCCTTAATCATTTACCACCAATTAGGCTTCTAAGTTACCATGCTGATCACTTGCTAATCGTATAGAAGTATAAAGGAGGAAAAGTCAAGAAAAGATAGGCATGTCTCTTTAAGATTTATAGAATCCAAATTCTTTGCATCATCTCCTTTATATAAATCAGACTAAACATAGCTATGTACGAATCATATAAGGAACTATTTCTTCTCTTTAAAATATTTATAAATCAGCTAAGGCAGAAATCGGAATTGCTTGACTTCTTAACTTGAAAAATATAACAACGAAATAATTTTAACCATAAGAAATCAGGAAAATATCATGTCTGCAAATCATTTTAAAAAATTAAAATAAAAAGCCCTGAAACTTGTCAGCAAGATGGTATCTAATAAAAAATATATCCATGATAAGAAAACAAAGGATCTCAATCTGCCATGGAAGGCTTCTGCTTACTTAGGCAAAGGTAAAAATCTAAGTGATAAACTTGCCACTGGAATGTACTGGGTAATAACCCATTAGTTTAGTTGCATTCCAGGTCTTTATTACAGTTGGCATACCAAGTCTGGTACAAGCAATAAAAACAATAAATAAGAGCTCTGAAATATTTGTTCAGAGGCTTGTCAAACTTTCCAAAGTCCATAGTAAAGCCATATACTAAAGAGGAATGATGTAACAACAGTTGGAATGCCCACTGCAAACTACAGGATTGCAGAAACTGTCCTCTCTTCATCGTGGTCATCCTTTGTCATGAGCTTGTGCAAAAGTCTTAACAAATATTTACTGAACTGCGTTTTATGCCAATCAAGTGTTTTCTCAAACTTTGAAAAAGGCAGGATGACTGTATTATTAAATCAAAATACATAACATTAACTTAATCAAATGGGATGCTTGTCATCTCCAACTGTAATACATTTTATTTTTGAGGAAAACGGTCACAACTCAAGCCTAAAGAAAATAAATCTAGGTCTCTAATTATCTACAATAAGATGTGTCATTAACCTGGACACTTGTGCAAAATTGCCCTGAACTATTCATATTAGAGGATGCTTTTCTTTTCTTCCCCCCCCCGCCCCAGAGGTACAACTTTGCAAATCATGTTATTAAAGCGGTAGCCTAAAGGACTATAAAGAAATCAAATACTTACCTCTTCCAACTCACACATAATATAATAGAGAAACATTCCCCTCAGGCTATAAAATACTATTCCACTGCTACCATTTAACAATTTATTTTAGATTCTATCCTGACAGACTTCAATCAAGTCAACCAAAAAAATTTAGGTTCTAAAATCATTGCAGCAGTCTTAGGGACACACGAGGTAGGAGAAATACAACAAATTGAACCACTTCTCCAGTTCAAGCTTAATTTAATTATTTTTCTTCAGTTTGATATAAAAATGCCATTCATTTATATGACCATGTAGAAGCAATTATCTTCCAATCTTGAGTGGAAAGAATGGGATAGTCTATTTATTTAAAATGTGAGGTATTGTGACGGTTGTACATCTGCCTTATGAATAAAAGATTTTGCTAAGCAATCCCTCACCTACGATTAAATTTAAATTAATCTCAAAACCATTTGAAAATAGTTATATATTATTATAAAATCAATTTTTCAAGGGTATTGTTGTGCTAATTAACTCTTTGACACTGGAAATTTCAAAAACAAAGAAATAAGGAAACATGAGGAACAAAAGAAAGATTTCATTTGCTCATCCCAGAGAAGTCTGGACGTGGAGTGCTGAAAGGTTAATGGTACTGAGACAGAAAAGGCTGGGAATAAAGGCAAAGCTCGTCACCTTTGTTCAGTTTGTTTTGCTCCATGATGTTATACTGAATGGGGGCCACTTCCTGTTTCTGCTGTGCAGGCGGTTTCCAGTGCTTCTCGCTGGAGTCCCCACTGCCATTGTTCATGTTGTTGCTGAGGTTTGACTGGATGAGCTGGGTGGTGGCGTAAGGAGTGGGCTGCCCTGATGGATTGACAAAACGCCCATCCTTCAGATTTGGGCTATTGAAGGTTTTCATCTCATTGATTTTGTTACTAAGGTCCACATCACCATAAACAGTTGACTCAGGGAGCATCAGATTTGTTTGTTTGTTATCCAGTTGGTTGTTATAATTGGCTATACAATCAGCTACGTGCAACGGAGAGGAAAAGGAAAAAGTCATTCTGCATGGTTATTCGTTTTAAATTTCTCTGTAAGTAGCTTCGTGAGTCACAATGAAATTGTTATGTAAAGTAAAAAGGGGCTTAAATGCGATCAGTACAAAGGGCTAGGTATTCATAGGTACTCTCTAAAGATGGTAATTCAAAATTGAGGAAATGAGAGAGGACATAGAGAAATATAGAGAGACTAATTTTGAATTTGAATTTAAGATGATTTTCCTTTAACAACCCTATTAATAGGAATTTCACTTAAATAATATACACATGAGTATCTCTATGTGCCAAATGTATATGTTCTAATCTGGAGTTACTGTCCTACCTGAAGCTACTAGTTAGTTGTTGAAGCAACAGAACAAAGCATGTGTGTTGAGAACCCAAACCAAAGGGGGGGGGGGGAACTCTGCCTACACATCAAAGAACTTGAGATTTTAGTATTTTTTAAAGTAACTCTACTCAGAAGATATGAGGAACAGAGGTAGAGGGATAGTAAATAGTGTTTAAGATAATTTTATTGGATCTTCCCTTGGTTATGTAGGATAATCATTATCAGGGAAGGACATTATATAATCATTTTTTCATGGTTTCATAAAGACACCCCAAGAAGTATAAAATGACAATAATGATGATAAAATGAATCATAAGTAACCTGTGTAATTTAATCAAAGAAAGCCTGAAATAATATCTAATTTGTCTATTTCAATTACCCTCTAATTTGCTCCTCATTGAAGTATTAGGGAATGAAATAACTGATAGAATATTTAAAATTAAATAAATAGAAATATTTAAAGCCTGCAGCTGAAAATATTAAAACAGCAGGAAGAACTAAAATCATAATTTAAAGTGAAAATATTTTTTAAATAAAAAAATCTGTCAAGTTACAATGGTTAAAAATACCATTATTTTATTCATGTAGTTCATAATAGTAGTAGTTCAGCTCACCTTGAAGATTGGTTTTCAGCTGGATATGTTGATGAAAAATTAGCTGAAGATGTAAATGTGAATATAATCTTAAGAGAAATATGCAACTTCTCTGTAATACTGAACTCAACTACTCTGCATTTTAAAAAATAAATGATCGGGGAACAGGAATATTTGACTCACCTGGCCTTTAGTAATTCTAACTTCTAGGTATAATATTTTGTTTAATAGTGGTTAAGAAATATTGTTAAAGGCTATATGGTTTTGCCAATTTCATTTTTCTTCACCAATCTTTCTAAATGAGTGTGATTCCATAGAATTTTCTGAGATGATAGATATGTCCTATTCAGCATTGTATAATTTGGGAGCCAACAGACACATGGGGCTACTGCACACTTGAAATGTGTCTAGGGCAAATGAGGAACTGAATTTTAAATTGTATTTTGTTTCATTTAACTGTAAATAGCCACCTGTAGCCAGAGGCTACCATATTGGACAAAACAGCTCTACATATTAATCTAAATGGTTATTGTCATCTTTTGTCTCCTGCAGGGCTCAACCAGTCTCTCTCTCTTTTTTCTTTTCTTTTTTTTTTTTTTTTTGTAATCATGTGAGCACCTAACTATGCAACTAGAATATGGACTTCTGGAGAACAGGGACGTAGTTACATGGATATGTCATATCCATATCCAATGGAAGACTCTGGACTTGTTTTAAGGCTAGACATACAGACTGCTACATGATTTGTTTTTTTATGGTGTATAACCTCTTCACTTAAAATGCTATCTTCTATTTCCCTTTTTCTTAGTTCCATGAGTCATTTTACTTCTCTACTCATATCGTTTGATTCTTTATGATTCTTTTAATATTTCCCAATTGGGAATGTTGAAGGTTTTCATTTTGTTTTTTGTTGTTTTTTTTTTTTTTGCAAGAAATCATGAGTAATTTTCTGTTTATTCCTCTCAATATTGCATACTCTACATCCATAATTTCATGTCATGCTTTAGCATGACACCATCATGAAGTAGTTCACTCACACATATTTCTGAACCAAAACCACACAAAATAAAATAAAGGCATGCATAAACACCTGCAAAAGATATAGATAGATAGATAGATAGATAGATAGATAGATAGATATCTTACATCTTTGGGATTTACTTTTATATAATAAAAATCTGATTTGAAATAAAACAAGACAAAACCAGAGAGGGAGACAGACCATAAGAGACTCTTAATCTCAGGAAACAAACTGAGGGTTGCTGGAGTGGAGGGGGGTGGGAGGGATGGGGTGGCTGGGGGATGGACACTGGGGAGGGTATGTGTTATGGTGAACCCTGTGAATTGTGCAAGACTGATGAATCACAGACCTGTATGCATGAAACAAATAATATATGTTAATAAAAAAAATCTGATTTGGAATTTCAGTTAATTTTCATTTATAATTTTTTATTACTGTTGTACAGTTGCTATTATTTTCATTACCGCTATTAAAGAATTTGGTTCACTCTAACTAGAGACTTATAAATTTTTTGATCTGTTTTATTCCCCATATCCTGAAAATAATTAATTACAAACATAAATTATAAATACATTCATTCTCATAGAGAGGAATGCTTTTGTACAAGTTCTTTTTTCCTTGCTATCTATCCTTCTCCCATTGCATCCTGGGAAACTCTGGTGGAAGGTGAAGCGTGGAGGTAGAGGGATGAAGAAAATATAGAATCAGGATAATCTGCTAGGCAATCGTCAACATTTTATGAAAATGTTGACCAAATTTTCCTTTCCAGTGTAGGGAGAGGGGAAGAAATGTATCCTCTTGTGGCCAGTCCTTGTGCTTAGGCTCATGGAGCTGTGTCCACATCTCTAACCTGGGCGACTGTAGGTGGTCAGGTTGCCATCACTGTTACCATTGCCTGCCGTGCAGCAATTGATGGAGCAGTCATTGTGATTGTTGCCAGTATTGGGCCACGTGTCTGCCAGCCACGGCTGCGTGGCAGGTTCGCTGATGTTCAGAAGTCCTGGCCTAAAGGAAAAAAAAAAAAAAATATATATATATATATATGCACATGTTTTATAAATAGCAAATGAGATTTCCCATTCAGACGTCCAACACATTCTTCATCACTGTTCTCACAAATGCCTTGGTCAGCCCTGCTGAATGATATTATTATTCCTTTTATTTTACAATTATCTTTTTGACAAGATAACTGTAACGCAATCTAATGTCTTGAGAACTCTCCGTGTATAGGGCCATAACTTTGTAAGCGGGCACAGTTGTGCGTCAGACTTAAAACACTGTACTGTTTGCAATGCTTTACTTTAGCCCCAGTGATTAAAACTCAAACATGGAATCTAAACATATGGATTCCTATATTTTTTAGTGTTTTAGTTGCTGACAGAATACCATAGTGGAGACAGTTTGCATCCCTTTGTTTTTGACCCATTAAAAAAGTGATGATTCTTCTTACAACATCATTAAAAAATGGAACAAGCTCCTTTATTCAGATCCTTCGTAGTAAGCATATTTGCATACTTTTCTTCAAAACCATGTTTCAGAAATAGTGAGTTTGGGGCTCTGTGACATTCTGCAGAGAGCCTTATCAATGTTTCCGTGCACAGCTCTGGAAGCTTGTCAGGACTTTCTGATGGTGACAATGTAAACTGCCATAAATCCCTACATAAACAAAGGAAAGCTACTGAATTAAATCTGGTAGAACGAAAAGTGTCCACTATAAGAAATATCAGTGTTCCTGTCTTTTTTGGCACAACACGTTAATGGCTCTTTCACTGTGCATTGGGAATGCAAAGCACATCAATGGCTATTAGAGGGAACCCTGAACGGCTAGTGCCAGAGATGCAGACTAGAGTCCAAGCGCAGCATTCCTCGTGTCCTTCTCCAACATGGACTCCATTTGATAATTTAGCAAAAGAGGTGATAATGCATGGTGTGCTGTAAGATCCACAATAAACAGGCTGGTGCTGCAGATTCTGCAAAGATTTTCTTCACAGTTTCATTTTCTTTGTCGAAGTATGATAACCATGCTTCTTATTTCCCCGGGAATCAAGAACCTGACACTTCACCCTTCAGGGTTCCGTGATGCACAGAGAGTCAACTGAGGAAACTCACTAGTGCAAATGATGGTTATGTGAAGAACCCTTCACTCCAAAGGAAGAATATGGATTTATAATTTTTATGTCTGTATACATTAAGTAGATGTACATATGTGTTATGTATCTGTAATAAACATGAATATTTACTTTTTGCTTACAACGTGTGAGACATTGTCCGGAGTTCTTTACATGTATCAACTCATTTAACTCTTAGAACCATTCCACCAAGTAGTTACTACTATTTCCTTATTTTACAGATGAGGAAAAGGACTCCTCAGACAGAAGGTTAAGAAACATGTGCATAGTTATGCAAAGCCAGCGAGTGGCAGAGAGGCTGGGATTCGAGCCCAAGTTCTCTAGCTCTGGAATCCATGCTCGAATCCAGGATGCTATAAACATACATATTGGGGAGTGCTGAAATTTCCTAAAGTCATTAAACGTTCGTATAAAAGAAAGAGTGGGGGGGAAATGTCTGCAGTCTCGAAATTCAGAATAATGCTGTTAAAACTGAGCCAATTTATTATTAACATTGTTGATAAAAACGTGCTTTGAAGAGCCAATATGCTGAACCGCCGAAATTTAAAACATTTAAATGCAAGCTGTATCACAGATATCTGGAGCCTCTGAATAGATGTTGGTTAGAGAAATTCTGCCTCTAGTAATCTTTAGCTTTTCTTATTTTATTTCCTCTTGAACGTAAGCCAAGTGTGTTATCACTATAGAAGTTATTAAAAATAAATTTCCATATTTGACATGTAGAGATATTATGGGTCTAAAGCATGGGTCAAGTGGAAATTTTTCAGTCCGACTTACAGGTTTCAAAAGGAATAGACAATATTTTTATGCTACTGTGATTCTCTCAGAAAAGCACTTTGAAAGTGAATGTTTTGATATCATAAGCTGAAAGAACTTTCCATATGTATGGGCGATTTCCAACAGGAAGTAAGATTAACAATTCACATCCTGGCTTTGGTTTAAACTTGTATTTGGAATACTAATTATTTGGGGAAGAAGGTGAACCATACATTATTGACCCATAATGAATCTTAAAATGTCATATGTGTATTTTAGAGGTCTCTGAGGAAGTCAAGGTCACATGCAGCGACCTTGATAAGGGTGTTAGGAGCTTTTTGAAACTACCAATCTCATAGGCTATTTTTCTGCATTTAAGATGATCTAGTGTATATGAAACAGATTTCACTGTCCAACAATAAGAAATTAAGCAGAAGTAAAACTCAGTGCTGGTTACAGTAATTAACGTGTGTCTGAAATATGTCTTTTTACCATATAATATTAGAGGTTGTATTTTCTTATGAATATATCTGAGTTTGGCTTATTTCTTCCTTGTCTTTTAAAAGACAGTATTATCAGAGAAAAGAAGACACTAAGGCTCATAAAACCCAAACTTTTCTTCCAGTTCATATTAAGGGAATAAATTTGTGTCACAAAGGAAAAGAGGACACTGCATTTAAATAATTATGTAGCAATTACTCTCATTTCCTCTGCTCCTCTTACTTCAGATACTCCACTCACTCAAACAGAACAAAACAGAACAAAACAAAACAAAACAAAACAAAACAAAAGCCTATCTGAAATCCTGAACCACAAAATAAAATACTAGAGGGTCCCAGGGCTGGAGAAAATAGTAAGGGGGCCCAGCAGTAAGGGTTGCCTATAGACTGTCTCCTCTTTCCTTTAATTCATAGCCTGAAAAAGCTCTGCAGTCCGGGAAGGAGCAAGGGATGGATTTGAGAGAGGCCGGTATTTCAGAGAGAAGCAAGGCCTGAGCTCTGTTTCTTTGTCACCTTCCACGGCGAGGAAATGATTTCTTGGCATTCTTTCTGGCCTGATTTTCTTACTCCATCCTTTAGGACTTCTCCACTGTTCCCAGGTTGATGCTGTGGTTTGGATTTTAAGTAGGGTTTTGGAAGAGGTGACTGGAATGTCTGAGGTAAGGAAAACAAAGGGATAGGAACAGCTACTTAATACTGCTTCCGTGATCCTCCCCTGGATGGTATCCCAAGCCCTTTGCCCTTTCCAAGTTGGGAAGAGGTCTCTTTGCTTACCACAATCCTCATGTGCCCTTTTCTGGGAATAGTTAAATTCACAATTTTGTGGACTAGAAAAGATTTCTGGCTCAGCCTTCTCCTTTATTATATTTCTGGTTGCACTGACTCAACTCTGTCATCGTGGTGAGAAAGCAGCCATGGACAATACGTTAACAAGTAAGTCTGGGGTGTATTCTTATAAAACTTTATTTACAAAACAGGTGGCAGACTGGACTTGGCCCAGGAGCCATAATTTCCTGACACCTGATATAAACAAAAGATAATTGCATTACCTTATGCTAGGTGCTTAACTGTGGTATTTACCCAGCACAAAAAGTTCATGGAGCACACAGCAGGTGAAGCTCAGCAAACTGACAGGGGATAGGGAGCATAGTCTGGGCTGATGGAATAAGGACCCATAAGTGAATCTAATATCGGCAGAGTGGCGGGTGGGCTGACGTGGTGGATTGTAGGGTGTGGCACTTAGAGGTGGGGGACGGACCCCCAACACCCTACAGGTTGCAGGCTTCATGGGCTCTGCTGAATTTAGACTTGATATTTTAAACATGGTGGGTTCTATTAAAAATGGGAACTAGGGGCACCTGGGTGGCTCAGTCGTTAAACGTCTGCCTTCGGCTCAGGTCATGATCCCAGGGTCCTGGGATCAAGCCCCGCATCGGGCTCCCCGCTCTGCGGGAAGCCTACTTCTCCCTCTCCCACTCCCCCTGCTTGTGTTCCCTCTCTCACTGTGTCTCTCTCTGTCAAATAGATAAATAAAATCTTAAAAAAAAATGGGATCTAGAGCAACTCAGAGACATAATTGATATGCATTTCAAAATACCATTTTGGCTCCAACGGCCAAAGGGAATTAAGAGGAAGTAGTGCTAACGAATGTAGATAAAGGTAGGACTGCTGGGAGCTTATGCGATAGCTGAGGCAGGAGAGATCAAGTGCTTGACATGGAACAGTACTGGCATAGTGAATGGGGTGAAAAGCAGGATCAACAAAGGCAGTGATGGATGCAGAAGGAAGACTTGAAATTTTGACTTAAGTATCATCAACCAAATGAGGTGGGAGGGCCAGAGCGGGCTGCCAACGTCTGAGATCTGTGAGGGCAAGCAGTGTTTAAGGGATGGACATGAGAGGAGAGAGTGCAGGAGATTGGGTGACTGCCCCTTCTCTTACCACACGGAATCGTAGAACACAGATACACACACACACACACATCCCAGAATCTCCCACCCACCCACCCAAACACATACTCTGGCTAGAAACAGAGACCTCTTCCTGATACCCTCCTGATCCCTCATCCTGCTCTATTTGTTCCAAAGCACGCATCGACTGCTGATACTAGAGTTGATTTTTTTAATGCTTATTATTTATCTTATATCTCCCGCTCTTAATGTAAAGTTCACAAGGATGGGAATTTTTATTGACTTGCTCACTGATGCATCCCAAGCAACTAGAATGGTGTGCATCCATGGTAGACATTTGATAAATATGCCTGATGAATGAATAAATTAAAAGTTATGTATATAACTGTCCTTTTGAGCATGGACTCCAAGATCTTTAACTGTTGCCTCTGGAACATGCCAGCAACTTTCATCATTTCATTTGGTACAAAGGTCTTTTCTATCTGGTATTTGAAATACAGAAGTTTCATTGTTATTCTCTTCTTGAATTTAAAAGGTTAATTCTGTATGGTAACACAGCAAGCTTTCCAAAAAATTGTTCTGTTTGTAATTTTCAGTTTGTTGTTTGTCATTTTTCAGTCCCGCTGTAGAAACTTGCATTGGGTACCCATGGATTCCTCCCATTAGGTCCTATATGATCATTTGCTCTACTTAGGTTGTAAATCCATTAGGAGCAAGAACTGGAGATATTTTATGTGTGTGCACATGTACGTGTGGGTGTGAGACAGAGAGCGCGTGTACACGTGCCCATCCACAGAGGCTAGCGCAGGACATAGAAGATGCTCCACCAGCATTTTATGTGCTTTGATTCACGTGAAAGCAGAGTCTACAGTCATGAACTTGTACATGTAGAGAGGTGGTTATATGATCAGGCTTTCCAGATTTATCCACGAGAGAGTGTTGTTATACCAGAGGATGTTTCATGAATATCTGGGCTATCACTTCGATGGAATTCCCCTGGATGCAAAAACAGGCTCTGGTTTAATTTCTGAATCAAGTGAATTTATTCCCTATGAAGACCTCCCTAGCTTTTGGGTCCTTCAGTGGCTGGCTTTGTTTCACGGGTATGATAACAGTAAGCTAGGACCAGTACCCAGGAAGAAAAGATCAGTGCTTGTGGCCAAATTTGTACAGCCATGGTGGTCAACACTCCTTGTCGTATGCTAAACTCAGTCATTGTGTCTCCACATGGTATGCTCCTTGGATTCAGACATAACACCTTACTCATTTTTGTCTTTTCCAGTTGCAAACTTATCATCCAGCTGTGCAAGCAGAACACTCAAGAAGTTAATCGAATTTAAATTATAAAATGGTTTTGTTTGGAAGTTTTTTGTTCTTCTACCTTAAGCTATATGTTGCTGGGTTTGAGGGCAAAACATCATCTTATTATAGAAAATCCAGAAGCTTGGCTCATGTTACATATACCATTTTTCAGCTCTTTTAAGCTGCCTGTCACATCAATTTGTGATTTCTCTATGAATATATTAAGGTTCACTGAGTCATAATTACAAAAAAATAATACATATAGGATTGAGGTTCATTTTAATTAGAGAGAAAAGAAAAGCTCCATATTAACAAGCTACCTAGATTTCTTGTTGTATTTCAACATATTCCCCAGCAAATGGAAAGCTGAACTATGTTGAATTCACAAGAACAAACAAACCTAGCCTACAACAACTTATGAGCAAATGCTATGTTCAGCAGGTTTTCAAATGAACACTTTTTCTTTGATAGTATCTGTTAACTAGCTATATTTCTTAATCTTCATAAATGCCATTGCTTAATTACTTTAACTCCTTTTAATCATCCACTAAAATCAGCAAGTTTGTCTTTCACGGTTAAAGTGCGCCCTCTGGTGTTCATTCACTAAGATGCAACAGCTTCCATCAACGGCATTTGTGTACAAACAAGCTTGGTTCCACAGCACAGTGGAATGGAGTATTTCTAAAAGATTTGAACACATTTCATCCTTAAACCTTTTATGCAAAGAAAGTGATGTCATTGAGGAAGGCAAGATGAGATACCTGGAATTCCCTTTAGGATCTACAAAACAAGCAGGATAATTACCTCCCTCCACTGCTCACAGCTTCACCTCCTCTCTGATAAGTTACTAGAATGTTACAAAAAAAAAAGAAACAATTAATAGACATGTTTACGTTTATAAATCAAAAGCTATTACATCCATGAGTATCTTTCTAAAATGGAATGCTTTCTCACTTTCTACTTAGAAGCATTGCAAAATCATCACAGAAAGCGGCAGGTTTCTGATTAAACTAGTATTTTTTTAAGATTATACAGAATTAAATATGTTACTCTTATTTTCTTTATGTGCCAATAAGGTTGAGAACTAAGTAAAAGTAAACTTGAGTACACTCTTATTAAATATATTATGCATTGTTACATTTGCATTCCCATAGTTTTCTATTTTGAATTTATTATTAGATCCTATAATTGCATGATTTTATATGTATATATAATTGGAATCTTAAATTTGGGAAAAAATGGCAAGACTGTTGTCCCAGAAGTATGAATACCAGTAAGACAAAGATAAATGTTAAAATAAACCTTCTCTCCCTCCACACACAAAGATGTATGCCAAGTTGTGGCTATTAATTAATACGACATATTTTTTTTTATTGTGGCTTACAGAAGCCCCTCCCATTATATTTTCATCAGACATGTGTATATTTAGTGACAATATATTTTAATGCTGTTGAAAGCATTCTCAGCCTAATGAATTATGGGTGTAAAAATTTAGCAATAACAAAGATTTGCACACAGTTAGGCAAGGGGTTAAGAAGATTAGCTTTTCTGTAAATACAGACGTATTTTCTAAGAAGAAATATGTTTCTAAAAGCTGCCAAATATTGCTACTTAGAAGAACTCCAAATGGGGAGTGTGTTAAGGAGAGATAACTGCTTCCAGTGATTACAATAACTGGATTAAAACCGAGGAGGCAAGACTTCAGGTACATCTTCTATTAGAGGTGATGTGAAAGAAGAGGGCCCACTTTGAAAGAAACTGAATAGAACAAAGTATTAGGATTCTGACTTCGGGGAAATAAAAAGTTTTATCTTCCACATGTGTTGGGTATTTTGGTTCCCTTTAAAAATGTTGATTCTATGGACAGAGAATTGCAAGGGAGAGAAATTTTCATTGGAAAACGTGAAAGCTTAAGGTAAGGGGAAAAAAATGCATGGCCAAGTATGAAATAATCAATAAGATCATTAGCATGTTAAATCATGCTGAGGGTGGAAACAGAGTGTCTATCTAATGAAACACGTGCGCGCAAGGCCAGGATGCAGCGTGGAGTCATGAATAAATAACCGTATTAAATGGATGAAAAGCAACACCAACCATTTCTACTTTGAATGCATGCCTGACATGAGTAAATGAAGTATTGTATTCCATCTTAAGTCCTTTCCCCCAACTAACTGCAGAAAATGAAATAAAAACAGAAACACAATCGTACAACACATGCCAAACTAACAAAGGAGAGGAGGAGGGTAAGTGCAAATATATACCTGTTGGTGTGAAGGTAAAAGACGGGACTGAAAAATCAAAACAAAATATAAACCAGTTATTAAGCTGAAGAGAGAAAGGGAACATATCACATTAGTATAAATCAAGCAGACAGCTGAACATAAAACAAATGTAAATAACGAAGCCAGTAGTTCTGACACTCTGATATATGAATAAAACCAAATCTGAGGTGAAAAGAAGAGGCTTGTCTCTACAGGTACCATTTGGAAGTGTCTGGCATGGGAGTCGTGCTGGGTTAGCCTGGGAATGACCCTGCATTGAGTCACATAGATTTAGCTCCCGGCTGCAGGACAAACAGGAATCCTCTACTATTAATCATCTCCAAACACTGGTTGATGGATTCTCAAACAAGTATTCTCAGGGTCTTGCTTAAACCTTATCTAGAAATCTGAAAGTAAATGCTTATAAAAGTGGACTAATAGGTTCACTTAAGTGTTCATCATTCAGAGAAAGAGAGAGACAGAGACAGGAAGGAAGGAGGGAAGGAAGGAAAAGAAGGAAGGAGGGGAGGAAGGAAAGAAGGAATGGAGGGAGTGAGGGAAGAAAGAAAGAAGGAAAGAAACAACTGGAACAAAGGGAGCCATAAAACTGAACTGTTTCACTGCCGAGAAATGCCTGACACCTTATCATATAAACAGTGTGGTACAATGTTTTTATCATTATAGAAATTTGTGAATGGACAGGAAGAAATGGGGAGTTTTAAACTTTAATTTCTCGATTATAGTTTACACTGAGAAGCTTTCTCTGAGTAGGCTGAGCAGTTTTTAAATGTCACACTAGAAGCTAAACAATAGAACAATAACACCCCACTGAAAACCCTCACTCTCTCTGCAGTTATAAATCTTAATCTAATCAATAATGCCTGAAATTGAACTGCAGACCTCAAAAGTAGCAGCCTCGCCTCCCTCACTTTTCCTATCTCCTCCCCTTCCTGGGTGTTGGATAACATCACAAACTATTTCCATGTCATTTCATGGCGGGAGGAGGCTGACTTATTTTGCAAGCTCTTCGAATTAATTTAAAGTAAACAGTTCCCAGGTCAAGCAAGCCAGGGAATGTTCACTGCTCCCTTGAAGACTCAAGCTGGCGTTTAAGAAATCCTAATACACACAAACTAGAATATTGATTATGTATCGTGGATCAACAAGCTGCCAAAAATGTATTTTCCGCATCACATTTGAATGTCTCCAAGAAATTTACTTTAGGATTAGAGACTTTGGGGGCTCCACACTGCACATGCTGGAGAATTCGGTACAATGGTCACTTCCTACCGAACCGTTTTATTGCTGAGTACACTAGAAGGAACAAAAACAAAACCCTCAGTGCTGTGTGTGCCCATCTGATACGCTGGCCTCTGCAGGCAGCACGGGAGGCCCTCCCTGTCTTAAGAATTCTATTGTGTTTTCTTTCAGTTAGGTCTTTTCAGAGTTGATGTAATTTAGCCACAATCAAAAATCCCGAGTCATAGTAACAAGTCTTCATAAACAAATAAATAAGAAGGTACATGTGAAAGTAAAGCTATTCAAGCAAGAATAGAGCGCCTGAACATTCATTTGCAATCACAAGGACGTAAGGGAAAAAAAATATGAAAGGTCCTTGTCAGTCCTCCTAGCTAACTGCTAACCCAGTTAGACACTGAAGAAGATACAAAACGAGGCCATCTAAATGAAATTTTTACAGCTTGTACACCAAAGAACAACTTAATTTTCAAAGCTTCCAATAATATATAATCACCTCTTTTTACCCAGCGATGCTGGTGCATGGTGTGGATGTATGTGGAAAGGGATCCTGAGTGTTCTAGCAGAGGGTGTATCTACAGATACACTTTGTGGGGGGGAGGTTAAAAATGCTCACTATTACCCAAAGTCACACTCTGGTTTGGGGGTTTAAAGGTCAAGAGGCTCTTTTATATCTATTTCTTTAAAATCTTTCACTTCATTTTTTTTTTTCTTATAATTACTGGCATTGTTTCTGGCATAGACGATTTAAGGCTTCAGGATGCACTTTTTTTTTTTTAATTGCATGGAAACAGAATTATGAAAAAGTGCCAACGAGGCAAAATGAAGAAAGCAGAATCAAATGCTCACCAATTACATTTGTAATTATGTTCTATGATTTCTGCTTAAACACAAGCTAGTTAAAAGGACAATGATATTAGTTTCATAGGTTTCGCACAAAGAGCTCATAGGCATTTGCCAGCATGCTTATAGTACATTAGTGAAAGAAAAGATATTTCAGAAAGGAAGGGGGTTTCATGTCACACATTCAGATTTCAAGACACTATAGAGCATTAAATTGTTATAACTAGACAGCTGCAGCACCTCACGGCACCAAGAAATACAAGATTCCTGGAGCATTCAAGAGACTCTACATCTATACGTTAATTAGTCGCTTTTCCTCTTCAAAGTCGATTTCAAAACACAGCTCCCAACGCCCTGCCCCCCCTGCCCCCCCCCCCCCCCCCCAGCTCCATGACCCACAAGCCCCTTCCCTGCACTGGATTTTAAGTCAAAGGTTTTAGATGGTCACACATGTGTCTGACATTGTTCTACTCTGTAGATATAACGAGCACCAGCTCTCTTGGCCTCCAAGCCCTTGTTTTCCATTTCACAGGCAGGGATACTGACATTTTGCTTCATCTCTAGATAGAACACATTATCTGCAAAAAAACATTTTTAAGGATGATAATGCTACGGCAAATATATGTATGAATGTGAGGGGACGGGCTGCATGTCCACAGCAGGGAGGCACATTAATTTATTTTTACCATATGGGTGATGAATTTGTGTTGACTCTTCCTTGCCAAGACCCCTTGTGATTGACAGCACAAATATTTTAGACAGCTGTCCCAGGCTGTTTTATAAGCGTATAGCTAGCACTACAAATTCTGATTTTGCATATAACGGATTAGAGAAAGGGCTTGGCCAAGACATGTAGGAAATGTTTGCTTAGAAAATATGTAGACTTAGAAAAAAAAAAGGAAATATGTAGACTTGGGGTGCCTGGGTGGCTCAGTCAGTTAAGCATCTGACTCTTGATTTCAGCTCAGGTCATGATCTTAGGGTCGTGGGATCGAGCCCCACATCTGGCTCCCTGCTCAGCATGGAGTCTGCTTGAGATTCTCTCTCCCTCCGCCCCTTTCCCTGCTAGAGCACGCTCACTTGCATGCTCTCTCTCTCTCTCTAAAATAAATAAATAAAGTCTTTAGAAAATACGTAGACTTTTTTTTTAAGAATGGTGATGGTGTGGGAGGGGATGTGTTCATTGGTAATTCTCTTTAAATTTGTTTTCCAGCCAAGCAAAAGTGTTGTTTTATAATCCCTAGAAATAGGGTGAATGTATAATTTGCCATCCAAACCAGGACAATTTTGAGAACAAAAGGGAGGACTCTAGGTAACTTGCTGGACGAAAGACATAAATCGGGACTCTCCCCTGAAAAGCAAGACTTTTAGTCATTCTACCTGCAGTGCACATCAGAGGCCCAGGATTGATTATTAGGTTTGTTGGGTAGGTAAAGGAAGGGAGGACTATCTGTCTGATAGCGTTAACAAATCTCATCAAAGAATAACAAATACAAATCACCAATCTACAGACTTCAAGGATATGTGGCAAAAGTGTCTGTGAACCTCGGCATACTTGGTTCCTCCATAAAATTGTAAATAATAGCAGCCAAGTAAACTTTCTCTTCCAACCCTATAAACACACTTGTAAGGAAATCCCCATCACTAATTAACAGCATATACATATCCAAATCTGCAACTTTAAATACAACAATAAAAAAATACTAAACTTCCTCTCTGCAAATGCAAATTAGTTGGGCATTCCATATTCACTAAGAAACAACTATTTTATAGCTAATCAGAAATACTCATAAAATAATTATTTTATAAATAATCTCTTTAGCTTCACAAAGACTACAGCACTCCCTGTAAAGGTATATGGGTCAGTGCAAAGCTTGTATTTATAATTCCGGTGACAAGGAGATTAAAAAATTTCTTCAAGAATATAAAGCAGTGAGGTGATTCCCTAAGAGCACAAGAGATGGTGTAACGACCAAGTGTAGACCTACCTTGGTGAAACATAAAGGAATTGAGCCTGAAACAGATAAGCCCTGTTTGAAGTCTTGCTACTCCAGAGAAGTCAGTATGTAGAGATCACAATAAAATAAAAGCACTTTAGAGAATCTTTATACATTAAAATAATTTAATATATGAGATATATAGGCATGAATATTTTGGAGTCACAGATTAAAATCAGGAGTTATTGCAACATATTAAAAAATGAAAAACTCAGGAAAGGTAATACCTTTTCTGATACCCGCGTAAGTACTGGTCAGTCCATTTCTCTTTTTCCGGTGTCGATACAGCCAGATGCTAAAGACCATGAGGATGATCCAACAGGACGCCCCGATTCCTGCAATGAATGCTGGCTGCTTCACAACGTCGGAGATCTGCTGAGCAAGGCTGACTTGGTCTTCAGGTGACACGGGGTTTCCATGAGAATCTGAAAAGCCATCTTTGGATTAATGTGGGTTTAAAACTCAATGAGATCAAGAAGGCATACTTGTATCATATAAAATGGCTATCATTATTTTGTTAATTTTTAGGCGCTCATTTCTGTCTTTCATTCGGAGACATCTACCTTTGTTAATTAAAATAGTCCATGAGATTTTCAGCAAAATTATATTCACTCTATTTTAATGCAAAACAAATATGACACAATAATTTTACGGAATATATTTAAAAACAAAGACAATGGCACACAACCTCTATTTTTCACTCCACAAAACTCTTATTGCTTAGATTGAGTTTCACAGGACAGTGCTAACTGAGATAAATATAAAACTACAATTGTAAAAAATGAAATACTTAAACAGGAGTACATAAACAGGGGGTACCAAATAAGTTGTATAGAAAAGACATGAACTTTCTCAGACTTGTACAGAAACCCTCAATTATATGTTTCAAAATGATAATAAATAAAACATTATTTCCTCTATTTAAGGTACATATCGAAAAAAAAAAAGTATGTGTTTTCCTCCTCCCCGAATCCCCCTACTATATGACTATGCTCTAAGATTCTAAAATGCATTATTTGAGCCTATGTTCACAGTTTATACAATTTAGTATAATGTAAAACCAAAGAAAAATTAAGATAATGTTACCACTGAAATAACTATGTATAATCTTTCTTTCTTCCTTCTTTTTTTTTTTTTTTTTAAGTAATCTCTACACTCAAGGTGGGGCTTGAACTCATGACCCCGAGATCAAGAGTCAGATGCTGTACCAACTAAGCCAGCCAGGTGCCCCAAAGTTTGTTGTTTGTTTTTTAAGTAATCTCTTTCTTCTAAAATAACAGCCATGACCAGCAATAGATACAAGAACATTAAATATGGACAAGAACTATCTAGTGTTATGAATAGTTGAAAAGGTGTATGTTTTCTGTTCTTTTGATTCAACAATTTAAAATCAATGGAATTTCTGGCAATGAAAATCTACTTATTTTAGGTTTAAACCTACTAAGAGATTCCTTTTTTCAAGCCCACCATTTCATCACGTCATACAGAGCAGTCAGCAATGTCTGCAGAAAACTGCAAACCCTTGTTCTATGATCAAAGCAACATCCTGCTTTGTTGGCGCTGAGTGATGCCAACACGAGGATGCCCAGTGAGCACAATTCCCATTAGCGCTTGCGGTTTTAATGTCCTTCCCCCACAACATCTGGTGAAACAAGAAGGTGTTTGCCCATTTCATTAGGAATGGTGCTTTCTTAAAATCGTCTTAATTTTATTTGACTCCGAAAATGTTTTGCTAATCAACCTGCTTTAAAATAGAACCATTTGTTCTAGTCCAAAATTCCTTTTTTTTTCCCAGAACAAAATAACTGGTATAGCTCATTATATATGAAGAACATTTCTCAAACAGAAAACAATTCTACAGATTATTTTTTCTTTCTTATTAAATGATATGGTGCCCCAATAAGACATTTGTAGGGAAAATAAGCAGCGTTCACTGGCCAAGGAAACAACCTTGGGAAAATAGCACCCCTTTCTATGTAAAATGGTAGCTACATTGCTACTCGTGTGTGTGTGTGTGTGTGTGTGTTGTTTACTTTTTTTTCTTGAACAGAATTCCAAATTTTATTCTATGGAGGGTCAAGCCTGAAAAACCTATTTTTATAAACTGTCTCGGTCACCTGCCTTCAACTGTTTGTTGACTGAAAGTTTTATTTCATGTTCCAGGCTCTTTTATCTATGGTTTTCCTAAAAGCACTTCATCCTCTGAGAGTTCACCAAACAGACCTATTCTTTTTTTTTTTTTCCCCT
This sequence comes from Mirounga leonina, assembly GCF_011800145.1. NCBI lineage: Eukaryota > Metazoa > Chordata > Mammalia > Carnivora > Phocidae > Mirounga > Mirounga leonina. The sequence goes on from NW_023270431.1 coordinate 5,161,365, forward strand.
GATACACTCTTTGTATCTCCTAAGTTTATGGATTTCATGGCTATTTGTGCAAGGTTAAGTTGGGTAGCTTCAGATTTTATGGAGACAGCCAAGAGAGGTTCCATGCAAGCGACCAGATGGGCTTAACAGAATAAAGTGTGGTGTGACTAATGAATTAAAACGGCCACTCTATATCTCAGTCTTTGTATCCCTGCAGCTGAGGCTATATTAAGATATGGAAAACGGGAACACATTTATAATTTCAAGTAAACCAATTTGACCCTTAAATCCCCTGATTTAAATCTTAAATAAATAAAATTACACATGGTCCTTTTCCAAAGCATCTTTGAAAAAGGACTGAAATCATACCTTATGAAAATAGGTAAATGACATCAACAGTATATAGGTCATCACAGTGTAACTTATAATATCAATTTTAATAAGTTAATACTGATGTTTCATAAAACTGAGTTATTTAGACTATTTTCCCCCATGTCTAACCTAACGTTGTAACAGATGCATCAAGCAATTCTTTTAAATAGTTTCCTATTTTGTAATTTTGTAATAAATGAACCTGAAATAAACCATGAAACTATTTTTGCTTAGAAGTTGCATATGTAATCACTGTTTAAAAAGATAATCCCCAAATCAAATTCTGGACCATGGCTATAGCAGATAGCACAAGCTCTCCTCTAAAGGTCTGAATGTTACCTTCATACAACAGAGTTTTCAGGAGGTAACTCTCTAGCCAGTGACTTCTTTTGGCGGTGTTCTCATTCCCTGACTTGCGTTCTGCACAGGAGTGATGAGCACCCTTTCTAGTCCTGCACCATTAAATCCTGCCCAACCCTGTGGGTTTCTTTTCTCTCTACTGGCCTTGGGTCAGCCTTGGAAGCTCCAGGTTAAAAAAAGGTAAAGCTCATCAGCCCGTGACACTCCCTGTCTACATGGAACAGAGTCCCACCCCACAATTACAACACTTCAGGTGAACTTTATGGTGTTACACCACAAAGGTTCCGCAAAGACATCCGTTAAGAGTAGAAAGCACTGTCTTAACAATGGAACAATGATAGGAGTTTCCAAACTGAACGTAAAGTTTATATAGCAAGGAAGTTTATTCAAAGCCAAATGTTTCTTAATTTTGTTTTGAAATAATTTCTAGGATGTCCTCAGTTATCATCCAAATGCAAAAATACTATGTACTTGTCTGTGAAGTATAAAAATGCATATATCTGATCCTTTTCCTAACATAAAATCTTACTAATGCTTAACTTCTGATTTGAAAGGAATAAACCAAAGTTGACTCTACATTCAGCATTTTTCATAATTTAAATGTAGCTTCTTAATAGCGACGCTTTTCTCTCCCCTTTCCATTTATAATTGTTTTTGTTGTTATTTGCTTTAGATTTTTACTAGTAACCACTTACTAATTTGTATTTCATATTCATGCCACATTCCCTATAGGAAACTGTAGTAACAAGGCTTCTCTGTCAGTTTTTTTTCTTAATGTTTTTCCTTTTTTAATTCCTCTAACCACTTCTGAAGCACACATCATATTTACCTTTATTTTTTTTTTTTAAAGATTTTATTTATTTATTTGAGAGAGAGAATGAGATAGAGAGAGCATGAGGGGGGAGGGTCAGAGGGAGAAGCAGACTCCCTGCCAAGCAAGGAGCCCGATGTGGGACTCGATCCTGGGACTCCAGGATCATGACCTGAGCCGAAGGCAGTCGCTTAACCAACTGAGCCACCCAGGCGCCCCATATTTACCTTTCTAAGTAATTAGCATAGAACTGTATCCTGATTCTCTTTGACAATGGAATCTATCTTTTCTTATAAAAAGCAATTATAGTTTTAAATAGACGCCAAAATAGTAAATATAAATTGTATATTGCTTAAACTTCTAATACCTAGTTTAAGTTTTTCATGGAAGTTTTTTTTTTAATCCAAATAACTGTAAATTCCATGAAGATTCAGACTGTGTCTTTCTTGTTCATTGAGGTATCCTTGATGTTCAATTAATAGTATTTGTTGAATAGGAAAAAAAAAAAAAGAAAAAATTCAATAGGACAGAATTAGGATGACAATGAATGCTGACAACCTTTTCTTGAAATACAATTTAAAATGTGTGCTTGGCTAAGTTTCAGTTTAGTTGTGATATATATTATGTATTTATATAATCATAACATTATATATTTATATAAATATGTATTTATATTTATATTTATATATTTTATACAACATATAATGCATATATTTTAAATAAAGCTAACATTATCATTTTTGTCGCTCTCTTTCCAAAAACCAAAAAAGGCAGGACCATGGTGGGGGGCAGCAATAGACTCTCAAACCAGATCTGCGCACTCACCTAACTGGATGAACTGTGGTTCACTCTTCACCCCAGCCCCGGCCCCAGTGCTGGCAGCCACCTCTACACTGTATCGGATCCCAGGAACCAGAGAAGGAATGACCACAGAAAAGGTGGAGCCATCCACCGTCTTGTTTATATGATAGCGAGTTTCATTGCCCAGACACCAAACCTATAAGCAGAGCACAAAGAATTTTAAGCCAGTAAATTATTTAAGTGAATGCAAAGATCAACATAGTATTTCGGTTTTAGACCGAGACCAAGTTCAGACTTATCATGGACCTGATACAGGATGCTGCAAACGTCATTTTTCCCTAGGCTCTAGTTCTGAGTGGACGCTCCCAGTCAAACCTCAGGTTAGCAGTACCTTAAAGACCGCTTTGAATTTTCTCATATACTTCTCAAGGACTCTATTAGGAAAGTTTACAGATTTTTGCTCAAACACACAGGCTATCAGCCCAAATCATCAGTTTTTTATTTTTAAACACCTAGAAATTATTTGCCAGAAAAAGGGGCTTTGCAAAAAACTGTGTATATCCAGATAAAGAACAATAACTAAATCTAAAGTACCTTTGCAAAAATATGGTTATAAAAAATAAAACTGGACAGGGGCACCTGGCTGGCTCAGTTGGTAGAACATGCAACTCTTCATCTCGGGGTCCTGAGTTCGAGCCCCATGTTGTGTGTAGAGTTTACTTAAAAATAAATAAATAAAACTGGACATAAGGAGTTGGGATCTTCCTAGGAGTCTCCTCAGCCTGTAGCATGTTGCACTACTATCAGTGAGAGAAAATTAGCACTCTGATCTTGTATTTAAATGGGAATATTAATTTGTCTTTGATAACACAGATGAGATCATAAAGAATAACAATACATATTTGACTTGAAAGAAAAGTATTCTTCTAATGAGAAAATTATTGTATAGCTCATTAACTTTGATAAGGATATTTATGACAGGAAATTATTTTCAGGAAATTAAGACTTCTGAAGTACACTGCAATCCTTAATTTAAATTTCACTAAAGGGTTATTTAACCATAGAGTGATCTGCAATGTTTAAGAAGTTGGATATGGTGCATGACAGTATTTGGACTCAGTTAATATAAGAAAATGATCCATGGAGTAGTAAGACATGCTCTATATTCTTTATGATGTCCTCAAGCAAAATGTAGGATTAGTCTCAAGTAGCCTATTGTCTAAACTCTAATAGGAAATGGGATTTAAAATAAATCTAGGAGTATCAGTGTCCCCTATCACGTGAGCAATAACCTTTCATTTTTTTCCTTTTTTTTTTCTTTAGAAGTTAATATTATTTTAATATAGTTTCACTGCATAACACCAGTAAATGGTCAGACTCTATACCAGGTCCTGACCATTTGGAAATAAAGAGTCCTTTGTGATTTTTTTCCCCCCAATTACATTACGCAGCTGAACCAAAGCCACAAACTGATTTTGTACCAGTCAATCAGGTTCTGAAAGGCATTTTATTATTTTAAATTGACCATGAAGTTAAGTGAAATCCACCCTTTTGCATTTCTTCTGGAGAGAAATGAGTTTTGACTCTTAGGGGAAAATGCCTACATTACACAATTTTGCTTGAGAGCTGAGACATCACCTCATTTTAAATCCTTAAAAATCTCTATAACAGTTCATTTTTCTGGACTGAACCATAGCATCCTGTCACTCCCCCATCTTGAGATAACCTTGAAATTCACAAGAAAACATTTAAATTGTAGAGACTCTTACCTTTTAATGATTCAATGACACTAGAAGATCTAATTTGAAATATCTTAGAACATTCACAGGGCATTCATGGCACTATTTTAAATACTTTAAATGTCACCCTTTAAAAATTCTGGCAAATTTCATAAAGAGATTTTCAGTTTGTTTTTAAAGATCATTTTAAGACAATATTAGGCCTAAAATGACGCTCAGTATATCTGGTTACTGTCCAAATCAATTTGCTACTCAAAAGAACATTGATGGTCTTTATTTGGCAAGCCTTACCAAGAATGCACATCAGAATCACCTTGGAAAGATCTATCCCAATATGTATGCAACTCCCCCCCACAGACCTCCTGAGTCAGAATCTCTGAGAATGGTGGTCAGGTACATATGTTTGGAAAATGAGTCCACTAGAGATTCTGATGTTAGCATCTAATTACCTGTAGAAGATAAATGTGGTCACCTTTTTAATATCAGTTTCATATCAATAGGAACAGTATAAAATATTCACATATAGGAAATAAACTACTAAGTATCACAATTTAGCTAGTAACTAAAAAATACTCAGGTATCATGGAAATATAAAGCAATATCTAGGGAAAAAATGTTTTACAGTTAAAATTCTTCTAGTATGCAATGTGTTTACATAAATGTTGAAAAAAAGACATGTAAAATCTTATTTTCTACTGAGATTTCCCTGATTTAATCTATCAATTATTCATTTATCATAGATCATTAACACTTTCCTATAATACAGAGTCATTGATAGGATACATCTCATGAGCCTAACTTTGTTTTTAACTGTATCTTGGCATGCTTGAAAATATTTGCTCAAAACAAATCTGTGTAAGACTCTAAATTTAATCACTAGAGCTGATGACTTCACAGGTCAAAATAATTATCAGAATTATCAGATTGAGTCACTCTTATTATTTTTAAAATTCATTTAAACATACATAAATTTATAACTGAATCTCTTCTGAGATATGAAATTTTGTTTAGAGACTAAAACAAGTTTTACAGGAAAAAAAAAATTTGTGCACATTAAAATAAGTTTTCCAACTTAGCTTCAAAGTTTTAAAACTTCAAACATGTCAAAAAAAAAAAAAAAGGAAGAGAAAGCAAACCCTATTTGATAGTATTTGACTCTTAGCCAATTCCATGGGGCAACTCAATGCTGCAAAATATATTCAAGCTAGTTTTTTAAGGTTAAAAAAAACCACAGGGGGCACCTGGGTGGCTCAGTCGTTAAGTGTCTGCCTTCGGCTCAGGTCATGGTCCCAGGGTCCTGGGAACGAGCCCCGCATCAGGCTCCCTGCTCGGCGGGGAGCCTGCTTCTCCCTCTCCCACTCCCCCTGCTTGTGTTCCCTCTCTAGCTCTTTCTGTCAAATAAATAAATAAAATCTTAAAAAAAAAAACAACACAACTTTTTATTAGCATTCATACTTGTTGTTTGTGTAAAATTATATGGACCTATAGATTTTGTGACCATATAGATCACTTCTTTTAAATTAATTGTTTTTTCGAATGGCTTAAAAAAGAATTAATCCACAATTACCTAATAAACAGGGAAGTATTTTAAAAATAATTTTACATGTTCGGGGCGCCTGGGTGGCTCAGTTGGTTAAAAATAATTTTACATGTTGCTACCTGCACCAGCAGATGGCGCCAAATACTCATAATTTCAACAAGCTTTTTCTTTTGCCTTTCTTTGTAGGGGGAGAAGGGTGTCCATCAGTAATTACTATATATGTGTTACCTTATACTCTTGGACCATTCCATTCTGAGTGTCTTCTGGAGGCGGCTGCCAACTAACAAGAATTGCAGTTCCATTTCCATCATTCTTTGATACAGTTACACTTTGGGGTGGGGCACTGGGTGCTATTAAATTGTTTTAAAAAGTAGATACATTATGAGTATATTAGAGAACACTGAAAGCAGACACAACATTTAAAATCAAGTAATAACTATGTAAAATATATGTCAATATACCCATATGTTTTAAAGATGTATCTCATTCAAGTCTGAATAGTCCCAACTGATTTAAGTTTCTCCTCAAAATTCCTAAACCTTTTGTTATTGCGAATTTTCCATAACCAAAGTTACATAGATTATCTCCATAAAACATCCCAGGAAAATTCTTATTCCTCCTACCCTGTAACCTTAGTGTCATGTTCTCCCTACAAAGGTTCCAAAGTATAAAGCTATATATTAATCAACCATGACATTAACTATATCCTATCATTTATGTAATAAAAATAAGTAGATTTTAGGGAAAATTCTGGTTATTTTTACAGAGTATACTTGTGACACGTAACCTTTTTTTACTTTTATGTAAATACTAAGATTGAAATTCCAGGTATAGGGTGGCCAATCATACCGGTTTTTCTAGAGCTGAGGGGTTTCCACAGACATGAGGAATAAGCATAAAATGCTAACCCCAGAAAGTCCTGGGCAAACCAAAACATTACTCACCGTATTTATAAATCATTACTCAAAGTAACATTCAATAAGTGAATGGAAAATAATTAATGGAAAGTCAAGCAAATTGAGAACAAATTCATCTTTAAATGTGAATTTTAGTTCTCAACAATTGAATATGTCCTACATATGCCTTTAAGTAATATGTGGTTCACATTTGCAAATTTTTATATAGGCTATTAAAGTAAGTCAAGTATTACACAATTTTTATTTTTAGTAGTTCTAACTGAACAAAATCTCTTAGCAAAATATAATGTTCAATATAATGCTCAATATCAAGACAGTTAATTAATGTCACAGTTAACATTAAGATTTTTTCAATTAAGTTAATAAAAACCCAGCAAATGTACTACAATGCACAGTAATCACACGTTTCATTATACTTGCCTTCTTCTAAGGTTTTGGCAAATTTAATTTCACTATCTGCTCCTTGAAATTCATTAAAAAAAGGACGAGCCTTAATTTCATAGTTGACCCCCTTTCTGAGATCAGGGATAACCACGCTATTTTTGGCTGGGGTCCTCACTTCAAAAACTAACCACTCCGATTCACCATGGTTGGCTCCAGATGGCCGATAAAGAATTTTATATCCTTGAATATACTGAGACTGTTGGTCCACCTATTAAAATGACAAATAAAAAATAAAACCATTTATATCTTTTATTGATTTATTTAAAAATTATGAAAATTAAATGTGACAAAATGCAAACAATTCTATCTGGCTTCACCCTATAGTTTTCTAGTTTATATAAAATAGAACATGAAAAACAAATCACTATCTTTTGTAATATAGTCACTTTTTCAGCTCAATATATAATGTTAGATACTAATTTCTAGGGTTCATGCAGAAATTTTAGGCATCATAGCAGCTTTGTGACAGACATCTAGGGATGTCAGGATCAAAAGGATCAGAAAACTTTCTAATTTTAAATGCCAATTTAATACTACTCAGAAATACTTCTTAAGTCTAAAAGATATTATGTAATAACGATCCTGTCACAAGTTACACATTTATAATCAATACTATGTATTTCTTTCCTTTGGTAATGGTAAAGTTTACTATTGTTGTATAATAGAAAATACACACAACATGAAACTTTTTTTGTTGAAAGCCAAAGCACAGCTACCATAATAAACAATGCTTACATTATAAAGTTGTCATTGGTGGACAAGCGGGCAACACATATACATAAACTATCTGTTCCATTAATATTTTTTTCATATAATGATCTCCCAGAAGTGATCTGCTTATTGAAATGGAAACCAAATATTGCAACAATAATGACTCACTGTCCAGTGCACTTCGACTGAAGAGGAAGAAAGGATGGTAGGGTTGTGGAGGTGCAGTACAACATTTCCCAGCTCTCTCTGGACCTGCTTGTGATCTACTCCCTGACTCGTTGGGGGAACATCTGCAACAATCCAAGAAGACGTGTTACCATCCTATGCAATGCAACTGACTTGAATGAAAGCATGGTGAAACAATCCTTGCATTCATAGCAACTCTCAGAAAAGACTTGAATCATTCCAACTGGGAAGCCAACCTGTGATACAGAATAAAATGGGAACAACTTAAATTTTTTATTAGCATAGGGAAGATGGGGACATACAGAGAGAGAGCAAGAGAGAGAGAGAGAGAGTGAGAGAACAAGCAGAGGGCATGTAGAAAGCAAGAAAGAGCAGGAAGCAAAGGTAACAATGGCAAAAATCAGCATCTGAAGGTGCCTCTTACCATGTAATGATTGCTTTCTCACCAAGGATGAGGAGCTGAGTGCAATCCCCTGAGTTTGTTATAAAATTCGATAGTGATCCTGACTACGCAAGAAAGAAAAGAGCCATAAATTGCAATAGAGTGGATAACTAATGTAAAAAATGAAAACATATAAAAGTGAAAAGCAAGCACAAAAAGAAATTAGACACCTTACATCTTATAAGATGAACTTAGGTATCTTCCCAAATAAGGTATATGGTAAGTTAGTAGTAGCTATGATGAGGGATACAGAAGCCACCAGTAGAATGGAATGGGATGGAATAAAACGAAAGAATAGAATAGAATAGAATAGAATAGAATAGAATAGAATAGAATAGAATAGAACAGAATAGAGTAACAAAATAAATCTGATGAGAAGAGAGCACCTAACCATCTATTTAATGGTTTGCTTTTTTAGTTCAGTTATTATATCACTGTAAAGAAGGTTAAATAAAAAGTTCTTAATCTCAAGAACACCAAAATTTAAGAAAGGAGACCAATAACAAGGTAAGAATTGAACTATTACTAGTGTTCCTATGTTGCACTTTTTTCCCCCAATAAGGAGGGGATTTGTTAAAATTCTAAAGTCTGTACTCAGTAAAAATTGCCCATTTCTAAGGAGGTTTTCTAAATACAGATATCTTGCTTTGCTTACAATAATAAAAGGAGCGGGGTGCTTGGGGTGGCTCAGTTGGTTAAGTATCCAACTCTTGATTTCAGTTCAGGTCATGATCTCAGGGTCATGGGATTGAGCCCTGCGTCGGCCTCCGCGCTCAGCACAGAGGCTGCTTGTCCCTCTCCCTCTGCTCCTCTCTCTCTCAAATAAATAAATAAAATCTTAAAAGAAAAATAAATAATAAAAGGGAACACAGGGTGAAGTAGGGAAGAAAATAAAGAGATTTTTGTGGCCAGAATTCTTTCTCAGAGTATTATATGTTGGCATATATATTCTAGAGTATTTACCATCCCATAAACAGCAGAAATGAGAATTTTAGTTTTCTGAATAAGTATCTTTAAAGATATTCTAAACAAGAAGCAAAAAAATTTTTTATTAAAATGAGTCTGTCCAATATTATGCTATATATTAACTAACTAGAATTTAAATTAAAAACTTGGAACAAACAAAAAAAAATGAGGTTGTTCAGGTTTGAGGGACTCCACAGAAGTCAGGCAAATAGAAGACAGATCAAGTGCTATTTAACACTCTTAAATATAATACCCTTGACTGTACATATATACTGCACCCATCAATTAAGCTTATAAATAAGCAAAATGACAAAAACAACAGATAATTTTGGCTTCCCATACTTTAGCATCCCTCACAAATATCCTTGGCTAACACTGGCCCTCAGGCAACCTATTATCACAGCCTAGAGACAGAAAGCACTTGCCCGTCAGGCTCCCAACTCCAATGTTCCTCCTTCCCTACTGGTTTCTATTGCTCTGATGATTCCAGCTACCATCTATCTCTGGAGTAAGCATGAAGTCCTTGCAATAAGACAGAGTTGGGTTTGCACCCCAACTCAGCAACTCATCAGCCATGAAACATGGGGTAGATTTCCTAACCTCACTATTTTTCTGTTTTCTCACCTGGCAAATGGCGATATTAATGGCAGATATTTCTGAGAGTTGCTGTGAGAACTGCATTTTGTAAGTCATATGAAGCCCTTGTCTTGAAAGCAGGGACTGGGTTGATCTTTGTGAACCCAGAACACCTAGCCCTGTGCCATACATTTAGAATGTGCTTAATAAACATTGGTTGAGTGAACGGGAATTACTGTATGAAAACACATGTTCTCTCATATGTAAGCTTCTCTCCTCGGGAATCTTCTGCCTTTCAGGAAGTGACCACAAACATGTAAATAACCATTTTAAACGGTAACTACTATGATTTTCATCACAATCTCTAATTTCTTTGCTTTGAGATAAACTTGTCAGTCAATCCCTTCATGTAAACCACGAAACTCCCTTGCCTGGTGTAACCATTTTGGCAACAGCAGCCTAGAATATTCAGAAAATGGCCCATCAGAGAGAAAAATGAAAAGTAATAATAACATTGAAAAGTTTACGAATTGGTCCTTTTATTGTTCTTGTCCTTTTCCACCTCTTGAAAAAAAAAAAAAAAGTATTCTTATGTAAAAGATCCTTCCGAACATTCTCGGAATTAACCTGGAGGAAATTTTAGATTGTAATTCTACCCGGCTGCTTCCCCAGTGTTGGAATTCCCTATACAGTTTCGGAAAAGAGCTTATGCAGGACCCACTTCATTATTTACTGGGTTCTTATTACCTATATGATACATACGCTGTGCATTCTGTGTCTTCAAGGATAGGGCTCAGAACGCTATGCATGTAGGACACGGGGGGGAAACACAGTAGTTCCAGCGGCAACAACCCCACCATCCCAGCAATGGCCAACACACCCCTACTTGCCCACGACTCATGTCATCTTCTTTGCATTATTGAATCTTTTTGGGGGGAAAACATCGCGATACCCTATGACAAGGCTCTAACTCCAGCTGTGACATGGGTCTACCTGAGTTCTGAACTGGAAACTGCCTTGTACCTTTAACTCTGACCCAGCTCCTTCATAGGAATCTCTACTTGGGGAAGACTTTTTTTTTTTTGCAGCCATGTTACAGAAATGGTTATAGAAATTATGGCTGCTCTCTTATGAATCCATTTCCAATAAGTCTCTCCTGAATGCCCTCCACCCCTGGCTCTTCCCCTTATCCTTACTACACAAACGTTCTGTACTTTCTTCCAGGTTTTTCCCCAAGTTCCTGCTACATCTGGTATTAGCTTAACCTTCAGCTGAGCTTCACAGTATCTTCAAGAGCAGCCCAAGAACTAGACGATGAAATCTTCCTCGATGTTACTTCTACTCCTTGGTCCTGTTTTGTTGCCTGGGATTAAAATACGCATACCCTTTTCACATGATGGTCTCTTAAAATGTTAAGGAAAACAAATGTCATGTCTACTCTAACTTTCTTATTTTGGGGGGAAAACATGCCAAGACCCCTGAATTTCTTTTCCAGTGATGTGATTTTCAGCCTTCGGTGCAGCTCTGCCAACTAACCTCCTTGTCCTCCTCTTAAAAGTCTACCTGAAAAGGGATGCCTGGGTGGCTCAGATGGTTGAGCGTCTACCTTCAGCTCAGGTCATGATCTCAGGGTCCTGGGATTGAGTCCCGCATCGGGCTTCCTGCTCCTTGGGAGCCTGCTTCTCCCTCTGCCTCTCTCTCTCTCTCTCTCTGTCTCTCATGAATAAATAAATAAAATCTTAAAAAAAAAAAAAAAAGTCTACCTGAAAATGTAGTGTTCAGAAAAGAGCACATTATTCCATTCATAACCTGACCAGTTCAGAGTAAAGGGAGGGGATTACTTGATCCAGACATAATTCTGCTAATGCCAGCTAAGACCATATTTGTTCTTTTGGCAATGACATCACTCAGTTGGCTCAAATGAGTGCTTTAGTTGACTTCAAATACTGAGATCTGTGTGCCCCCAGCACCCTGACACACACATGTACTCCCCCTTTAAGCCTGGTATCCTTAGTCTATCCTTCCACAGTTAAGTTTTAAACCTTAAGTTTAAGTGGCACACTTTTGAATTTGCTCCATTAATTTAATCTTAGTGCTGACCCATCCTTTCTGTCTATTGAGACAGATTTAATTCCGATGCTCTCATTCCTCAGCCTGTCTTTCTCAGTTTCATGATAGCTGCAAAGTTTATCAACTCCCTTTATTTTTAGTCCAAAGAAACATGAGTCCAATAACAAATTCTTATGGCAGAAAACAGAAAAGAAATCTGAGTCTTATACACTCATAAATTAATTAATCCCTGTCCAAACCTGTGGAGTGCCTATTTTTAGCCCCATTTTATATAAGGGATGAAAGTGAAGCTCAGGACAAACTAACTTGCTCAGGGCTACATAGCTCATAGGTTCAGGAGGTGAGATTAAAAATCCTTTGATTTCAAAATGGCAGGCCTATTTCACCATATTTCCCGTCTTCCAAATGACGTGAGTTTATTTCACTTAGGTTGCTCCACTAGCTATTCACGTATAAAGGTAAGTCAGTTAAAATGTAAAAAGACTTAAATTAATTTTCAGATTAAGTGTGAACTACCTCCTTATTTACAAATGAGGACGTAGACTACAAAATCATTCATAGGAGTATATAACAGAATAGCAGTCAATCAAAACGGAGGAGTCTCCTAGGTAGAGACCCCTGTACTCGGGACAAAAATTTAAATTCACTTTACAGCTGTCATTGTGTCTGCATTCTTTACAAATGCATATCTAATATTGAAAACCTCAAACTGCATTAAGGCAGGCTCCAAGAATATTAGCGTTCCTGATGAGGTGACTCACAATAGCAAATATAGGCACTTGGGTGTGTTGAATTCACACAGCAGGAGACAAACATGGACATGTTCTACAACTCCGTTTGCTTTCTGTGTGAATTCTGAAGCAAAAGGTCCTTCCAGAAAGATTCTTTATACACTCATCAGAGAAGACAAAACAAGCAAAATGGCTGGCAGACCCTCTCTAAAACCAGTAAAAAATAGTTTAAGCCTTTCATTCTTTGTGTGCACAACTGTTACTATCACTATAACTAAGTTACATTTTTTTTTTTTCCTTTGGAAAGGTAAACTCAAGACTGAGATATTACGATTCCTCTGAATGTTAAGAAAATCACTACCATCTAGAATTTTCTTTTTCTATTAATATAAGAACAAACATTTTTGTGACAATCACAATATGTTAAAAAAAAAGGGTAAAGATGGATTCAAATCACCTTTTTATTCAATATATAAATTTCACTCCTATTAAAGCTTTAAAATAATAAGTGGGGCATGGTGGCAGATAGAAGGTCATCTGTTGAAATCTAAATATAATTTTTATTCACAAAGGACAATAAAAAGCAGTATATCCAGAATGTGGCCCAAGTGAGCAAATTTCTAATTTGCTCCACATATTCATTTTTCCTTTTCTCTGTTTCTTTAACCCAGCTTGGACCAAAATATACACGACTTGCATTTAAAAGTTTAACATATCATGGCTCATAAAATTGACAATGAAAGACAGACCAAACAATATACCAACGTGAAGTATTTTTTCCCATGCTTCGTAGGGGGAGTAACCAAACATAATACAAAAATACACACTATTTTTGTCTGATTGGATTGTGATTTTATAAAATGAGAGACACTGCCCTTTGTTATTAATCTTATCTTGGTTAGTCCAGAAAACAATAAAGTTTGCAGACACTGCGTTTGTGTATTAAAAATTAATGGAGCTCCTGGAAGGACAGATCTGTCTTACATACACAATCAGCACATATGCAGTACAAATCACTGACTTGTGAAAGTATAACACCTAAGAATAAGTAGGTGTCACAAGGTTGAGTAAATCAGTATTTACCTTGCGTTTTCACTGGGTCTGATATCTGGCTCGGATCACTAATTCCATACGCATTTGCTGCCCTCACAAGGAAAAGGTAAATTGCATTAGGTTTGAGTCCTTTAATGGCAAATGTTTCTGTTTTCACGTTCTCGGCTACGGTCTGCCAACTGCTACCAGATGCATGGCTAAGGACAGATACACAAGTTAGAACATGTGTATGTAATGGCAAATCAAAACAACAAACCAACTAGGAAACATCAGCTTTACTCTACCTGAAGGCTTCTATAATATAAGATGTTGGAGTTGCACCCGAATTCAAATTTGGTTGCCATGACAATGTTACTGTGTTTCTGCTGACATCTGTAACTTCGGGTTTTGAGGGGGCACTAGGGATTAAATTTGGGTCAGTGGGTCTCGGAGGCTGAACTGGAACTCCAAATTCTAATAAAGGGGATAAAGAGGAAAGACGTTTACACATATACAGATGAGCACAGAAAGGTAGATTGCACCATTATGTATCTACTCAGACATCAGGCCATCTACTTCATCCATTTACCAGCAAGTAAACTACTGCAAGTTAAGCTTTAAGTTAAAAATGCTAGCTAATTTACCTTGGACTTCAATGTAAGCACTCCATGTTGCTTCACCACTGGGGGTCGATGCAATGCAGGTGTACCGACCTGTGTCACCCAGCTGAGAAGATAGACGGAAAATAAATATTTGGAACAATCAAGAGCTTAACGGGCTGGAAAAGCAATTATAGTTTTGTATATGTCCCATGAATATGGATAACTGCATTAAAATTCAATAACCAGAAATGTCCTCTTAATTGAATATATTTTTATTGAATATGAAGGAAAATATTGCAGGAATACGGAAAAAATCTATATGGTTATCTTAATTGTATAATAGAATATAATATTTAATGCCTTACCATAGCATTATTTTTAGCATCAGGGACAATAAACAATGAGGTATTTGAATTCAAAGGGCTAATCTTTATTACTAACTTATATCTTCATATTTAATGTCACATAGTAAGGCTGATAAAATTTAGCCAATGACTATTCTTGCTATTTCCTATTTTATCAGAGTTACATGCATATGGATATCTGAGATAAACAGATATTACAGAAAAAAAGGATAAACACAAAAATGATTTCTTCTCAAAGTATTCACTCTTTTTTTCCCCATTTTATTATTTTTTTTTACCTGTTTAATAAGTCAAACCTCAGCTGGAATGAAGGTTCTCTCTCCCTTCTAAAGACCGAATGCCAGAAAACAAACAGGGGTCACATGTTCAGCTTTAAAATCATCATCAGCATAATGAACCCATACACCTCTGCCTAAGGTAACAACTCGATCTTCAAGTAATGTTTGATAAAGCAAGAATGTTGCCATCTCGCTCTGGCAACTGTAATAACAAAATTGCAATCATTGTCACAAAGAACTACAACATATTAACTTTCATGGCATGTACAATGAACTGTTATGCTGATCCAAAACTCCCAAGAAGCCACCCACAATAGGCAGTGAAGCGATTGAAATTTATGTTTATTGCTGTCAAAGCTATTCTTTCATATGCCTTGTGAGCCTGTCTGATCTTGACCTAAAAGAAAAGGAAAAATCAAAACAAAACAACACAGTCCTGAAAGAACAGGTATAGGATGTGACGCCCTGGGAAGGTAAATCCCTAAATTGTTCTCACAAACTTATGGGCTTTTCATCATTTAACATTCTGATTTGCACTGTACACTCGGCATGTACATTGCTATCTGGTTTTTGCTTGCATGTACAGTATTCTGTACTTGCAAAATGTTGAACCAAATATTCATCACAACAGAAGACCCATCCAAGGGCATTGTCGATAACATGGGACTGGAAAAATCTCTCTGAAAAATGCTTTTATGGAATGAGTGCATCATACCACTACCTGGAAGGTATTTTTTCTCCCACAAATCCCCACCTACTTTCCTCAACAGTTCTCAAAAAACTTTTTTTTCTCCTTCATCTAAAACCTTAAATTACTTGCTAGGAGCTAAGTTATGAGTCGAATCATCTTAAATATACACAGCGGAATGTCTGAAAGAATAAAGCCTCTGTGTTAAAAATATATCAATACCGTTAGCTAGCATTTCATTGGTTCTAAAATTTGAGACGTCAGCCCTGGTTGCTGGAGGCAAACACAAAATGGAGCAAAATGGGGAAGCCAGGGTGTCATTTCAAGTTACCTTAGCGTATCGGATCTGTAGCACTCCCGTCTCCAGCTGCTTGATTCGAGAATCTTGGGTTGACACAAGGACTCCATCCTTTCTCCACAGAATCGTGGGCACCGGACTGCCTGTGGCCACACAGCTGAGCACTACGGTACCATCCACTGCCACAGTCTGATTCCCAGGACCTTGCCGAATGATGGGGGGAGGCCGGTCTGCAATCACTACCAAAAGAAACAACAGGAAATAGATTTCTACAACTGGAAGCAATTTGCTAATCATCCAAGCAACAGCAGTTGCTCTAGGCTTTGAAACAAACTAATTAAACAAGTAATTGAAGTAGGAGACGTGCCTTATTCAGAATGCATTTATACGATGCCCTGATTCAGGATGTTAAAATGAGATACCATGTGTTCCTTTCAAATGACCAAGCCCTGACTGAGCTTGCCTCCCCATCAAGGGACCTTTTTAACTTAAGAGCCCTAGGAGGAAACAAGAATTGTGGATGGTGGGGCACCTGGGTGGCTCAGTCGGTTAAGCATCTGCCTGCGGTTGGGGTCATGATCGAGCCCCGCATCGGGCTCCCTGCTCGGTGGGCAGTCTGCTTCTCCCTCTCCTGCTCCCCCTGCTTGTGCTCTCTCTCTCTCTCACTCTGTCAAATAAATAAATCTTAAAAAAAAATTGTGGATGGTGAAGTAGATGTCTACTGGTGAGAAGTGGAACGTCTACTGTTTAAACTTTAAAATATGTAAAAATCAAACACAACGACAACCAAAAAACCACCTACCCCAAGGAAACTTATGAGACACATTTTCATAAATGAATGAAAGCCAACTTGATATCCGATAACTGTTTTGTATCCAGCAGAAAAAAATTATGGTATCGTACCAGCATGGCTGACAATTTTGGATTCAAAAAGGGGCTTTGGACTTTTAGAATTTACAATTCAATATGACTGAGCTCTTTCTGTCTTGGAATTCTATTAACAGAATTACATGGGTAAAAATTTCCCAATCCCAGTGAATTCAGGAAAAACTAGAAAACTGTTCAAATACATTGTTGGGCTAATCCAAAAATATAACTCAAGTTCATGTCCTAACCTAGGAAATATACTTCTGTGCTGGAATTACAGGGATCAGAAAACACTGTCACAAATTCTAGTACCTTAATAGTTTTAATGTACTATGGAAGGAAACAATGGAAGGCATTTTTATAATATATAAATTAAAATTGTTCTTATTATTATATGAAAAGCCTAAAACCTAAAAACTTTATCTCAGACAAGAAAGCCATTATTTAGAGAAAAATCTAAAACACCTGGAGTGTAACTAGAACAACTTGCATTGGAGAGTTGTTCTCAGTTCTCAGCCCCTGATAGATCAACTTCAGTGAAACTCCACAGATGCGATGCTTTTTTAAATGAGTAAAAATTAAAAATGAAGTTTAAGAATTTTTTCGTTATCAAGCTTTAAAATTCCAAATATTAGTTACAAATTTTTAAGTCACAAATATATAAAAGACAAGTTTAAGAAGTTGCCTGGTTAAAAGAAACTAGGTGCCAGAGTAAATTTTGGATCAACAATTTGCAAAGCGAGATGTGTCATGTTCAAAGTTTTATGCTCCAAAGATTTTCACAAGCTGGAGTCACACTTCAATTTGTTCCTCATTTACCATGCAATAATTATTAGTTTTGTGCATTCAACTTAAGCAAAAACAAGAAAGCAACAGAGTGAAATCAGCAACTGCATTTTCACTCCACCCTTCTGATTCTCTCCCATGCTTGATTACTGGTATGAAATTTGCAAATACCAGGGAGACATGTTAGAAGGCTGGAGTTTGTAACCTGGCAGGAGTGTTTCAGATACTCCATGGATGACAAATGCAAGTCAATGATTCCTTTGTTTAGAATTGTTTAATCTCTTCTATGTTTTCTGTTGAGATTGACTAAAATCAAATTAGACGCCCCACCTGATAAGTGTGAAAAAAAGAAAGTGTTTTATTGCTTTGGGGTTTTAGAAGATTCTACCTGCGTTCCCTTGATCATAAGAATGAATGAATATTTATTTCTAGACATTAATTAAATTAGTAACAGTGTTTCTTTATAAAGGATATAATTAAATCCAGTAACAGAATGGCTTACATTTGGTAGTCTTGTTACATTTAGAAACAATCCAGTATCTGGGGTTTTATTCAGTTTTCTGATCTTTACAGTACTTTGATGTTTGCATCATATTTAGCATCATTCACACCTCCCCACCCTATCCCAACCCAGTTTAATCATGCGGTTCCACTGTCATTTATTTCTTCCTGGTTTACACTGGGTAGTTCACAAAAATAAGGCAAGAGAAGAGGAGTAGGGTTGATTATCATCCTCATCTGTCCTGTGTCTTTGGGCTGCTTCCTTAAATTCTCTAAGCCTCAGTTTTGTTTTTGTTTTTTTTTTTTATCTGTAATCGGAAGATAATAATGTTTAGCCACTTCAAGGGATTGCTATGAAGATTTAAATGCAATAATAGATATGAAGGTGCTTTGCTAATTGCAAAAAGCTAGACTTGTGTATGAATTGTGATATTGCCGCTTACCCTTTTCTGTAAAAACTGATAGGTAAACCAGAGCTGAAGGAGTTCATTAAAGCAATTTCATGTTTTTAGGTAGAAAAAAATGAAACATTTTGTTGTTATCACAGGGTAGAATAAAATACTGATAAAATATTTACATTTTCACAAACTAAAGAGTGTAGTACATTTCTGAGTCAAGCCTAAATTTAGGATTTATGAGAAGAACCTCAAATTTAGGGTCTAAAATTTTACTGGTATCATTAGAATGTATTATCATTATTAGAATGAATTTTAGCAAAGTGAGTAAGTGCATCTTGGAGAAAGATGTGCCCCTAAAATGAAAACGTTCCATAACTGTGATATCCAACACAGAAGCCAATGCCGTCCAGTGGATACTGAGCATCTGAATCTGGCTAGTGTGATTGAGGAACAGGATGTATAATTTTAATAAACTTTAAGTAATTGAAATTCTAATTTAAATAATCTCACGTGGCAGCTGGCCACCATCCTGGACAGTACAAACTTTTGTTGTAAATCTCAGTTCTGCTGCTTATGATCTGCATGCTTTGGGCATACTTTTTCACCAATCTCTGCCTCCATTTCCTTATCTGTAAAATGAGATGTTGTGGAATTTAAAATTGTTGATATGTGAACAGTTCTTAGCATTAGTGCCTGACCCAAAGGAAACACTGAGTAACTGTAACCTAGTATTAATGGGTATCAGTATAGTGGTGTTAGCTGTGTTAGTGGTGCTGGTGTAGACAGTGCCTCAGGTGGTGTAACCCATTACAGCAGAGTTTAGGGAAGTTTCCTATCTTTTCCTCACATTCATGAAATATATAAAGATCCTAAAAAAAAATGAGAGCATATCATCAAAAGTCATATTTTGTTACCTCAAAAGCGATAATCACGAAGACTATGTTAATACATATAAATACATTCATAATATAATTTTAAGTGAAAAAAAACCAAAATAACATATACACATTGACCGGTTTAAGGATGAAAAGCTCATATTTATAGACAAACAGATATCAGAATTACGTATCACAATTGCTATCAGTTCTCAAATGTATTTTACAAACTTATGAGTTAGTTAGGGAAGTACAAGTCACGTGTCCAAATCGACTAGTTGGTAATTGTCAGGTCTCTCTTTTCTGAATAAAAGTTAACACTCATTTCATTGTATGTCAATAACTTTTGAAAGATGAATGCAAGTGATTTTAAATTTTATACAGTATTAGGCAGTCATTAACTAATTTTCTTATGTTCTAGTAATAAAGAAAAGAAACATTTTCAATTAAATAGGTGATATGAATTTCTATGTTCCTGGGTCAAATGCTATTTGGGGTAGGCCACAGCTACAAAACACAACATTTCAAAGACAGCTGCTACTCCACCATATTCCGTGCCTCGTGTTTTATTCTGTCTTTGTCTTTGTTCTGTTTGCAAACAATAAAGCAAGGTCAAGAAGCTGAACTCAAATAGCATCCAGAAAGTATTCTGACTGCAAGCTATCCTCTTGACTTGACTTGATAATGTGCAAAAGCTGAGGGTGCTAGCACTCACAGTAATACTAGTTTACCTGTGAAGAATGAGTACATGCTTGTTGTGTGTACAGTATCAATGAATTCCAAAAGAAAGAAAAAAAAACTAAAAATACAGTACCACCACAGCAAACACAAAACCATCTCAGATCTCCCCAGAGACTGTAAAATGAATTAGGACATTTAAATGTTAGGTGTTTGGTTTTGTGTTAGTTTAGCAAAAATTGCTATCCTTGATCTATGCTCACAAATATAGCAATTTATGACAATGCAGTATCAGATGGTATGTATGAAGCTTGGCTTTCAATTATCAATTAGAATAATAAGAAATACTTGAAAATATTTTACCATAGTTTTCTTTGGCCATTTTTCATGTACACCTGTATACACAAGTTGCTGTATATATAAAGTTGTCTTGTAAAGTTGCAATTATAAATTGTTGTGAAATTCTGTGTTCCACTTTTATATATTGATTATACTGATCATTATCAAATTCATTACATGGTCTTCACAGCCATCATTTAATAGCTTTAATATATGTAAGAAATTGTAAAAACATTTTAGGTCATTCTCACTAATTGGAGCCAGTAATATATATGTATTATAGACAGAGGTAAGAGTTGGGGCTTTTGAATGAGACAGTCATAATTTTGAATTCTGACTTAACTGTTAGCTGTTTATTCCATCCACGTTTCATCCATTCATTCAAAAATTATCTATTGAGTATGTCCCATGTGTCAGACTTTGGTAGTCTGATACTGAGTATGTGTTTATTGGACAGACGTGGGCCCTGCAATCATGGAACTTAATGTCCAATGAAGAATACAAGAAAATAAATAGAGAACACAGAAAAGTATAGGATGTGATCTTTCTATAGATGGCAGGGTGGAGAATGCTCATATTTGAGAAGGGAGGGGATGCTTCTTAAAGTAAGTGAAATTTCACGTCAGTAGAAACAGCATGCGCAGAAGTCTTCAGATAAAAGAAGAGCATAGCAAACACAATAAAATGAGGGCATGTAAGCAAATATAGTATTCAGAGCTGAGCCTGCAGCGGTCATATCATAAATTGTAAAACATATTGAGAAATACAAACTTTATCCTGAGAGCACTAAGAAACAAAATAATCAGATTCATGTATTAAAAATTTCCTCCAGAATTTTTTTTTTAATTTCAAAATTCTGTCTTTAAAATCTTTGCTAACATTACACTTACTTTTCCCCTGAGGTTAGGATCAAGACAAATATTTCCACTATAACCAATTCTAATCGTTAGAGATCACAGATAGTACAGGACAAGTAAGAGAAATAAAAAGTATAAATATTGGAAAGAAGAAGTAAACCTGGTTTTTATTTGGAATTGACACATTTTCTTCCTAAAAATTTCAAAGTAGTATACCTAAAAACTCTTACATATGAGTGCATTTAGCAAGTTGCTGGATACAGGGTTAATATACAAAGAATCAATTGTACAACTGGCCTCAAACAATACAATAATGAGATATATATATGTATATATTATATGCAGTCACATCAAAAATCATAAAATATCATAGGTATAAGTCTTTCAAAATATATGGAAGATATCTACCCTAAGAACTACAAAACATTGTTGAGAAAATTAAAGATCTATATAAATTGAGAGATATATATGGAATATATATATACCATTTCCCTAAATTGGAAGACTAAGATTGCTAAGATGTTAATTCTTCCTAAACTTCTCAATAATTTAAGTGAAATCAAAATTAAAACCTCAGATTTTTTGTTGTTGTTTAGGGTTGTGTGTGTGTGTATGTGTGTGCATGCGTAAACTGACAAGTTTATTTTAAAATTTATAAGAAAATGCAGGGGACCTCTAATAGCCAACTCAAAACAAGAAAAAGTTGGAGACTTACATTACCTGTTTATAAGACTTACTATAAAGCTACAATAATTAAGATCATACATACTGGCATGAATACATAAATGGAATATGATAGAGAGAATAGAAGCAAACTCACACATTTATGTTTATCTGAATTATGATTAAGATGCCACTGTAATTCAGTGAGGAAAATACTGTCTTTTCCATAAATGATTTTGAAACCATTAGTATCCACAAAGAGGGTATTTGATTCTTGTTTTATACCATATACAAAAATAATTTAAAATGGATTAAAAACTTATATCTTAGAAGTATAGACAATGAAACTTCTAAAAAAAGATATAGGAGAACATCTACATGGACTTAGGTGGGACAGAAAATTAAAAGCATCAACTACAAAAGAAAAATAATACATTGGTCCTAGTCAAAACTAGTGATTTAAGCCTTAAAATCATTATTAGGAGAATGACTGAAACTAAATATTTATAATACATATCTGACAAAAATTTGTATCTGGAATATATGAGAAAATGAAAAAGAAATGGGTACATTCATCTGCCAAAAGGCAAACCAAGATAACTGAGCACAGGGATATTTACTTTGTTCATAAAAGCCCTCAACTGAAAGCAATCCATCAGTAGAAGAGTATATAAATAAATTATGAGCTATTTATACAATAGAATACTATACAGCAACAAAGAGAATAAATATTATATGTATATATTTATTTTAGGTATATATGTATATACAGATATGTACATATATATTTTTATATATTTATATGTATACATTTTTTTCTTTCCTTCTCAAATTATTACTACTCTCCATCTCATGGTTTGAAGATTCTTTCCATCACTGTGTCTTCATAATGTATTTGGCTTTAATTGATCAGGCTCAAGGGCGTTGATAAACAGGACAAAATCACATTATTAATGGAAAACTTGTTCATTATAATGAGTTGTGAGTAGGACTTATCAGCAATTCATTTTATCTCCTTAATTTGGTGAAAAAAAAAAGGATTTTTTTTACACCAGGAGATTTTAAAATAACTTTATTTTCTAAAACATGGTAACATTCCCATGTACAGCTATTCAGTATAAACTTCTCCTTGTTTAATTGCTGTGCTTTTACGGATCTGACTCGATGCTAGAAATTTATAGTACAGCCAAGTTAAAATAAGAATAATTTTAGACTTAGTCATTGTATCGACATCCTTTTTATCTTTACACCAAAACTGCTGTCAGAAAGATACACAGTAGAAAATAAACACATTTACTGACACTCTCTTTAGATCATAAGCCAAACTTGAACATTTTCAGATAAAATGCTCTACTTTACCATCAGTAACTTCCAAATATGCTTTTGTGATGATACTTCCAGCAACATTTAAAGTCTGGCAGATATAATAACCGACATCAGATCGTTGGACGTTAGTGATAGTGAGATCACCAGTCTGGGAGACCGAAAAGCGGCTGGTTGACTGAGGTGGCTGATATGAGAAAAGCAGATTCTAGAACCCAGTATTTGGGGGGAAAGAATAACAATAGGTTAATTGCTAGGTTCTAATATTTTGGCATGTATACATATATATTTATAAATAGGTATATAAATGTATACACACACATATACGTACACACCACACATGCATATATAAACAAATAAGCTAAATATTCTTTCATCACATACCCACATATATAGATACATACATACACATAAAAGACAAAGTTTAATGACCTACCCTTACATAGGATCATTTTAAAATTTAAATAAATTCTAAATATTGATATGTACTTTTATAATTATCAATTTCAAACAATACTAGATATAGAAAAATATTTGGTATCAACAGAGTTAAAAGTTGTACATATTAATCAACACAAAGGCAAAAGCTTTGCTTTACATATGTATGACTGTTAGGATTATAAACACTAAATCTTTTAATATATAAACAAAATTAAAATGTACACACATTCTGACAAATTAAGTTCAAAGATAGCATTTTGGCACAATAACAAGTGTCTGTTATCTGTCTGTTATAAAATTCAGTAACTTCTATCAAACTGTAAATAGTTTCTTATTTCTCCTCTAGATGGTGAGCATATCCGTCATGGATTATTTTGAAAATCAAATATTAAATTTAAGAATTCAGAATGGAGTTTTATTTGTCTTTCTATATAAGTTAGCTTATATACAAAGTCAACACAAGATTTGATGTTGTTTTGTGGTACAAATTTCTCACTATGAATCGAAATTTGTTCCCTTGTTAGAGAGAGTGTATATGTCATGGGAAATAACACTTGATGTCATTGTTTTTCATGAAATAAAGTCAAGATTTCTTCTAACCAAATAAAGTTGTTCCTTTTTAAAAGTTTAATTGCTTTTTAACATATATAATTTTATAAAGGCTTATCTACTATTCCATGAATACATGACATGTCCAATGACAAAATTGGAGGAAAAAGTAAGTTGTATCATTAAACCAAGCCAAACAAAGTCAAAATTATTTCAAAATTGGACACAGTTTAAATGACTTAATGAATAATTTATTTAAAAACTAAATGAATCATTTAAATATTATTCTCCTGAGGACTTCTAGTGGATTTACTATTACTACTATGTAGATTTTCTTATATAATACACTCCCAATTCTTTCTCCTGTACTAAATATTTCAATTTTTCTTGTCTATAATTTACTATCAGCAAATTTAGTCTTTGAGGCCAAATGGAATGTGTTAGAACCAACGAAGGTACTATAACTCAAACGAGGGTCTACATACCATAATCACGTTAATATTTGCCTACCAAAGTGAAAACAAAGGTGAACTTGATCCATTGCCCACAAAAGAGGAGTGAGTGCAGTCAGTAAACTACTTATATATAGTTTAGGAGCACAGTAAGAGCAAGACCATGAGACAACTTGCCCAAGATTGATTTAAGCAAAAAACAAAAAGAGTTAAGGAATAACTGTATTAAAAATGAATGAGAATCTTTTTTACAGGTATCAAAACAAGTAAAGGGAACTGCATCTTTTGCTGAAGAAAGCAAGCCAATAAGAGATGAGAAAAAAGACATATATAAAAACTATTTTAAAGTTTCCTATTATCTTTAAAGTGAAATTATTTCAAAATTTCCTTTTTATTAAGCTGAAACCCAATAGTGAACTTAGGGTTTGTAAGAGCATAGAGCTTTATATTGTAGTTCAATGTATACAGGAAAATCTGGTTTATAAGATGTTTGGAGTTATTTGATGGCAAATGGCAATCACATATGATAGTTCAAAGAATTAGAATATACTGAACTATATTTACCATGACCTCTATATTAAATAGAATACCACATAGTTTGATGAATCTTTAATTGACATACATAAATTGATATATATAATTGATATCTATTTATCTATACACACACAGACATATACAGACATCCATACATAAAGAAGTGAAGAAGACACTTGAGATTCCTGGTGTTTTTAGAGAAATTGCACTGAATAATTAATCATCTCTGTTTTAAATGTGTGTAAATTTCTTTTAACATATAATTTCAGGGGCGCCTGGGTGGCACAGTTAAGCATGGACTCTTGCTTTCAGTTCAGGTCATGATCTCAGGGTCCTGAGATCGAGCCCCAAATCAGCTCTGTGCTCAGCACAAGGTCTGCTTAAGATCCTCTCCTCCTCTACCTCTGCCCCTCCACCCCGCGTGTGTGCAGGCAAATACATCCTTAAAAAAAAAAAATTACAGATATCTGAATAATTGAAATAATAATTAAATTATGTTGAGAAAAAGTGTAGTTTTTTTTTTTTAACGTGGCTGAATTGGAAAGAAAGGTAAATTTAATATGATAATTACTATGCAATATACCACCCTATGTACCAAAACTAGGAAGGGGAAATTGCTTTTAGATTTATAACAATGAAGGAAATTTTGTCTTCTTTCATAGTTGAAATTTTCTAGGGCATTCAGAGATTTTTCAGTTTTCTTAAAGTAACAGCTATATGACTAACATTTTGGGCTTTCTTATATACCTGGCACCCACCTTTGCTGACTGAAATATTAGAATAAGGTCTTACCTGACTCCCCTCTCTTCTCCAAAAAATAGCTGGTTGAGGATTTCCGGTTGCTTCACACTGGAACGTTACAGTTCGTCCCAAGGCAACAACCTGGTCACGGGGTTTCACAACAAAGTGTGGAGGTTCTAAAGGATATGAAACAAATGATCGGAATCAAAACCATGTAGTTATTAACCTAACTGAGACAATTTGCTGATATCCCAAGTGCTGCCGTTATTTTATGTAACTCATTATGCACTATAAGATGTAATGTACCCATTCTCATCCTTAATTTAATTGAAGCTAAATTGTTAAGTGCTTATTTATAGAAAGGAATAGAATTTTTTTGTGCAGAGGTCTTTTTTTTTAATCAGCTGACCTTTTAAGAGTAACCTCCACATTAAAAAGAATTCTTGAGTTGCAATTTGACCCATTACTTTCAAAGTACACCTGAAATTTGTATGAATAAATATCTTTTCTCATTTAGAGCTGCTTAAAGGTGAATGGACTTTAATCATACACCCAAGGGTCTCCTGATGTAAGCAGGCCCTAAAATTACTTTAATTTAACTCAAAAGCTCCTGAAATGCTACCATGAAAATTATAACCATTTAGAATCTTCAGTCCAATTACTTGAATAGAAATGAATTTAAAGCAATAGTAGAGTCAAATGCCTCCTTCATTTACATAGGCAAGGGCATGTTCCAACAGAATACATATGGAAATGAGGGCAAATTCGAAACATCTGCTCATCCTGACATTATAAATACTGCCAGCTTTGTCCAAACTGTTTGATTTATACAGACTTAAATGGCCACTTCATCCAGCAGTAAATAGAGTGTCAGAAAATTGTGTCAGTTACATTGAGCGCAATGGCAGGTGAAAACATTAGGTGTGCTGATGGAGTCACTTTGGGGGGGGGAAGCTTGTTTGGGGGCCATGCTTTATGCTTAGAAAAATGTGCACTGAATGTAAGTCTTTTTACCTACTGTTTACACTTTTCAAATGCATTTCTTATCAGCTGTCTGAAACACCTAATTATTCTCTCTTGTCTCAGTTCAAATGGAAGTGAACATTTCAAGCCAGATATTTAACAGTTTATACAGGAGAGGGTTCTTCCAATCCACTTTTTAAGACTGTTCTGTTATTTTAAACCTTTTCTTTAAAATTACTTTTAGTTACTTATAGGAATCACTTGGGATAACACCTTCAAGGGAATAAAAACCAAAAATTATATTCAGATTATATCCACAAATGCTACCACTGATTTCTTTGTTAATGAAGCGGAGGGTTTGAAAAGGTACTTTTCTCTTGATCAGTACTGTCTAGGCAATTGCATCTAAGACATATATACAAATATTTATAATATATATTATATATAAATTTTGTAAATCTCTCGTTTGAAATATAAACCTCTTTAAAAAAAGAGAGACATGTAACAGAACTCGCTGCAGATTGCATAGTGGCAAAACTGAAGAAAGCAATTAGATCTCCTAACTTCTAGATTAGTGTGATTTCTTCCATACTCGTTTTTTATTTTTAATTGAGGTTTGGTAGAAATTATACCATTTGACTAGAAAATTATAGGAGACCTGAAAAATTAGGTCAAATGCCTTCAAATGTCCTGTAACTTATAGGGAAGAAAATATGAAGTCAGGGGATACAGTTTAGGTTCAATTTGGTGACGCTGAAGTTCTAGCTTATAATTTTTTTAAACTCTGATTGTAATTGAGTGGTTTACTCATGAATTTAGCCAACACTATCATTATCCAGGTATAATAACAGACATGTGTATCACTGCCTGGGGATTTTCCTCCATATACATCCATACGGGAGCATTTGATTCCTTGGTTAGGGGCTGGAATAGTTGAGGTAGAAATCAGATCAAGAAATTGAAAGGATTGACTGGATAATGAACTACATCCAGAAGAGAGTTTGGTTTGTTTCAATAAAAGGAAAACAAATGATTAATTAAATGACTGGGAGAATATGACTTTTCCAATATTCAGGGAATTTGAGTAGGAAAATATAAATGTTCAAACCACTCAGAGAAGTATAAACTTTGGGTGGTCTCTTTCCTAAATCTCAAAAGCATGTCTAATAGCATGTGCCAGAACCCATGTTTCTTTTATAAAATGTCAGTTCTCCTCCAACCTCAAAGACTTACTTGGGAACAAGGGATACAAACCCTTATGCTAACTACATTTATCCTGCAGCAATCCTTGACACAGGATATCTGCCTGGAAATGAATTTACTATATTTTGCTGGCATATTCTCGAGCCAACATCAACAGTGACATCAGCCACAAGGTATGTCTTAGAAATATAACTTTAAAAAATCCTTTTCTACATGTATGTTATTCTATATAAATATATCTCTATGAAAATGTAAATGGATTAAATGGGCCTCTATCTATCAATCTAGCTATCACCATCATCCACCTTTTTAGATTGTGAAGGCCATTCATCACATCCATCTACTTGATATTCATGACATAATGTTGGAACATTTTTCAAAGGTGACATTTAAACTTGCTATAATTAAAAATACATAACCATGTTACTAATGTCATATATGGTCAGTATTGAAAATTTAGAAAATTAGACAGCAAAGAAAATAAGAAGACCTACCCGTAATTCAACCATGCAAATTGGACCACAGTGTTTTAAAATGTTCTCTTACAATATCATTTCAATAACTGTTTAATAAACCATATACAAATTACTTAAATTACTTAACCAAGCTATTGTTTTTAAATTTGGATTTGTTTCCAATTTTCACTATTAAAAACAGTAGTGACATTAACATCCTTCCCAATTATATTCAAGATAATTTTAACTGATGCCTCCCCTTCACATTACCTTGTCACTGATACCCTATTTGTTGTGACTATTGCATTCCTATGCTTATCTTTTTTATTTCTAAGAACTATTGACAGACAAAATTTTATCCATTTCTCATATATATTGTAGATATATTTTTTTCATTTTGTTGACAGTCTTTCTAATCTGGTTAGGCATTTTTGGTATTCATTCTATCAATAAGATATAGATTATATAATACGTAATAAATTATGTAAACATTCACCTCCATTTTCATCCTATACTTTTGTCTTTACTTTTTTATGTTTAAATATTAATCAATATATATTTTTACATATATGGTAGCATCTAGAAAGCTATTTTTTTCAAATAGTCCCTTGTTGCATCACCATTATTGAACAATCCATCCTATCTGTATTAGTCTGAACACCTTTAGAATAGTTTTGTAGCTCTTTAACTTAAAAATATATGGAGCTTTTCCTAGGGTCAAATATTTCCTGGCATACCACTTAGCATCCTCATGCGAAATTCTCCAAAAATGGTGTTCCAGCATTTTTAAAGGGTGAATGTATCTTCCCCAATGTACTGATCATGAAAGTACTTAGAAACCTAATGACTATTTATGTGAGGACAAATGTTTATCAGAGCAAACTTTGATAAATTTTGGAAACATCATGCAATTATTTCTTACATAAAATGAAATGAACCTGACACATAGAAATGAAAAAGAATGCATACAGCCCTAAGTGCAAGGTTATTCATCAATAGGACTTTGAATGACCATTACTGAAGAATAGTTACAAAAGTTCAGGTTGACAGACATGAACTCATAAACATATTTTGAATTAAAAAAAAAAACAAATCATTCTGTGTGTGCCTATTTTTGTTTGTTTATCTTGTGAAATATAAATTGAAAAAGTACTTAACCACAATATAGTCCTATCCCTTATTTTATCACTCAATTAGGGAGAGAAAAGAAAATAAAAGGATGCAGATCACACATCATTTAATAAGACATAAAGTTAGCAACCCCATTACCTTTACTCTTTGTCACAGTTACCCATACTTCCTGCAGACTTTATTCTGTGCAGTCTGTCTTTGTGGCCAATGACAAGTGAAACATGGAGGCTGATTGGTTGAAGGACATGGAAGGGTATGGATGGAAAGGGGAAGAGAAGTTCCAGTCACAGGGACACGGTGATTAGAAGATGGCCAATAAAATGTCAACTTACCAGACCCAACTAAAACAAAACAAAAAAAGAAAACATGAAATAAATAAAAAATAAAGAAACAGAAACGAAACAGAAAAAGTAATAAGATTTGACTTAACAATGATATTTCTTTTAAAGTAAAATAAAGAACACGTTAATATTTGGCTCATACGGTCCATGAATGAACATTCGTTAGCATTTTAAGTATAATCATGAGTAACTGAAGAAAAATAGAAATGAGTCTTAAAATCTCTACTATGATTAAATGACAGAACTACAATGGATGATAGCTGTACAATTATAAAACACGTTTCAGTGACTACATTTGACAGGGTTAGATAACTACATATGTAATGGGTTTAAAAACACTATAAATCTTAACTGCTAATGCTACTTAGAAGAGAAATCAAGCATCTTAATAAAAGATAAAGCAGCGTTAAATCATACAACTCCACCATCAGATTAATTTTTTTTCATCAGATTAATTTTTAAAAGGTTCGTGCTACCAATGATATTCTATCAAATCCATGTTTCTCACACTTGAATAAGCACACAAATCAACCTAAGACCTGTAATTTAAAATACAAATTATAGGGGCGCCTGGGTGGCTCAGTCGTTATGCGTCTGCCTTCGGCTCAGGTCATGGTCCCAGGGTCCTGGGATCGAGCCCCGCATCGGGCTCCCTGCTCCGCGGGAAGCCTGCTTCTCCCTCTCCCGCTCCCCCTGTTTGTGTTCCCTCTCTCGCTGTGTCTCTCTGTCATATAAATAAATAAAATCTTTAAAAAAAATACAAATTATAATTCCATAGGCCAGGAGTGTGGCCTGAGATTTTGCATTTCTAACAAGCACTCAGGTGCTGCTGGTCCACCACTGTAGGCTGAGGAGCGAGGTTATTAAAAGGTGTTACACCTAAATCCTTGCAGAATTTTAATTAAGAAGACACAGAGAAAAAATGTGAACACATGAAAACAGATAAAACTTTATAAACCTATCGAATGACATCATAATCACATTATCTGCTTTCAAGGCTGAAACACTGGGCATTTTAATATAATTTTCAAGTGATACACACTTTATTTTTTTTAAAGATTTTATTTATTAATTGAGAGAGAGGATGAGAGCAAGAGAGAGCATGAGAGGGGGGAGGGTCAGAGGGAGAAGCAGACTCCCCTGCAGAGCAGGGAGCCCGATGTGGAACTCGATCCCGGAACTCTAGGATCATGATCTGAGCCAAAGGCAGTTGCTCAACCAACTGAGCCACCCAGGAGCCCCGATACATACTTTAAATACTGGAAAATGACTGGTTTTGCTCTTTTATTTTTTTTTATTCCCCCCCCCCAATTTTGCTCTTTTAGAAACAAAGGTAATAATTGCCAAATGCAGAACCTTTTCATAACAGCCCCATATACAGCCACAATACATTTGACTCAATATATAACTCCCATGTCTTTAAGCAAATCAAAATTAATTTAACCTGACATACATTCCTGTAGTTTAAATAAACTATGCCGAGCACATCTGCTGTTGTGAAATGGTACAATTTTAAAATAGTGACAACACAACAACAAAACAGAACACAATAAAAAATTCCCATCAGACTATAAACAGCCTTCTCAAGTTATTTCCCGGGCTGAATCAGAAATTACATTTCCTTAACTCCTGCCACCAGGGAAAAATAAAACACAGGGGAGTGGGGAAAGCTCAGGTGTCTGATGGGATCACAGGACATTTTGGTACAATGTATGGTATGAAGTAATATATTCAAGCTCAATTTATGTTGCTTTGCTTTTGCTTTATGGGCATGCTCCGTAGTCCACGTAGAAGGATAAAGATGTATGCTTTTATTTTTTTTAAAGATTTTATTTATTTATTTGACAGAAAGAGACAGCGAGAGAGAGAAAACAAACAGGGGGAGTTGGAGAGGGAGAAGCAGGCTTCCCGCAGAGCAGGGAGCCCGATGTGGGGCTCAATCCTACGACCCTGGGATCATGACCTGAGCCAAAGGCAGATGCTTAACAGCTGAGCCACCCAGGCACCCCAAGATGTATGAAATAAAATACAGAATAATAAAAAAAAAGTGAAATAAAAGAGACAAACGTTCTCTTGCCTATTGTTACCACGTAAGCAAAATTTAAAGGTAACTCAGAAACACATTTCAACTCATATGTTCCCTTCATGAGCGAAATAATTTGTCTTTCTTTTTCACTCTAAAGAAAAAAAATTTAAGTATAATATTTCGTGTGCTCAGGCAAGGAAAGTTAAAAAAACAAAACAAAACAAAACAAACAAAAAACCCTTTTCTCAACTTACTTAGGCATGATCAACAGCTATGCTACCTAGACTTGAAAATAGGGTTTTCGAACCCTTCAAGATACTGTCTTTTTTTTTTTTTTTTGAAATTTCTTAAATGATTCTTTTAATAGATTTCATGACTGGTGTCAATTCATGCTAATTGGTAAATAATATAATAGAGTCAAATAACGTATTATTAGAAGAAAGAGAAATAAACATTCTATGAATTTATTCTTCAAGAGTTCTAACCAAATGATTATTTTAAAAGAATTCTCCCCTCCTGAACAGTGCTTAGTATGTTCCTTGTGAGCAGAGAGAAGGTCTGAGAATTAGGTCTGTCTTTTAAAGGACAGGAAGAAATATTTAGAAACTACAAAAAAGAGAACCTGACAAACTGCAACAATAGAATTTTGCTTTGAAAAAGCAAAAGGGTATAGAATTATCTTTTGGGATAACCTGTGAAAATAAATTTGATATTAGATAGATACAGTTAAGAGTATGCCTTATTTATGTTTTTTGTTGTTGTTGTTTTAAGAGTAAGCCTTATTTAAAGTCAAGAGACTATAGGAATGATTCCTCAAGATTTTCGAGTCATATATTTTCAGTAATTTAAAATTCCGGAAACATCTCAAAAATATCCAACATGTTAGAAACAAGAAAATTACTAGGAAGCAGATCATTTAAAGTTTTAAAAGTGCTTTTCCCTGCTTAGAGGTTTTACCAGGGATCAAGCCAGAGGAGTTGAATCTTTCATTAATTAAAATCCAGTGTATTCAAGAACTTCTGGCTGATGTATTTGCATATCACATCAATGACAAATGACAAGTGGAAAATATTTCATAAAGTTATCTAAGAACAACATCTAACACAGAAGCTTCCAAAGCATCAGAGGTTTTTAGAGTACCCTATCTTGCATGATCATTTAAGCTTTTAACAACCATGATTATCAGGAAATGATGTCTCTTATCTAAATGAAAACCTGTCTGTCACAATTTAACCCCCCTTTTTATTTATTCTAGTTTCAGGAAACAAATACATGCCATTAATATCCTCCATATAAAATCCTTTTACTCACTTGAAGGAATGACCATTCTAAAGTTTCTCTTCTCAAGAATAAATGATAGAAATTTCTTTAAGTTTTTCTCAGATTTCCTCTTTTACCATACTTCCTCTCAGGGTCAGGTCAAAGAATTTTCTTTCCATACAGACAGCAGGGACCTTCTATACAACAATCAGGGCCCATTATTGTCCAGTTAGGTATGTCCAGAAAGAAGCCGAGAAAAGCAGAGTAATTTGGGTCATGTTCATTCATTATCCTCTGAAGACTTGTGGTTTATGGGCGGCCTCACTCCTACACTCCCCTAACGCTTGTCCATTTCTTTTTTTTCTACTTTAAAGGCTAGAAGCACCTCTACCCCAACTCCCTTTTCTCGTTAAGAAAGAGGAAAAGCCTGTCTGTCTCTATCACTAATAAAACAATAAAACTATAAAATGTTAGCGCTGGAAGTGACCTTAGAACTTATCAGTCTAACCCTATCCTTTTTGCATGAGAAAATGGGAACCTAAATTGTTCAGTAACTTTCTCAAGGTCACAGATGACTAACCAAAGACTGCCTTTTCAACTAAATTCAAGGCTTTTTGACTAAATTCAAGTCTCTGTATACATTTGCCTTCTGGTTAACCAGTTTGGGGAGAACTATATGCAACAGGACATAAAGGGTATTTGGTTTTAAATTTAAACTGTCATAAAATTTTTACCCGAAAACCATTACCATTAAAATAATTACTACCTACTTATTAAAACTTACTAAAATAATTGCTTAGGGGGGCGCCTGGGTGGCTCAGTTGGTTAAGCGACTGCCTTCGGCTCAGGTCATGATCCTGGAGTCCCCGGATCGAGTCCCGCATCGGGCTCCCTGCTCGGCAGGGAGCCTGCTTCTGCCTCTGACCCTCCCCCCTCTCATGTGCTCTCTCTCTCTCATTCTCTCTGTCTCAAATAAATAAATAAAATCTTTAAAAAAAATAATAATTGCTTAGGATATTAAAACAATCTTTAAAAATAATTAGCTATAGTTTAAAAAAAACATGGAAAATTAACAGATAAGAAGACAATAGGCTTAAAACCTCTTGAAAAGTTCACCTTTTTGGAAAAAAAAAGTAATGTGATCATTTTTTAAGGGTGAGCCAATTGTCATCACTTCATACTTGAAATCATTATAAACTGAGTAATACTCTTTTTTTTAAAAAAATACTTTATTTATTTGACAGAGAGAGAGAGAGAGAGAGAGAGCAAGAGCAGGAACACAAGCAGGCGGAGTGAGAGAGGGAGAAGCAGGCTTCCTGCCAAGCAGGGAACCTGATGCGGGGCTTGATCCCAGGACCCTGGGATCATGACCTGAGGCGACGGCAGACGTTTAACGACTAAGCCACCCAGGTGCCCCCTGAATAATACTCTTTTGAAAGGCAAGAACAAATTGTATTTCCACACAATTACTGTTATGGTAAATATGTTAAGTAGGAAGTAAAATAAACTCAAAAAGTAAATATGTATTTTTAAGAGGTTAAAACTTGCTATTTTTTTAACATGGCAACATTATGCAGATTATAATCCATCCTCGGTAACATCTCTAAATTTTTTATATTTGAGGGAGTTTGGAAAGGGTGAGGGATTAGAGAATTTGGCACAAGGCTGCATAAAAAACACACTGCTTTCACCTAGATTATGTTATCTTGGTGGTGTTTATATAATTATAAAACTCTGGTTCCTGATTGAGTGTAAAAAAGAAAAAAGACAGCTTTCTTTAAACTATTTGGAGACATACAAATATTACATACTTGACTAATACCTTTTTAAAAAGTTTAAAATGGAAGAATTTAGCCTTTCTCTTTCCCTTTCTCCCACATTTCCTCCCTCCCTCACTCTTTCACACACAAACTCACTCTCTCTCACACACACACACACTCAGAATAAGAGACTTTCTTCCTTTTTTGAATGTGACATCAAAGGGCCCCCCAGCTGTTTAATTACTTTAAAATCTAAGAATATACATTGTTCAGACAATAATCTTTAGGTATAAATAAGAAGCTAAGAGAAGCAAAAATAGAAGGAAGGAACGAAGGAAGGAAAGAAGGAAGGAAGGAAGGAGGGAGAGAGGGAAGCTTTCTTCTATCTGCTTGTTATATACAGGAGAGAAGAGTCAGAAAGATAATAAATGTCTGAAAAAATATACAGAAGCTAGAGAAAGAGGCTTTTTTTTTTTGTCTGAGAAAATAAGGTAGCTCTACAGATACTTTACTTAAGTCTTCAGATTAGGTCTAATAAATACTGGGAGCAGCCAATCTTGATAACTACTAGGCCAGAAGACAAGAAGATAATGGGCCTAAATAATAGCATGAGTGACTTAGGGAAAGTACAGAAAAGGAGCAGTTAACAGTAAAGGTCACTGAACCATGAATTGGTTGCCAACTGTGATGTCTCCAGAGGTCTTTAAAAATGGGAGTTATTTCCATTTGGCCACAACAGTTTAGCTATAACCCTGTGTGGTAAAGGAATAGAAGAGTTGACTCTTAAAGTGCTTTATATGCTATGATTTTAAGAGTATGGAAATTCGGAGGCAAAGCAGGATAATGGATATATCCCTCTGGGAAATATTCCCAATATTTTCCCTTCAGATTATGTATATACAAACATATACTCTACTAGAAAATGTCCTCAAAAATATTCTTTTCAGCTAGTATTACCTTGAGTTGATGAAGTACTTTATATACATAGCTCATATGATAAATCCAGAAGATATAAGAAAATTCCAAGAAAATATTTACATAGTTAATGCAACAATGATTAAATTTTTGAAATTTTCACAACAAGATCTCAATTTTTGAAGAATAATGGTAAATATATTCAAGTTTATCCTTATAAGATAAAGTATTAAGATTCTTCACTGTTAGCAATGGGCGAAATAATTATTTTGAAATGTAATGACAGAAGACTGCCACAGTATGTGAGTCTAAAATAATTTAAGTATTCTAAACTCCTAGAATAACTCTATAAAAGATTTCATAGTTAAGCAAATTTATCTATGGTAAAACCAATCCTATTACTAAATATCAGAGAACAACAGCTTTCTTGAATGTGCTATAAATGAAATCACCATGACTGGAATTCTCCTAATTCACAGATACTAGTTTTCATTATTAGTAACTAAATTCTAATGAATCTTTAAATTGATGTGGTTCTTTTTTATTCTCATATCATTTTTTTTCATTGACTAGCAGGGTTCAATTAATAAATCTGACAGACTAGGATTGTAAACACCACATTCCAGAAGAAGGTGAATGAAGTAAAAGAGTGAGTTATGAGACTCTTTTGGGAAGAGATACATTTTTATTAAAACAGAGGACACTCAAATTTTCAAGTAGTGAAGGTAACTACCTTTGAACTGACAGAACCCCATCACTGTTACGCCGGAGAAATTACATGCATAGATCCTCATGAATGATAATATCTCTAACAATTAAAAACACTTAGGATTTTTTAATACTAGGTGTGATTTCTTTTGGGGGAAAAGACTGAGTTTAACTTAAAAGCCTGTCATTATGTCTTTCAACTTTTCAGACATAAAAATAGAATGACGAAAGGGGCATTTTTAGAATATATTTAATAGATACATAAAATACTATGGACTTTCCCCCTCCACTCAAATATCTCCCATTCCTTGAGGATCACTGTTCTGGAAACAAGTCTGGTTGTCACAACTGAAGGGGGGTGCCGCCACTGGCATCTAATGGAGAGGGGCCAGGGATGCTGATAAACGTCCGACGAAGCACAAGACAGCTGCAGGCCACAAGGAATGGTCCAACCCCACATGTTAATAGTGCCAGGAATGAGAAATCGTGCTATAGATTAGCTGTTCAATCGAAAGTTTAACAGAATAGTGGTGAAGAATTATTTTCCCACAAATATTCACAAAGTAACTTGCACAATGCCTGATGTATCATACTCAGAAAAAGTTAGTATTTTTCTCTTTTCCTTACACTTCTAAAAAAGACCCCACTTTTCTTTAAAATATTTTTTATTTATTCATGAGAGAGAGAGAGAGAGAGAGCATGAGCAGGGGGAGGGGCAGAGGGAGAGGGAAAGAGAGAAACAGACTCCCGGCTGAACAGGGAGCCCAAAGCGGGACTTGATCCCAGGACCCTGAGATCATGACCTGAGCCAAGGGCAGACACTGAACCGAATGAGCCACCCAGGTGCCCGTTCTGAAAGCAGTTATTAAATGGTACAACTCCATTATTTGCCTACTAAAGAGCCTGAAATTGAAATGCAACTACCTGACAATCTATGACCATGTGTGTGCCACCTGACATAGGACCTCAGGATCATAATTTTGATGTTAATATTCCCTAAATCAATTTAGAAAGCCAGAAACCTGGATCTTTTTTTTTTTTTAAAGATTTTATTTATTTGAGACAGAGAGAATGAGAGAGAGAGAGCACATGAGAGGGGGGAGGGGCAGAGGCAGAAGCAGGCTCCCCGCCGAGCAGGGAGCCCGATGTGGGACTCGATCCCGGGACTCCAGGATCATGACCTGAGCCGAAGGCAGTCGCTTAACCAACTGAGCCACCCAGGCGCCCAACCTGGATCTTTCTTCTCCCTCCTCCTTGAGGTGTACAATTCATTGCCAAACCCTATAGCTTTTATTTCCAAACTCCTTGTGCATTTCATTTCCGTCTTTCTAACTCTGCTGCCACCACTCTGGCCCAAGATATCCAACAGTGCTCAGCTGAACTACTGCTTTGCTTTTTTTCCAATCCAATCTCACAATGTGGCGAGAATGCTTAAAAACAAGACCAAAGTAAACTAACTGGATTGTAGTATGTTTCTGCTTAAAATCTTTCAATATGGTTCCATTGCTCTTCAAATAGAGAGGAAAATCCTTACCTTGGCCACTGCTCTTCAGTGTCTTCTCATATCACCTGTCCCCTTTCACCTCCCTAACTTAGCCTCAGAGGCCTTCTTTGTGTCCTTGAGTTTACCATGCATCATCTTACCTCTGGTTCTCTGTATGTTGTATCCAAGGGATCCCTTCCCCACACCCCACCCAGTGCTTTACCTAGTTAATTCCTGCTTACCTTAGCTCTCAGCTCAAAAAACAGATCTCCAAGGAACTCCCACTAAATCTGATACTAAATCTTATCCACAATGCCATATATTCTCACAGCAACCTCAATTTTCCTCCCATAGCACTTCTTATGGCTTAAAATTATACATTTATGTAATTATTCTATAAATGTCTATCTCCCAAGCTAGCCTATAAGCTCTAGGGGGGTAAGGATTTAATTATTTTCTTTGCCATTCTTTCTCTAGAATTTACTAAATTGAGAACATACATTGTAAATATCTGTTGAAAGAGTAAACAAGTGGCAGTCATGTTCCCATCTGAAAGTACTTTCGCCCCCCCTTTACAAATCCACTTTTTATATTCTGCTAATACTGTTGTTTTTTGTGGCTATCTCTCTTCTTCACTTGCTATAAGGCAGGATCCAGGTCTTAGTTATCTGTGCATACTGTTTTGTATGTAGAAAGCGCTCAAGAACTTGTTCATTTGAAAATCTGGAAGCCTACCTTCAAATGGCATATTTCATAAAGGGTCTAGAGTTGAGGTACATAATGGAATAATGATACAATTACTCAACTGAACCAGATCAAGATCCTCTCCAGAATTAATCAGGTCTATCCTGAATAAATCACATAACCTTTCTACATCTCAGTTAAATAAAGAGCCATCAGTTAGCGAACTACGTGTTAGTTCATACACTAGAAACTCTCCTAGCAACTCTGTAGGGTATGTCCAATATGCCATTTTGCAAAGGGAGGGAAGTGAAGATTAAGTGCCTTTCTTTCCTTTTTTTTTTTTTTTTTTAAGATTAAGTAACTTTTTAAAGGTCATACATCAGGTAAGAAATGGAGGACTGAAATTCAGGTCTGTCCAGCTCTTAAAATCCTTCCTCTTTTTACTACATTTTATGACTTCTATGTTAAAAGAGTTAATAAACCTTATTCTAATGTAATTTTGGTTCTGTTTTGGCCCCATGGCCTACACCAAATAACTTTTGATAAGAAATTATTTACAAAGGAAATCATCGAAAAATGAAAAAGCAACTACTGAAGGGTGGAGGGGAATATTTGCAAATCATCATATACTTGATAAGGGGTTAATTTCTAAACTATATAAAGAATTTATACAACTCAATAGAAAAAAAATCTAATTAAAAAATGGACAGAAGATCGGAACAGACATTTTTCAAAAGACCTACAGATGGCAAACAGACACCTGAAAAGATACTCAATGTCACTCATCATCAGGGAAACGCAAATCCAAATCAAAATGAGATATCACCTCATCCTGTTAAAATGGCTATTACCCTAAAAGACAAGAAATAACAAGTGTTGGCGAGGATGTAAAGAAAAGGGAACCCTTGGGCACTGTTGGTGGGAATGTAAATTGGTACAGCCACTATGCCAAACAATATGTAGTTTCCTCAAAAAATTAAAAGTAGAACTACCCTACGATCCAGCAATATCACTTCTGGGCATTTACCCAAAGAAAACAAAAACACTAAGTCAAAAATATATATGCATCCCCGTGTTCACTGGCAGCATTATTTACAATAGCCATGATATGGAAACAACCTAAGTGACCAACATGAATAGATAAATTGTGGTATATATACAATGGAGTATTATTCAGCCATTAAAAAAAAAAAAAAGGATATCCTGCCATGTGAGATACCATAGATGGACCTTGAGGGCATTATGCAAAGTGAAATAAGTCAGAGAAAGCAAGACAAATACTCTATGATCTTACTTATATGTAGAATTTAAAACAAACAAACATGCAACAAAAAATACCAAGCTTATAAACACAGAAAATAGATTGGTATTTGCCTGAGGCAAGGGTAAGGGGTAGGAGAGAAAGGTGAAGGGGGTCAAAAGGTCCAAATTTCCAAAAGATAAATAAGTCATAGGGCTATAATGTACAGCATGGCAATAATAGTTATGTCATATGTCAACTGCACTCCAGTTCAAAATTATTTAAATGCACAATTCATGTATTAGTATATTAAATTAACATGGACATATAATTACTCTTCTCACATGTGAGCAGGGTTCACACATATAAAAAGGTTTTGAGGAGGAAACAAATCATGTTATATTTTACATTCTCATGGAAAATCAATGAATGTCAAAACAGCCAATTCCATCTCTGAAAAGCAATGTGATGCAGTCTTTTAGGACGACCACTATAAATGTCAAATGTATGTAGTCAAGCATCAAATGTATATGTTCACAGTTTGCTATAGGATGTCAAGACATCTCTAACCTCAGTTTCCTTCTCTGTAAAACAGAGCTAAAGTAAATGATTTCTAAGTCTCCATCCATGTCTAACATTCAAAATCTCTTCAATCAGGCACAGAAATTATATAATTTAATATTTATTCCCAAGAAACTTAAAATCAGGGCAAAATTACTTATTATCAATTATATTTAGTAATTTAGTACATTTGAGGGGAATAAAAAGCCTAAGGAAGAACCTAAGAGGACACCTCATCTCTTTACTAATGACCTAAAAGTACACTGAAATGGCTATTCCACCATCCACAAAGTTAACTTTAAAAGCACCTTTGTAAAATGGCCGTATCTATGAGCTTTAATTGTGCAATGCTCTAAATTCTCTCCTAATAATATCGACCACACAAAATAAATGTCCTACAGCTAAAGCTCACTTTAACAACCATTTATGGATTTTCCTACCCTCATAAATCTGTTATAAAGCAATAACTCAGCTGTATTTTGTCTTATACCTATTTTAGTATTTTCTACAGGTGTGTTTATACTGGCACATTACTTATCAAGTCCTGAGAATGATAGTTTAAAAGCAAATTTAAAGTGCTCATGGTATTTCAATCAGTTTTGCAAACTCTGGGCATGATATTATAAAGTAGTAACTTCCAATTTATCCAAATCCTTAAAAACAATAAAACAAAAGGAAGCCTATTGTGTGTTCAAATTATTGAAGTAAGATTTAAAGGACACCAGCTGCCATATAATTGTAAAGTGTAATGATTCTAATGATAACCCTGATGTTTGGAATATGTTGAAATGATTTGTGAATCTACAAGAATGAATACTGTTCAGCATAATTAACACTGTATATACCTATAAAATATTTGATATATACCAAATAATAAAAAATCAATTCATACAAATGCATAAAAAGTCAAATTTTCAATTATCTCGCATATGTAATTTATCATTGGGTTCATCATTTTTAAAAAAGGTGCCCTTAGTGTCAAATAGTCTACAATTACTCTCTTTATGACTATTCTCTTTTAAAGAAGCATTATCTCGGGGCGCCTGGGTGGCTCAGTCATTAAGTGTCTGCCTTCGGCTCAGGTCAGGATCCCAGGGTCCTGGGATCGAGTCCCGCATCGGGCTCCGTGCTCCGCGGGGAGCCTGCTTCTCCCTCTCCCACTTCCCACGCTTGTGTTCCCTCTCTCGCTGTGTCTCTCTCTGTCAAATAAATAAATAAAATCTTAAAAAAAAAAAAAAAAGAAGCATTATCTCAAAACACTTTATGTCCTAACAGCTCTGGATAAAAGAGACTGTATCAATGTGAGTTGACTTACAATTAAATACTTAACATTAAGTGATACACAATATCACATGCAATATCATACAATGATTCCATGTCTTAAAGTTACGTGAGATTGTCAGCAATGAATCTAATGTTGTAAAATGAGCTACCCCTCAATGACTAGAGCAAACAACTATTTCTCTAAACTTCATTCTCAGAGTGAGCAGTTCAGATGGTATAGATTCACACAACCCTATTACATATTTCCAAACTGATGCTGCCATTATTTCAGAATGTAGGTTGCTAAAGAGAGTCACTAAGGTTTACATCTGTAACTGGGTGACGAGACAACCTCACCAACTGATATGTAGATGAATAAATCACAGGAAAGCTCAGAAGATAATGGAAGGCCCAGGATGTGCTATTTACTAGTGTGGGGCTGTCTCCTTATTTGTCACAGAATCATCTTACGTGTCAATTATTTCTTGAAGCTGACTGCTGTACTTATTCCCTCAAATATGCACTTGGCACACACATTAAGAGAGTGTTTCAAATTCTCCATAGGAAGGCCAGGTGGTAACTGCTTTTCCTTTAGGTTAATGTTTGAGATTTTACATCAGTTTGTTTGAAATGACTGAAAGCAATCCAAAACCTTCCTGAATAAATGAAAGAAATCTAAGAGAACGTCACATCTTCCACAGTCATTAGGGTTAAAATGGTTATTTCTGGAAGGCTATGAGAACACAAGAAGTTCTTTACTTTATCCTTCCTACAAAAAAAAAAAGGGAAAGGAATCATAGGCCATAATGCTGCTGGGTCTCAATCAAATCCAACAGCATAAAAAAACCAGCAGGAGTAGAGCTCGGCATCCTATTTATGCCACTGGATCAGAACAGCTAGGCGAGAGAGCCATTCTTACAAATCAGTCTCTTGTTAAATTCTGTAGTGGGACTTCATTAAAGCCCTTGGCTGATGGCGTTTTACTTTCAGCCTGTTCACAAAGAGCTCAACTGGCAACACTGATTCTTTAAAAGTCTCTACTCACACATTGTCTTTCTTGGGATTGTGTTTTACAATCACAAATCTCTTTTTCTCATCAGCCCCTCAAATCTTCTATGGGTTTTTTAAATCATTATTTTAACCACAAAACAAACAACAACAACAAATCACAAAAATACCATGACAGATCCTAGAAGGGAGGCATTTTGAGTAAGACTTTTGGCTTAAGCAGTAAAAGGAACAATACATATGTACTGGAGATGGTAAATAAATTTAACATTGTGATGTGTGTGTGTTTTATATATATGTTATATAATGACATATGTGCTTCATATGTGTATGTACACACACACACATAAAATGTTCCCCAAGCCCTGAAGTACTATTTACTGCAGAAAGAATCATTCCCCAAAGAACCCGCCTGCTACATACCTCATCAGAGTCTGGCAAACATGGCACACACATATCAAGGTTCTCAAAGTCATCAAGTAAAGCTTTGGGGGTCTTATAATATGTGCAAAATGTTCATCAAAATGTTGATGAACTCACAGTTCTTAACCAGGATCTTGGATTATCGTAAACCTAACCTGAACCTGCAAAAAGGCCCCCCGACACCATTAGTTTGGGCTTTGACTCAAATAACCACGTTAATGGGCAGAAACAATGTACTATTATACTGCGGCTTTTCTGAAATCAGCAATTTAAGCAAACAGTTCCAACAAATGTTTTAAATGAAGTCTACATCAAAGAAGGGAAATTTAGGACTGAAGGACCCAGTTTTTTTTCTCATTACTTCCTTTATGCCTAGATATCATAGGAGCTCTAAAAAGTCACACGACTCTTGCACAAAGATCTCCTATGCTGATAGAAAGCCAAACATAGTGAACCCTATTTAAGGAAACCACAAATTTACAAACTACCCTTTTCCCCCAGAATTTGCTTTTGAATGCAAGTTTATTAAAGTTTATCCCCTACTACTGGCAATAAAATCCAGAGAAAGCTATATTGCTTTACTTTTTACCTACATTTTAATTTTACATTCTGAAAAAATTATTTGCTGGTCCATTAAAGAAATGTCACACACACACAATATGTTATATTGTGTGAGATTAATGTGTGGCTTGGTTATCTTCAAAGTTGCTATTTCGCATCTCAGAAAATGGTGAAATGCACAAATGCATGCAAAGGTGCATTTCCTTTAATGGATTATGATATCTGATCTTCGTCAAGACTATTATAGTTTTAGATCGTATGAAAGTTATTAGCAGAGACCATCTAGCCAGTTTTTTAAATCTAGTTAATTTAATTGTTCCAATATATGGATTATATTTATGGGAGGAACAGTGAAGGTTTTCAATATTAACTGTTCTATCAAGAAATTCAGCAGCACTGAACATACTAGGAGTGATAATAACTATTTTAAAGATCTAAGGGTATCTTGTTAATTATGGATCTGTTTAATCAAAAAAGCCAAACTGATTATTTGGGTCTC
Source organism: Mirounga leonina (assembly GCF_011800145.1). NCBI lineage: Eukaryota > Metazoa > Chordata > Mammalia > Carnivora > Phocidae > Mirounga > Mirounga leonina. Next base: position 5,205,761 of record NW_023270431.1, read on the forward strand.
AAATACTTATCAAATACACATAATTAAAACAAATGAAAGGTATTTTTAACAAAATGCAGAATTTCTTTTTGTATTATACTTTACTTGCCCATTGTTGCTTAAAGCAACTAGAATAAAAATTAACATTTTCTAAAGATATATTTATTTATTTTTAGAGGGAAGGAGGGAGGAAGAGAGAGACAGAAAGAGAGACAGATGGAGGTGGGGGGGGGCAGAGGGAGAGGGAGAGAGAGAGAAAAAGAGAGAGAGAGAATACCAAGCGGACTCGCCGGTGAGTGCAGAGCCTGATGTGGGGTTCGATCTCACAATCCATGAGATCATGACCTGAGCCGAAATCATGAATCAGACACTCAACTCACTGAGCCACCCAGACACTCCCCAAAAGTAACATTTTTTAACCACCTTGATAGTCATTGTTTATTGAAAAGTGTTTATTGTGTCACTATGTAAAATATTTTAGGAAATGCACTTGTGACTCAGATCTTAACCCTTTTATAAAGCTAGTGATAGGCAACTGAGAGCACTGAAGCTACATGAATTTTTGATTCTGACACATACAAAGATATATCACTGAAGTGACCTCCTCCTCATCCTCCTTCTTCATATCACCTTCATTCCTTCTATTTTTATTGAGCATTTAAATGCTTCACACAGGGACGCCTGGATGGCTCAGTCGTTAAGCGTCTGCCTTCAGCTCAGGTCATGATCCCGGGGTTCTGGGATCGAGTCCTGCACTGGGCTCCCTGCTCCGCGGGGAGCCTGCTTCTCCCTCACCCGCTCCCCCTGCTTGTGGTCCCTCTCTCACTGTCTCTCTGTCAAATAAATAAATAAAATCTTTAAAAAAAAAAATAATGCTTCACACAATGTTCTAAGCATTTCATATTTATTAGCTCATTTAATCCCCACAGCAAACCTACGAGGGAGACATTTCACCCCCATTTGACTAATAAGAAAGCCGAGAATCAAAGATTTAATAGCTTGTACATTCAGCATTTAAATCCAAGTGAGTGTCTGTCAGAAAAGAATGTGCTATTAATTCTACTCTATGGAATGTTTCCTAACAGGAGCAGGAAAACAAAAAGAAAAGATGTCTCCCTAAAGACTTTCCAAGGAAATATTAAGGACCAATTTTCAAAGATAGATCTCAATATTAAGGAGCCATAGAAAATTATCTTTGCAGAAAAAGAAAACACTGACCAAACTATATTAATCAGCAAACAAAACATTCAAATCTCTATGGACAAAATAAATATTACTGAGAATCTGATGAATTTTTAATTGTTTTGGAAGGAGTTGATGAGAAAAATAATCATAACGACAATTGCTCTTGCATAAGCACTTCATAATCTTCAAACCACTTTTATGAGAATATAAATATTGTGTTATCTTATTCTATTTCCTATCAGCTCACTGATGTTTACATTACATGTGCGTTTATTTTTCAACAGATGAGAACCCTGAAATTCAGACAAGTTGAGTGACTTGCCCAGGATCTCACAGTTGGTACGTATCAGGGCAGCCCTTAATTCACCCACACAGAAAATGTTACCTGAGCACCAATGATGCCCCAAAGACTGAGAAGGCAAAGCAAACAAAGTGTTCTAAGGAACTCAGAGTGAAGTGGGGCAGACATTAAGTAAATAGCATCCAATGGATACGCGAATGGGGGAATCCCTAAGCTGCACTTGGGTGAGGACAGTGTGCCAAGCTTCCTTGAGGATGCTCACCTGAGTTGAGTCTCGGAAGGAGTCATTAGCAAGTAGAAGATAGGGCAGGTGGGGGACAGGGCATTTTAGACCAAGGGACCAACATAAAGAAAAGCCCAGGGGTAAGCAACATGGGGGTACGTGCATGAAGAAAATGCACATAAACAATACAATGGTACGGTACTAAAGGGAGCAGTGAGAGGTGACTGAGTGGCCAGGAGAAGCACTGTTAAGTATTCTGGATCTTACCCCGGAGAGATGGGGTATGATGTTCAGATCTGTGTTTTAGGGAAATGAACCTGTTGTGTGGAGAATGGGTTCTATCGGACAAGATGGAGGCAAGGAAATTGGATAGAGATTGACAGACGACAGAAGCCTGACTAAAAGCAGTGAGGCAAGGGTTAGAGAGGTGGTGGGAGGGTTAAGAAAATATTTAAAAGGCAAAAGTAAGTAGGATTTTGTGACAGTTGACATGGGAGAAGTGCAAGAGTAGAGCATGACCCCCACCACCCAGGCTATCTACTGGTATGTATCTGTGGGTTGTCCTGCTTTCCACTGATGCAGAGAATGTGAGAGAATTCAGTGTCCGCCTCCTAGTCTGCTCCCATGTTAACTGCATCACTATTATTTCCTGTGAATAAATATTCACACTCAGGGTTTGTAGAAACCCAAAAGCTTCGACAAGCCTCCGACAGCTGTGTCTTGTCTCACTGAAAGTTATAACTGCTATTCAACTCCTAGTTCACTGGGACATTAAGTGGGGCCAATCATAAACTGTCGTGCCTGAGGTATTTCCGCAAAGCTGCTTGTTTGAAGCATGTGGTTCGCTAGCAGCAAGGAGAGAGGCTCTAGGAAACATCCCATTAGCAGCAATTAAGTCAGCCAAAAGACAGCGCGGGTCTTTTTTTTTTTCTGCCTTTGTGTCTCCTTGGTCTCACGTCAATCTCAGACTTTAAGGCTCAGCCTTCCAGAAGCTGTCAGTGGCTAATCAATCCTAATGAGGAAGTACTCCGTCCCTTCATCATATAGTAGGCATAAATACTTATGGGAAGCACCAGACAAAATAACAATTCTTCGGGACAGAAGAGAATGCACATCCTTTTGATGATTCATTTGAACAATTCCTATTGTATGCCAACAATAAATTTAAAGAGATAGCAACATCATTCATCAGACCATATTTTACAATTAAAAAAAAAACAGGTGATGAAATAGAGAAAATGGAGAAATTTCACATCAGAGGAAGAAAAATGGACACACACTTATCAGAAAAGGGCTGGGATTTCATAGAAACCCCCCTCGTCTGGTAACAGAGCTTCACCTGGTTTAGAGATGTTTGGTATCTGCCTTTTCTTTTAACAGAGCTGTTGCTGAAAAGGCAGAAAAGCAACTGTTTTTTAAGCTTCAAAGAATAACTGGTCTCTAAGAGTGGCCTGCAGAGGAGTGCAGTGAAGTGTGAACTAAGATCTAAATGTCCAGCTTCCTGTGTCAGACTGGCCCAGCACTCAGGGCTGAGGGAAACGAGAAGACTAAATGTCTTTTTAGTTCCTATTGTAAGAGAGACAAACAAAAGTGGGATTAGATTTTCTTAATGGTTCAACTCCGCAAAGATAAAATGTGATGGTTCGGGGAATGGATGGGGTATGGAAGTCTGTTTTCAGTCTGGTTTCCTGTGACAGACACAGTGACGAGAACATGATCATTCTGGTGGCAGTCACAAATTCACTTTGGAAATAAAATTGTGACAGTAATAAGAGCTGCTTTCTCTGTAAAGTTGCAAAGGGAGTAGAAAAATTAATAATGCCTTCAAGTTTGCCTGGTTTAAGCAATGAGGATCACTGAAGCAAAGAATCATACAACCTCTTAGAAGTAGCACATAGACTTGGGAACAGGAGAAATTCAAGAGTTTAAACTAAACTCTCTATGGCCTCATGCTCCATCTTTCTTTCTGGATGGCACTCCTCAAAAGTGGAATGATTTAAAAAGCTATCAACATGACCATCATCATAGATGCATAATTACTCATTTCAAAGTGTTTGTTATTAATACAACAGTAAATAAAATTATTTTTCTTCCTTTATTTTTCATTTAGTGCTTTGAAGTTGCCTCCACCATGCTTTTCCTATAGTCTAACTTCAACCAGACCAAACCAAAACAAAACAAAAAAACCTTCACTTTTTAAATTAACCATAAGTTGGTTCACAAATAAAAATCAGTAAAAAATTTAGGTTAGCTATCATGTGATTCTAAGAAGGACTTCAAGGTCCACCTGGCAAACATCTAATAAAGGTCTAATAGGTTGAGATTACAATAATAAAATAATATGAAACAAACCTGTGATCATTCTCAGAACACCAAGCAGAGGCATAAATTCTAGCAGTTTCAATGGCACACTGTTTAAAAACCTGGCAGGGAGCCTCTATGCATCTATTTTGTTCTGGTTAGATTTTCTATTTTATAGGTATGTCACAACCTATAAAATGGTTATAAATACCACAGTATATATCTTGCGCCTTAAAAGACAGGGTCACCATACAATGTTAAACACAAGTTCAGAAGAGAATTCATTCCTACCCAACACAGAGCCAGCAATCCTAACACTTGCCAAATTGAGACACTGACAATGTAATCAATCAAAAGTGAGATGACATTAAAAAGATGCCTGATTTTTTGTGTGTATTTTAGGTTCACAAAGAGAATTCTTGAGGAGATGTGGAGATGTTACTTGCATGGAGAGTAAACAAGGGCAGAGACACATTAAGTATATATAGTAACATTGATGGTTTAAATTTATAGGTAACAAAACTTAAATTGCTCCAGAGAAGGGAGACTAGATGGCTCAGTGGGTTAAGCATCCAACTCTTGGTTTCAGCTCAGGTCATGATCTCAGGGTTGTAAGATCGAGCCCTACTTCGCGGTCCACACTCAACGCAGAGTTGGCTTGAGATCCTCTACCTCCCCCTCTGCCCTCTCTACACTCTCTTTCTTTCTCTCTCTCAAATAAATAAATAAATAAATAAAATATTTTAAAAAGGGGGCGCCTGGGTGGCTCAGTCAGTTAAGCAACTGCCTTCGGCTCAGGTCATGATCCTGGAGTCCCGGGATCGAGTCCTGCATCGGGCTCCCTGCTCGGCGGGGAGTCTGCTTCTCCTCCCTCTGACCCTCCTCCCTCTCATGCTCTCTGTCTCTCATTCTCTCTCTCGCAAATAAATAAATAAAATCTTAAAAAAAAAAAATCTTAAAAAAAGTTATTCCAGAGAATAATAGAATGTTAAGTTATGTTAACTGAATTTTCAAGTTAACTGGGGGTTTAAGCAGAAAGACTTTTCTGTTGTAATCATTCCAAACAACATTATTTCAACATTTTTTATTGGTCATGTAATCGACATTAATTATTTTTCAATAGGTTGAAGTACTGCAGAGCCTTTGAGTCTCATTCAGTTTCAATGATACCCCAAAACTGACATGCAAGTTAAAGGACTCTGGATATTCTTTTTGAAGAATTGCCTAAATATTTACAGAGCCCAGGATGTACACATTTTTATTTATTTATTTATTTATTTATTTATTTATTTATTTATTTATTTTTAAGATTTTATTTATTTATTTGAGAGAGAGAGAGCTCATGAGAGGGGGGGAGGGTCAGAGGGAGAAGCAGACTCCCCGTTGAGCAGGGAGCCCGATGGGGGACTTGATCCCGGGACTCTGGGATCATGACCTGAGCTGAAGGCAGTCGCTTAACCAACTGAGCCACCCAGGCGCCCGATGTACACATTTTTAATCAAAAATGTCTTAACATTGCCAAATTTTATTACAATTTTCCTTTTTTCAGAGTAAAATAAAATCTGCTGTGTTATAAATAATCAGTATTTTGATTTGGCTCAATGGCTTTGTGTTTGGCTGCCCAAGAAGTAATCCATCCAATGTCACATGAGATATATATGTGGTGTAGGTTTTAGAAGTGCAGTTACTTGCTAATAACAGGGTATGACCTCAAATTTTACTCATGGCTTGGACTGATTAATTGAAGCTTCCAAGTGGTCATAAAGGCGAATAAACAGTTTTTGAGGCTATCTGCTCATGGATCATCTTACCAGTCTTAGAATTACCTGGAAACACCCTATTTTAAGGAAAGGTAACCTGAGGTGCTAAGAATCAAAATGATTGCAAAACAGCCACTCTTCAAGGCAACAGAATCAGAATTGGGGTCAAATACCCTCTGCTGAATGTTCTTCCATAACAATAACACTCCACTGAACATGAAAGGTAATCTCTTTGATCATTTCTATTCCCGAATCTTTATTATTTTCATTAATTTATCTAGTTATTTTGCAAAACTTCAATGTAAGTCTAGCACTAGGGCTTTGACAGCACACACCCCCCAACACATTTACTATGGAAACTGGTAAAGTTTCTTTTGTAATGAAAATGTAAAACTTTATATTTGAGAAGGGTTTTGAATAATTTTGGGATCATAAATCATCATGACTATATTAGTAGTTCACATACCTCATTTACAACAGCAGAGAAAGAACAACCCTATCTGTCTAGAATTACCTGAACCATACCATTTTCTTACTAAGTAGCCAATAATTATTAAAAATTAAGCAATAAAGCTGTCAATAATAACACTAAAATGAATACAATACTGCTTAGTTATGAAACATTTACTCTGTAACAGACAATATGTTAAACTTTTTTTTTTTAAAGATTTTATTTATTTATTTGAGAGAGAGAGAATGAGAGACAGAGAGCATGAGAGGGGGGAGGGTCAGAGGGAGAAGCAGACCCCCCGCTGAGCAGGGAGCCCGATGCAGGACTCGATCCCGGGACTCCAGGATCATGACCTGAGCCGAAGGCAGTCGCTCAACCGACTGAGCCACCCAGGCGCCCTAAACTTTTTTTATATACAAAATTTAATTTAATCCTTATAAAAGCTCTGAGTAAATGGGTAAATACCCGTTTTACACATGAGGCAACTGAGGTTCAAGAAGTTTAAATCACCTTTTCTATGTCACAAAGTTAGTCAATGACAGAAACAAGATTCAACTAAATTCTGACTCTAATGTCTATGTTCTTAGCTATATAATTCTTTGTAATAGATTTCTTCCAGCTCTGATAATACCCAAACTCTAAAGAAAAATTTTAAAGTCCTTTATTCTTTCTATAGTTCAAGTAAGTTCTCACCCCAGGGATTCATGAACTTGCTTGTTTAAAATAAAAAATAAAGGGGAACTTGGCTGAATCAGTCAGTGGAGCATGCAACTATTGATTGTGGGGTTGTGAGTTCAAGTCCCACGTTGGCCATGGAGCTTCTTACTTTATTTAATTTTTTTAAAGATTTATTTATTTATTTGAGAGAGAGAGAGAGAGAGAGAAAGAGCACAAGCAGGAGGGGCAGAGGAAGAGAGAGAGAGAATTTCAAGCAGATTTCACACTGAGTGCGGAGACTGCATGGGGCTTACTCTTTAAAAACAAAAATAAAACATAAAAACAAATTAAATTTCTATGTTCAGACCCAGATTCTTAAATCAGGTTCTCCAGGGGCATCCCAGATAATTGGCATATTTAATAAGCTTCAGATAAGTATAGCTATGTAAATTCAGATACATTCAGATAACAAACTTCAGATAAGTTTAGGACACCCTGCCTAGTTCTACCTAGTTCTACCTCTAGTCCCTTTCAAACACAGACCAGTAGGCAGCCATCATAAGATGGCAGTCTCTTCAACTTTGATCCCACAGAACCTACTACTGACATTCAGAATCAAAGCCACCAGAAGATGCTTGAATTTCCCTTAGGATGTCCCTATGATATTTTTACCACTCAAGCAGAAGGTTGGAATCCATATTCATATTTCGTATTAACAAGTATTTATTAAATAATGTGCCTACTCTATGTCCAGTATGATGCTAATCACTGTGAAGACTACACAAGTACAAAAAATAAGAAAATCCTTAGAAGGAATATTGAAAGAAAAATGTACAGGTAGAGTCTCCAAGAAAGCAGAATTGGGATTTCAAGAAAAAAAAAAAAAAAACGGAAAAAAAGAAGTAATTCTCAAATCAAATTTATTTTTTAAATGTTAGAACTAATCATGTCTGTACTGGGGATGAAAATCCAATGGGCACCCTCACTGAAGAGTGTTTTTTTCCCAGTAACTTCTACCTGGAGCACAGAGTTTCGTTGCCCAACATCAACTCCCAAAATTAAGTATTTCTTGTATGAGGGGTGAAGGAAAGGAAGATTATTTGAGCCCATACTGACTCTAGTAGTTTCTTTTAAAAATGAGCCACAAATAAAATACAAATTAATACACTACTGAATTTGTTATAATGGTTTCCTGCTATCAAATGGATTCATTTCAAATTAGTTTCTCTTGTAGTAAGTAGTATTTTTCTGTATTCAATCTCAAATGAAGAAAAAAAATACAACTTCTCAAGTTTCCTTTTTTTTTCCCTTAGTTATCTTCTGTAGTTGGGAATCATGTTACTTTCTTTGGCATATTATGCATACTATCCTAGAATGTTAAAGATATTTTAACAGTGATATTAATATGCAAATTTTATTTTAATATTTGGATAAAAGAATACATTCTCACCAATATACAGATCTTTCATAAGTTTATAGAAAACCCAATGCAGTTGAAATAAAAAATTCTAAATTCTTTTTTTTTAAGATTATATTTATTTATTTGACAGAGAGAGACACAGCGAGAGAGGGAACACAAGCAGGGGGAGTGGGAGAGGGAGAAGCAGGCTTCCTGCGGAGCAGGGAGCCCGATGAGGGGCTCGATCCCAGGACCCTGGGATCATGACCTGAGCCAAAGGCAGATGCTTAACGACTGAGCCAGCCAGGTGCCCCTTAATTCTAAATTCTTAAGGTAGGTTCCAGATATGATCATTTGTACCCAATTTCCATTGAAATCTGGGCTTAGGGAGTAAGAATTCCATATGGAAAACTTAAGGCTGAATTAGCTTTGGATTCAGTTTAAAATTTCAGGAAGGTAAAAAAAAATTAAAAAATAAATAAAATTGCAGGAAGAAATTCTGTTTTGATTTCAATGTCCACTGTAGACACAGAGGACTGGCTATTACTAATAAAAGCATCAGACTCCCAAGGTAAAGGACTTTAAAACATAAAGTGAAACATATCTCTTTGACTAATGTGATAGACAACCAGCCTCCCTGTCACAACTGCCTAAAGACAGACACAGCTTTTCATGCCTTGTCTTAGTTCTGGGCTCCTTTTACTCCCTCTGGAGGGCTTTTGAAGATTTGACATCTCTTAAATTTGTGCTTTCTCTAAACGTAAAGGGGTTTCCTTTTCTTACAGTTTTAGTCTTACATGGAGTTCAGGTCTAACTCAGATTAAAGAGAAGTAGTCTAGGCCTTAGAAATTCAATGTTTGTTCTTGATCTTTCTTTTCTTTTGTTTTTATGAGGTTGAGCTAAAAACCCTAAAGTGGGACATAATGGCTTACAGAAACAAAGAAAATATTCTTTCTTCTTTCTTCTTCTTCTTCTTCTTTTTTTTTAACTGTAAAAAGCCCACAAGGCTCTTTTATAGAAAGCCCACAGGAGAAGCACTCCTCAAAAGCCACCTTTTTCTTCACAATAGTCTTAGAGGAGACAGTGTCCAGAAAAGATGACAGAGCCAAGTGTTGCTAATGTCAGACCCAGAAACAAGCTAAGTGGTTTAGGGCCCAAATCCCTGTTTACTCTATATACTTGTCAAAATAGGGGAGTTTTTTCACAAGCAAAATGTTTTTTAAAGGTCATTTTGTCTCTCAGATTCCACAATACAGAATCTGTCCCTAAAAAGAAAAAAAAAAATGAGAGTTCTTGGATGAGACATAGTGAGAAATAATCGGTATGATATCATGAAGAAAAGGGATTATGAAAATGGAAAACATCTGGATTATGGATACAAAGGAGGTGAAAGAACCATTTCTGCACGTCAGTTTAAGACGTGAGTCTGACATTCAAAAACTTGTGGTCATCAAATGTGGCATCCATTTGGGCTCATGTAACATCAGATAATAAATCTGTATCAGAATTAGCCAAGTGCAGATGCAATTAATTCATTCAACAGATATTTACTGAATGTCTGTTATTTCACAGGCCTGTAGGGAATAAAAAAAGATGGTGGGTGTTCCTCCTCTGTGGATGGATCGTACATTTTAGAGTGAATTAGGATTTCCTTATTTCGGTGTTCTGAGTTGTACAGACCCTGGAAAGTGCACGGTCTGAAGGACTGGTAGATTTGTTTCCATTTAAAGACAACGTTTTCATGGTAATAGCTAGCTGTCATTTAATTAAAAGATTAGAAGGGCTCTATGTCTGAAGGCCCAGAGATTAAAGCACACTCTCCTCCTCTACTTCACCAAGACAGAACTCGCCATAATTTTAACAACTTAATTCAATTTCCTGTAACAAACACTTATAGAGCTCCCATAGGCAAAATAATAATTTCTCTAAATTATGTTTGAATGAAATATTGATAGCATGACTTGAAGTCTATATTTAACGTAAACTACTCGAATAAATCATATTTTCTTCTACTATCCTCATCACCCTTCTATGATAAAGCAGCCACAAACCCTACCTTGGACAGTCAGAGTAGCTGATGCTTCAGCCTTTCCAACCATATTTTCTGCCACACAAGTGTATGACCCCATGTCACCAGCCATCACTTTCCGAATCTTCAGGGTATGATCATCTCTGATTTCATATCTAGTGACATAACAAACAAATGCAGAGTTAAGTGACGTGCTACTTAAAAAAAATCCCATCATTAGCAATATGATGTCTCTAAGGCAACAAATCAACAACATGAAACATTCTCTTCAGAAAACTTAAAACAAAAGGTGAAATGTGGCGTCCCTTTTTGTAAGCATGCATAGAGCCTGTTTTCCCAATTTTGTTGGCTAAACAATTAAAATATTTTTCAAAAGGATATTTTTGGGCAACGTTGGCACTTCTTCATTCATTTCCTCAAGCTACTGTCCCCATACTAAAATTAAAAGATGGTGACGGTTAAATAAATTCTTATTATATGCTGGACTTTGTTTTACAGGTTTCATCTTTTAAAATTCTTACAACAACTACATGAAGTATTGGGGCGCCTGGGTGGTGCAGTTGGTAGACTGTCCGACTCTTGGTTTCGGCTCAGGTTGTGATCACAGGGTCATGAGATTGAGCCTCACATCAGGTTCTGCACTCAGTGCCAGAGTCTGCTTAAGTTTCTCCCTCCCTCTCCCTCTGCTCCTCGTGCTTGTGTGCTCTCTCTCTCTCTCAAATAAATAAACAAATCTTTTTTAAAAATCCAATTGTATGAAATATTGTATTCATCTCCATTTTAAAGATGAGAAATTGGAGGCCTAAGAAAGTAAGGTAACCTGGCTTTGGCTCTCAGCTGGTTTAGTGGCAGAGTTGATACCTGAACCCAGGCTCTCATTCTAGAGTTCACTTGCCTTGTCTCATCTCCTCTCCCCTTCAATGTTGGGTTTCTTTTGAAGTTTCACTTTAATCCTCTTTTTATTCTACATAATATCCCTGAGTTATATTAGCTACTGTAGGTTAAATATTGATCAGCTGCACAAACATTCCCAACCCCTATTTCACTAAAGCTCCAAATTCATAATCCCAACTGACTGATAGTTAGACAATACATCCTATAGGTATCTAATATTTCTTATGTTAAATACAATTTTCTTTTCTTTCCCCATTGTCTAAACCAACTTCTCCTAATATAATCTCCTGGTATCTTCCTCCACCAGCTCTCTATATCTAACAAATCATCCAATTCATCAGTTTAGTTTCAGAAATTTCTCTCTACTATGGATCCCTATCCCTATTTCCTGCCCCAGTCCACGCAATCCACATCTATTTTCTGGACAAAAACAACAATGGTGACCCTGCCATTAGCTTCACCCCACATTAATGTAATAGCCACAGTGCTAAAAAATTATTTTCTCTAAAAAGTAATCCTGTTGAGGGTGTCTGGCTGGCTCAGTTGGTAGAGCATGTGACTCTTGATCTCAGTATTGTAAGTCTAAGGCCCACGTTGGCTGTGAAGATTACTTAAAAATAAAATCTTTTTTTAAAGACTTATTTATTTTTTAGAGAGAGAGAGAGAGCGAGTGTACTGGGGGGAAGGGCAGAAGGAGAGGGAGAGTCTCAAGCAGACTCCGCACAGAGTGCGGAGCCTGACAGGGGGCTCGATCTCACAACCCTGAGATCATGACCTGAGCTGAAACCAAGAGTCAGATGCTCAACTGACTATGTCACCCAGGCACCCCTAAAAATAAAATCTTTAAAAAATAAGTAATCCTGTTCATACTAATCCCTTTTGACTCATCGGTGTGCATACAATAGGATCCAAAATTCTTCAGTCTATTATACAAAGCCCCTGATCATTTGGCCCCAGTATCTCCAACCTGATATAGCTTCTTGCCACATGCCCTAGGAGCTACCCATGCTAAACTTCCCACCACTCAAAGTGTGTGATATTCTTTCTCAGATTTGTGTCTATGTTGTAATGTCTCTTTTCCTGGCATACTCTTCTCTTCTTTCTTGCTTTTCAAATTTATACATATTTTTCAAGGCATTGCTTACATGTCACTTTCCTATGAAAACTCTCCTGATTTCCTCCTCCTCCAGGCTTCCACCTATGTGAAAAAGGGTTTGCCATGTTATTCTATATCTATCCACACAAATCTTTTGGGAGCTCCTTGAGAGCAAAACTATGAAGCCATTGTAACCCCAAAACCTAGCAAGGGCTCAACACACATTTGCCGAATGAATGGACAGACAGCTTAAAGACAACACCTGAGAGCATCATTTCACGGTCTCGTTCCCTGAGGCTGCAAGCATACTTCCGCTCTTAACCAGTTTCAAGGACTTGACGGATGTCAAGAAACTCTGACTTCTCCTACGCTTCCCTGGTGATTTTGTAGCTAAGGAAATAGAAACCTGCTTTTTAATTGGCTCATACCTCTATCTTTACTGCTATACCTCCCTTCCTTTTCCCACCTACTCCCATACAAGAAATGGCTCATAATTGTGTTCTGGTTGGACAGAAGAGAAACCTACGGAAGGAAAATCACATTCTACAAGAGCTCCCTGGGCAAGCCAGGGTCATGAATCTAAAGTTCTTATGTGAAACCCTCAGAGAAAGCACAATAACCTCCTCCTGATTCTGATTATCTCTAATATTGCATCTGGCCCCTGATCAAAAAGTCTAGAGTAGACTAGTCTCATGGCGCGTGTATAAGCAATGGTCCAATGAGAACAGTGGATGAATCAGATCACCAAATTCTGATCTGTACCTGGATTTGGGCAGTTCCCCATCGTCTTTTCTCCATCGTACCGTAGGCACAGGGTCGCCTCGGGCCTCACATTTGAATTCTGCACTGTCGTCCACAGTCACAGCCAAGTTACTAGGTCTCTTCACAAACGATGGTCTCTCTAAAATTAGAAAAAGCCATCTCAAGAACAGATAAAAGTGAACAGACTAAAAACCATTTTAGATGTTCATAAAGACATTTATAATTTAAAATGTTATTTAGAGAATTATTTCACAAAGTTCCCTTCTTCTAGAAGCCTCTCTCTAGGTTTCGAGTTTTCTCCTAGTTTTCTTCCCATATCCTGGCTACTTTAGCTCAGGCTACTTGACTAATTTCTTGTCTCCTCTCCCACACCGGTAAAAATACTCGTTCACCTTCTAAAAAGATGACTTCTTTCTCCCTGCTATAAAGAAACTGAAAAGTGATAAGAGATCTACTTTACAGTGAGCGGATTAGATGAAATTTCACTTACCCAAAACAGTTAGCTCTGCTACTTCACTCTCACGTTCCCCAACCATGTTGGTACCAACACAAACATATTTGCCAGCATCACTTTTGCGGGTGTAAGTAATCATGAGCTTTCCGCCTCGTATCTTAAAAAAAAGTTTTACAGGAATACTATTAAAATTATTCTAGCCATGTTGACATGACAGAAATCTTCATAAGTGAAGTCTACTTTCCAAACAAAGAACAAAGCATAATTATATCAAAAAGCTAATGTGCAGTATTTGCTACATTTATAGGTAGTAAATTTAGACAGAATTTATGCCAAATATACCAAATATAAAAGAAGCCAAACACTTTTACTTACCTACATCTTCTTATACAGGTATTGCATTCTGTACAACTAGAAATCTGTATTTCTAAACTGGCCAAGTTCTTTCATATTATTTAGTTAAATGAAAACCAAACAAGTGCATGAATAATTCAGTTAGCAAGCAGGAAAAAAAAGGAAATTCTTAATACCATATGAGCATAATTAATATATAAATTCAGATTAGCTATAAGTGATTTCAAGGAAGCATATTCTGGTACTAGAAGATGTGGAAATAAAAATGTCTCTAGTTACTTAATTTGTCAGAGTTGCTTTAAAGGAATATATCGTTAAAGACCCCAAACCGTGCACAAACTGACGTGATCTAAAAAAACATAGGTGTTGCTGCTGCCCAAGTAGTTTCTCGGGGATTTGGGAGGCAGAGACTGAACAGATCCCAATAAATCATCTCAAAAGTCATTTGGACACACTCTTGAACATTTAATTATTTGAAGAAGAATTAATTACAAATGTAAGCTGACTTCCAGTACAATAAAGAGGCTGAAGTTAACCATGAATTAAGATCAGGATGCGGAAATTGAACTATCTTTACTTAATTTAATAGGCTTTTGGTGGAGAGTTGTGTTCAATTACCCAGGAATATCTATAATGCCTGAACCTTGGAAAGGTTTTGTCAGGGTTACCTTCTAGAATGTTTTTTCATGTAGGTTTTGAACTCAACCTCACAGTTATTCTGTATAGTGTACTGATGAGAGAGAGAGAGAGAGGGAGGGAGGAAGAAAGGGGGGAAAGAAGGGGGAAGGAAGGAGGGAAGGAAGGAGGGAAGGAAGGAAGGAAGGAGAAAAAGCAAAGCAAAGGCAGGAAAGAACCATTCAAATGGAATTGTTTTTCCATCATAAACTTGGAGTTTACTGAAACCACTACTTTATGAAGGTGGGTCATACTGTCTTGGAGTGCCGAAATTGCTTAGTTTCAATCCAGACACCCAAACTAGACACTGAGTCCAAGTCTTTACGTGTTAGGACAAACCAAATATTAACATTGCAGTTTTAATTTCTGTGGCTTTTACAAGTTAATATTTTTTTCAGTCATTTTATCAAAACAATAATCATGATCCTCTAGGTACCATTACAAAAACCACACAGGGATTTTGTATTGCTCATGACTCTATCCCTCATACCTAGAATAACGCCTCCACATAGTAGTCACTCAAATGACTTTTGTTGAATACAAACTGCTTTTATACACAAAATCTAGTCTGTTATCCAATGAAGCATTTCTATAAAGGTTTATAGCAGTTACATATATGTATGATATATATATATATCTCATATCTGGTAACTGCTATCATACTACATATATATATATAATTTTATATATGTATTTGTATATATGTAATTTTATACACATATATAATTTTCATATATACTTACCTAAATTTCACACAGAATAACACAAAGAAATAAATGTCACACAAAAACAAATAAATCTTCCAGAAGTTAATGACTGTCAATACTTTGTGTGCAGTCTTCTTTTGTCTCTCTCTCTCTCTCATGCACACACACACAATATATATATAGACATGATATAGATCCACCTCCACCTCTACATCTATTCACACACACTTTTACTAATGTAGAATAATGTGGTATGTGCTCTTCTGTATGCATTTCCAACTCAATAATATGTTGAGAATATTTTTACATATTAAAAATTGAAGACTGGGGTGCCTGGGTGGCTCAGTCATTAAGCGTCTGCCTTCAGCTCAGGTCATGATCCCAGGGTCCTGGGATTGAGCCCCACATCGGGCTCCCTGCCTCGGCGGGTAGCCTGCTTCTCCCTCTCCCACTCCCCCTGCTTGTGTTCCCGCTCTCGCTATGTCTCTCTTTGTCAAATAAATACATAAAATATTTTTTAAAAATTAATAAATGTTGAAGACCTTGTAGACAGATCCTCCCCAACCATTTCAATGACTAAATAGTATTCCATTATACATAGTATTCATTGTATAGATTTATCAGATTTTACCAAAATATTGCCCTATTGATAGACATTGAAGATATTTCATTTTTCCCTCTTCCAAATCAGCATCTTTTCTCACATGTGCAATTATCCCATTAGAAAGTCTCAAAGTGGGAGTCTTATTTCAAGTCCATCCAACCTTCAGGCTATTGGTTCATAGTGCTATTTTATGTTTCGTTAAGTGGCTCTTATGTGAATATATCATTTACATTTTGGTCTTTATCATAACACTGCTGTGAAGCTGTTAGGGAAAGTGTTCTAGTAACTTCATTTTTCACTTAAGGAACCAGCAGCTCAGCAAAGCATAATCTCCTCTCCCATAAAGCTCCACTATGCCCATCATCACAGTATGTTGTAATTCTGCGTTTCAATGCCAGATTTCCTCCCTGACTGTGAACTCTGAGGCAGGGAAGCATATCTCATTTGTCTTTTAGTCCTAAGACCTGTCACAATATCTAGCAAAGAGTAAAAAAAAAATGTGGAAGGAAAGTGACTTGCCCAATGTCACTTAGCAAGTTGGAACAGATTTTAGCCAAGATATATGTCTTCGGCTGTGCGAGATGTGCAAATGACAGGAAATAGCCGACAGCACTGTTATAATTGTGATTTAATGAAGTTGAGCTTCATAAGCTTGACTTCTTGAGGTTCAGAAAATTTGAGAATCATATCAAGATCCATACTATTAAGATCCGCTGTCACCTTTTGTCATATACTTACTTTGAAACACTTCCCATAAACATTCCTAAAATCTTGAGGAAACAAAATCATTCTGGCAAAAATGAAGGTGACAAACTCTATTCCTGATAGGAAAGTTAAATGATCTGAGATGTGGTCCTGGATGATGTTCTGTTATTGGTTCTTTAATTTTGGATAGGACATTGAGCTCCTCCTATGCCTCACAATCTAACTTTAAATGTTTTTGCATGTTTAGGTGGTCACTTCATTTCTGAAGGGACTGTACATTAATAAGTAAAAGTTATAGCAAAGTAAGAGGAAGTCAACAAATACTCTAAGTATTCTTTTTGCTTTAAAAGTCAATGAGTCATGTCCACAATAAAATATAAGGCTTTATGAATAATTTTAAAATACATTCAAATGTGGAGAAAAAGGAGAGTCAAAGAATGATAAAGTATAAATAATTTTCAACAGTACAGACATTTTTACAGCTTCAGGATAACATAGTACTAATTTACTTTTACAAATCTTAAATACTTGGGAATGTAGAGTTTTAAATCAACTTGCTGATGCACATGTGGGCCACCAATTAACATTATATATTGCAGCCCAACAGTGTTATATTTTGAAAGGATCTCTATACATTGAGAAGAAGGGAAATTTCGTTAACATGAGTTATGAGGGGGCTGCCAGGGGATTCTCAGACAGAGGGAAATTCCAATGTTGTGCTGAATGGGAGGGAGCAATAACTAAGGTGAACTACAAATTCAAAGAAAGCCATCAAGTACTGAAGAATGTGTTGTTCACACCCTATTCCTATAGGTCTAGCTATACCCTTGACCTTGAGCAACATGGGTACGAACTGGGCAGGTTCACTTACATGCAGATTTTTTTCAATAAATATAGTACAGTACTGTAATGTATTTTCCCTATGGTTTTCTTAATAACATTTTCTTTTCTCTAGCTTACTTATCATAAAGATACGGTATAGAATACATGTAATATACAAAATATTATGTTTATGTTATGGATAAGGCATCCAGTCAACAGCAGGCTATTAGTTAAGTTTGGGGAGAATCAAAAGTTATACACAGATTTTCGACTGTGCAAGGGGTGGACACCCGTAACCTCTATGATGCTCAAGAGTCAACTGTATTCATTCTTGGCTCAATCTTGAAAAAACTTTTCTAAATCCATCTGCCAGGAGACTTACGCTTTGGTGACACATAGCTATGTTTCGCTACCAAATATAAATAGAGAAGTCCTTCCTCTTTTATAAGATTTTAATTTACAGACTGCTTTACAGATTTTAATTTACAGACCATGTTTACTCTTCAAATTAAAAATAACCCACCAGACATTTTACAAAATATTTTCTCTGTCCTTTGTAAGTAAATACTAGTTGTATGGACTACTATGACATTTATTTCTATGAGAAGTGTTTTTAAATGAATCCAGTATCTCAAGAAGCTTTTTTCATTAGAATCATAATATGACTAAAAGCATACATTTATCACACCTGTTCATTTATATATAATTTCTGTATCAATGAAAAAAACCTGAAATAACGAATTGAGGCCTAAAAATAATAAGGCATTTTTTGAAAAATGCTTTTTTTTTTCTTGAATAACAGCAGAGATATTAATCATCAATGGCTACATGAAGTCAACTAAATTGTACCTTCCTCCCCCCTCAGGGTGGTCTTTACCAACATTATCGGGTTGGAACAAAACTCAAAATGAAAATATATACAAAAACTTTAAAAAGAGAGAGAGAGAAGGTTTCTAAATCTCAGATAATCTTTCAAATTGATCAGAAGTACATACATTCACACAGGAAAGCAAAGTGAGCATGGGCCCTGGAATCACCGCCTCTTAGTATATACATGTGATGACAGACAAGGCGTTCACTCCTCTGTACCTCTGTTTTTCATCTCTAAAATGGGGATTCTCTTAACATACAACTCCAAAGATATTGAGAGTTATATGAGATAAATCATATAAAGTACTTAGAAAAATGCCTGCACATTATCATAATTATATATTATGCTTATGGATTTAAAGATTAAAGAGACATTTGCCTAATCAAAGCCAATCTTCCTTTGTAAAGCTACATCCAGAAGCTTTTTATTAAAATTAATTAGTAACACATCTTCCACTGCTTTTATCAGAAAAAATGTTTATTTGCATCAACATAGCAAAGCCTTAGAAACAAGTAATTCTCAGGCCAAATATATTCTTATTTCCTCCAAAACAGTGATTCTTTATGAGGGCAATCACCTGCCCTCTCCCAGGAAATACGTGGCAATGCCTTAAGATATTTGTGGCTGTGACCACTGAGAGGGGGGCAGGGGTGTTACTAACCCCTGGGGGGTAGAGGCCAGGGAGGCTTTGAAACAGCCTACAATGCACAGAGGAGTCCTCCACAAATAAGGAATTATCACACCCAAAACGTCAATAGTGCTGAAGTTGAGAAATTTTGTTCTGAAGGCCTGCCTCGGGCCTAAGGATAAAAGCTGGATTAAAAGGACAACAGGAAGGAGGAGTCAAAATCAGAAAAAATAATGTGTTTGGGGTGCCTGGGTGTTTCAGTCGTTAAGTGTCTGCCTTCGGCTCAGGTCATGATCCCAGGGTCCTGGGATCGAGCCCCGCGTCGGGCTCCCTGCTCCGCGGGAAGCCTGCTTCTCCCTCTCCCACTCCCCCCGCTTGTGTTCCCTCTCTCGCTGTGTCTCTCTCTGTCAAATAAATAAAATCTTTAAAAAAAAAAATAATGTGTTTATTCTATTTGGGAAATCAGTGCTGCAACTTCTGAGATTAGTATAAATCCCCCCCCCCCACACACACATACACACATACACCTTCTACCCTGTTAGTAAGACAATTTCACTATAAAATACTACATTCCATTCTGTATTCGCTGGCAATAATGGTTAGGGGTCTCCAAGCAGACATGACAACTTAAATGGAAAACTAAACAAGCCTCACCAAACCTGGAAGAAACTTACCTCCTTAAACACTTCAGAGACTGAAATTGATAAAGGTGAAGGAAGAAACAACAAAGTGCAGCAAATAGAGAAATAAAAAAAAAATGGATGAAAATGGTAGTCTTCAATAAATTCAAGTTGATTCTGGCAATATGTCAATGGCTGAATGGAAACAGAGCTAAGCAAAAGCCATCATTTTATTCTCTATGGTCACAACTGTAGACTACATAGGGGCCTGTTTTGTTGTTTTTTTTTTTAATAAACAAAAGAACAGGGAAAACACGGTACTACAGCCCTGATCAAATATAACACACCGGCTCTCAAGCAGGACCTATTATTAATCATCATCATTTTATGTTGAGTTATGTAACAATATTGATTGTAAAGGGTGACTTTATACATTCTAAATCTTAGTGGCCCTTTGTAAACCAAAAATTGACATTTCCTCTCTACAGAGAAAGGAAAAATGTGTCTAACACATACAAAACACTATAAATGTGAAAATAGCCGTATTTAAAACAAGCTAAGAAATATGTCTTGGCAGGTCCCTTCCTGCAACTGGATCTGACAGCCAAATTGTAAACCTATCAAAAACGAGTTTGTATAATGAACAGACACAATGTTAAACACTGCAGCAACACTCCTTCAATTAACATAATCCGGGTGGTGGAGAAGCAGACCGCCTTAAGCTTTCAGACAATATGCTGGCATCTAGCCTATGTCAAAAATCTAAGGCAGAGGTCCTACTTCCTCATTACCATATACCTTACCAGACCACGGTGGTAACCACATTAGAAACCCACATTTCCATAAGCTCTAGACAGTGCTTAAAGGGGGGCCTCAGCTATCTACATACGTAATAAAAACAAAACAAAACAAAGGTTCTCCCAGGGGACTTGCTCTTTTTTGGGAAGGAGACAGAAGAGGAAAAAAAGAAGAAAGTCGTAAAGAATTTTAAAGTTTTAAATATCAGCCTCTGAATTTTTTTTAAAAAAGTGTTTCAGAGACATTAAGGTATAGAACACATCAATGTATTTGATATACAGGATTCTTATAAACTAGCATTTTTCCCTTTAAAAATTAATATATGGTCATTTTCCTGTCTTCTCTCCTAGTACTTAAAGATTTCTCTGAAGCTGTTGAAAATCCCTTTCTAGACTGTTTTCCTCTTTACTAGACTGTCTACTAAATGCCAAGATTATATAGAAAAATCAGGCATAAAATGTAGCTTTTTAACCAAAAAGAGAATCATTTTATATTTCCAGTAAGCATGAAAAAATCAGAATTAGAACTTCAATCTTATTTATTATTTATTCTTATTTCCAGAATACAAGAAGAAAAACTGATTACCTTTGTACACATAGAAGCATGTTTTCTTTAAAAAAGTAAATTAAGTTTTTGTCTGATTATTCAATGAAGTATATAGCCTACCCTGCAATCAGTACTTAAAATCAGAAATAAAGATGAACTTAAAATGAACTCCTTGGTATGTCTTAATTTTCTACCCTAAAGCAAGTCAGATGATTTGCAGTATCTGTTACACAGGAATTTTTTTTTCAGGCGTCACCCTCACGTTAGCCATACACCTCTAGGTTAACATACTAACCCAACTGGGGCTAATTAACTAGTTTGGCTACACAAAATCTTTTCTGCTTTTAATTACATTAACTTAATGTGACTTGAATTCAGCAGACCAAAAATGAAACCACTAATTATATTAAGGGCTTCAAAGATGATTTCAAATTGCTAACCACCAAACTGTCATATAATTTATCTCATTTCCTTTAATAGATTTTGCATTTAAAATCTGTGTTCCTTACTAGAAATACTATTTTTAAACTACATCATAACAGATTAAAAGAATAATGACTTAGAACGCTAAAGGAGAAATATGTTTAAATAATACCTATCAGACACACATAGGTGTCATCAAACCAGTGAGAAATTATGCAGTACTGAATTTTTACAATTTTCAAAAAGATTTAAAGGCTCAGAAATATTCATTTACAGTAGTGAAGGTTTGATAAGCAGGGTTAACATGAAGAGTGAAATTTTTAAAGCACCTGAATTTAGAAATTATTTTTTTCTGAAAAACTTGATTCTTTAACCACTGTTCTCACACTATTTTTGCAAAGTAAATAAGAGGAGAGGCTTTGAATTACAGTCTAGTTTAGTATATATCATCCTTAAACAATTTCCTACTAACTCTCTTTGGGTAGAATATCTGTTCCCAGCAATGTTGTCAATTCTGCCTGGATCTTTGACCTACAGCACGGATATCAAGCTGTTGTGAACTTGAGGAGAAGTACTTTGCGTGGGCTTAAGACTTCTCAATGACAATGAGATGCAGGTACCCCAGATGGTCAGCCATGGCCCCCAGACATTCTCCTTGGTGAAAGAAACTGCAGGGCAGTTTTGGATGGTCCCTACGGACTCTTTTCAACAGAGACATGTAGAAAAGAGTCAGGACAACAGCTTTTAGTTTTTTTCAAATTTAGCATTAATTCAACAACAACGACAACAAAAATAAACCAAAAAGATATCTTGCTTGAGCAGGGAGCAGAGAGATCGGAATTAAAATAATACCCACTACTTTCGCATCTGGCTGCAAAAGTGGTACCACTTTTTTTGTTGCTTTAATGCAAACAATTCAGATTAAAGCGTCCACGTTTTCTACAACAAACACTACAACAGCATCTTTCAAAAACAACCATGCTTTACTGCATTTGAAATTAAGCAAAAAGACTGGTGGTAGTGGAATTAAGTGTACAAATGATAGACAAAGGATTGGATAAAATACATGTCTCGTAGCAATCTAAAAAAAATTACAACGAAGCAAAGGATAATTCCTATAATTCAGATCCTACACAATATGAAAGAAATTATTGTATTTCTTATTTGGCAATATTTCTTACACCTTTAGTTCAAAAAGAATAGTTAATAAAAAAGTCATGTCTAGAATTAAATCATTTCATGTTTTTACTAATTCTGCTTTAATATCATATACAGGTACTTTATATTTCTGAATATACATATTAATGATTGTGTTCTTGTTTCACTCTTTGGAACCTAAATTTTAATGTAGTTAGCAATCAGATACAAGTTTAAATTTTTGATAAATTTCCACTATCAAAAATCACTGACCTAAAACAATTTGTATCTATTGCTCTAGTCACTGTAAGCACTTTTCTTAGTAGATAAACAAATTTCAAGAAAATTTTTATTTATTCTGCTTATTTGTACTACTCTTGTCACACAAAAATAATGCTTTTTAAAATATCAGGTATCCATGACAACACGATTTCATATTTAAGTCTCAAGCATATGTTTTATTTTAAGTAAACATATAAACAATACACCAGGATCGGCCAGATCACAGTTCTTCCTGGCTAACAAAGTTTATTTACTCTTTCTACTTTTCATAAAGGCTATTATCTCTCAATTCACTTCCGAAAAATGTTCACCTCTCCCTATTCCTTTATCATTTCCGTTCACAGAGACCTTAGAGAGAGAGAGAGGGAGGGAGGGAAAAGGAAGAAAAAAATGCATTGTTTTAAGTATTTCCCACTCAAGTCTCTTGATTAGATGTGACCTGGTTTCACGCTGCTCATCCAAAGGTTGTTAGGTAAAGCTGCCTTGTACTCATCACCAGTTCCACACGGACTCGTGACACAATGAGGGCAGCGGGACCCCAGAGATGGGTTCAACTGAGAAAAACAGATTATAGAGGAGTATTCACAATGTTTTTTTACTGTAGATTATTTAGAAAATTAATTCAGATTTTAATAGCACTGTAAAAAGTTTTCCCCTGGATATCACTCATCCACTGACTCATCATCCATTCTTACGCAAAGCCCATTTCCTGTTCTGCAGTCTACTTAAAGTGTAAATAATGTCCCCGGGATTTGCACAAAACGTATTATATAACATAAAGGTGCCTGGGTAAGTACATATTCATTATAAAAAATTATGGAAATGATAAATCGAAAGCAAGCAAATGACCATTTTGCATTTTTCTTGCGGACATTAAAAAGGGCGGTGTTACAAGGAGAAAAACATAACTTGTAGGTCTTTCAACTGTTCTCTTAGCAGTAGAACAGAGAGGAAAAATAGGCAATTAGGATCTCTCCACTGGTGTCCCATATTTGCTTAGGCTGCATGCATAGAAGAGAACATGATCCAATTTCATTTGTTTGCCGGTACACTTTACAATACCATTTAAAAACCAACACGGTTTCAGCCAGGAGTCTAAACACACTCGGTCATCAGAGGGAAGCAACAAGAGACTCATGCAGAAAAAGCAATTATCCCAGTGGGGGCACGTGGCTCTCCACTGCTTGGGGAGCTGGCCCGCTGAGAACACAGGCCTGGGAGAATTGCTGCCTAGGACTATGGCAGCTGCACTTTTCTGGTATTTCCACTTCCCCGACTAAACTTTTCATTTCTCCCTCATAGCAGTTTATAAACTGGGAGTTGGCCATTGGCTGCTGCGGAGTCACACCTCTGATAATTTGATCACGGACCACGTCAGGAAGCACTGTACTGCTAATTGCCAGCAAGGGGGAACCACCCTACAGAGAGAGACACAGTTAAGTCACAGGGAGAGGAGAATTTTCTTTGTGAAGGTATAAATTATTACCTTTCTGTCTACTGAGTCTCTATCACCAGAGGACCTTCCCGTGAATCCTCATTTTAACAAGGAATAGTAGAAAAGAAACACAGTCTCCTTAAAACCCGCCTCTTTCCCTGGAGTGTGGCTCAAAGTCAATATGAAGACTTGGGTTTGGCATTTTCTCTTAGACACCCACTTTCTTGAGCCAGTCATAGTTATTATGTAGCCTAAAGCAATCAACCGAGAAAGCCCCCTTTAATTTACTGTATTTCAAACCAGGGGCAGGCAACTGCTTGGTGTTGGTGAAATGGAGAGCAGATAAACAGGGAAGGCTTTTAGCTGATTCCCCAGGTTTCTGGTTCCCCAATCATTAAGATCAGAGCCCAAAAGTAAATCCTCATAAAGAGGAGGTAATATAAAGAGTGGTTTTGGAAGAAAATAGCCTTTGCTAGCTATCTCCTAAAAGTAAGAAAGTTGATTGATTTTTACCTCTATGAAAATTATAGGTGTTACGTGGTAGAGTTCTGCATGCATATGAAAAATTAATTTAACTCATAGCTATTAAAGTTAATGTATTAGTTCCTTCACAGGTCTCATGAAACAATGTCCTGCTGTTTTAAAGGTAAAAACAAAGTCTTATGGGCAATTTTCACTTTTCTAAAAAACCAGGTTTGCTTTCTATCACCTCGTCCAACCATCTGGCTATAATTCTGAATTTACATACAGTCACTGTTAGGACAGCCTGAAATAAAAATCTATGGAGGAATTATGACTATACTCTAGAAATAAAGATGACAGATGCTCATAGTATTTGAGGGAAGAAAAGCTCATATTCAAACACTTGGCTCTTTCAAGTTACAAGTGCCCCAGCTGAAAGTACTTTTCAAACAGTAAATCCCTTTTTCTCTCCATCAGTTCTTATGCTTAGGTCTTCTCTATAGTTTTGGTCCAGTGTGAGAATTTCCCTCACCCCCAAATGCCTTGCTAAGATAATGCCTTTTCCAGAGACTGTGTATAATTTGTTACTCTTGAAATTTAAATGCATTTATATTCTGAATAAGATACATAACCATGGCAGAAAAAGTCAAATCAAGGTTGAGCATGCAAGGGATTCTTGGATTCAGAAATTCACAATGACTTTATGGAAATTAAGTAAGGAAAATTACTTTATAGAAACATTTATAATTTGAAAAAAGTAAAAAGCAATAAAATCCTTTAATCCTATTTATTGGGATTCTCTGCAAATATGAACATCCCTAAAGTAGCTACACATTGAAGTAAACACCCACTCCCATTCTGTGGTATTTTAATCCCAGAGTCAAAGGGGAGCAAGAGGAGACTTAATCAAGCTTAATTGATTAATCAGAAGTCAGGGCTCATCAGACCAGGGTCAGAGACTCAATATCCATATGGCCAGTTGCTTCACTCTCTTTTATTGATCACAAGACTATGTCAGAACCTAGCTCCGTTATTTGGCAAATGCGTGCCTCCTCCCATAAGGGACATATGATAAGATAAAAATAATAATCCTCTTCTCCCCCAACACTGCTCATGTTAAAACAAATGAAAATACATCTAAGTACTACCTAAGAAAGCAAGTTGAGTAATTTGCACATGTGAGAAAGACATTAAATTCATGAGAAAAAAAGGTGGGAGCTAGGGCTTAAAGGAAATCTTCTCATTGGTTTACATTAAGCTTCAGAGTTACCCATACACATTTCTCACTATTTCCTGAGAACTAATGATTAAGGCATGGACAAATAAGAAATAAAAACAAATGTATCATGACCCCTTCTATTTCTATAGTTATCTGTGAAAAAGGAAAGATATTTGTTTAGGATAATCTTTCTCGGTTATAAATAGTTCAGTTCTCTGTTCAAGACAAAAGCGTCCTGAACAGAAAATGTAGTGCAAAAAGTATCAATGGTGTTAGCGACCTCAGTGTTCTGAACTGCTCCTAACCCTAAGTCTGTAAGTATTTGAATTTTGAGTTGAAATTCAGAATTTTGTAAATTATAGATTGCATCCACACAAACGTAATGAGTAGCTATTTTATTAACTAAATATTAATATTCTATTATTCTATTCTATTATCCTATTCAATATTAATTATTAAATCCTAATAGAAGGAGGTTCCAGAATTAAGTGGTGGGAAAGGTTCTGGTGGAAGTGATGTTAGCCAGTGGAAAGATTAAGGAAAAAGATAAAGTCAATTAAAAAACAACAACAAACTTGATCCCATGTTTCTTGCCTCTCTTCCACATGAAATATAAATTCTATAATGGTAAAGAACTTGTATCTCTAGTATGTAGCACAACACCTACAGAAAAGATAATACCAGATTTTTCAAGATCTAAAAAAGCAGATACATAGAATTCCTTGATTTCATTCATCACTTCAGAAAAAGGCTTGATATTTTAGAATTTAAGTTAGAAGTACACTATTTTATATTGCCTTGCAGAAGACAAATTCAAATTCTTTTTTTTTTCCTTAAAGATTCTATTTATTTATTTGACAGAGAGAGACAGCGAGAGAGGGAACACAAGCAGGGGGAGTGTGAGAGGGAGAAGCAGGCTTCCCGCCAAGCAGGGAGCCCGGTTTGTGGGGCTCGATTCCAGGACCCTGGGATCATGACCTGAGCCGAAGGCGGACACTTAACTACTGAGCTACCCAGGTGCCCCCAAATTCAAATTCTAATGACTTAATGTCAAGGTAATAAATAAATTTAAATTCTCTGATGATTCAAAAGAAGTTTTAAAGGTTTTACCAACTGCAAAAATGTAGCGGTACCTGGATGGCTCAGTTGGTTAAGTGCTTGACCCTCGATTTTGGCTCAGATTCTGATCACAGGGTTGCGAGATCAAGCCCAGCTTTGGACTCCATTCTGGGCATGGAGCCTGCTTAAGATTCTCTCCCCCGCTCCCTATGCCCCCCTCCAAAAAAAATCACCTGCAAAAGCCTAACCCCTGAAAAAAATTAAGTCCTAAGTATAAAATGCCTTTGATGGTTTTCTCCAAAAGCACATGAAAATTATATCAGTGAGTCTGTGGTACATTTCATAAATGTATGAATGTATACAGCAATCTGTATTATTATTGTTATAGGTGATGCAAATCGTGATGTATCAACATGTACTACCTACACGACACTATCACATTCAGCATCTTTGATTTTTACAACAGTCTCACAAAGGGAAATATATTTTCCTATTTGGGGATGAGAAAACTAAAGCTCAGAGAATATCAGAAACTTGCTCTACATCATGTAATAAGTGGATCAGAGCTCATTCTCCACAGATTCAAAATAAAGCTTACATAGAGTGCTTCCTTTGGAACAAAAAGCAGGAACTCATATTTTCTTTGCATCCCATACCACAAGCTGTGGATTAGCAATATCTTGCAAATGTATAGATCCCAAGACTCAATGGTGTGGCAAAGAAATAGGTGTTAGCCTGATGGCCCTCCTTCCATCTGACTCTATTCAACCTGACTGATCTGGATATCCAACCTAATTGCCCTTAATCCATCTGGCTGCCGGGGGTGGGGGGTGGGGGAGGGATGTGCATGTTTACACTTGACATCAGCATGTGTTCTTTGCAAGTAAAGTGTAGTTAGGTAAATATTTTATATTAGTCCCTACACAGAGGAATGGTTCTTCTTTCCCCATATAAACATGCACTTACTATCATGGCATGTTTATAATTTAAACAGAATATTTATAAACTTCCCTAATAAAGATGAGGAACTCTGACATGATCTTTTATAAGCATGATGCATGGGGCAATACGGTGGCATAATATGTCTAGGTGAGAGGAGAGTGACACCATGAACGTTCAAAGGCAAAGAAATACGAAATGATGGATTCCTAAGCGAATTACACGTTATCCACTCAAGGAAACAAATTGCCATTATTTTAACCAGTTTTACCCATATTGAGTTCAACTGCTCTTGAAATTTTCCCATACAAGATGATGCTCTTAAATGTGACTTAAATAGGAGCCTGTTTCTACTGCGATCAGCCTTTAAAGCATTCATGATCACCTAGATTTGTAAGATTTAAGAAGAGAAAACCTGTGCTATCTGTTAGTAATTTTGTTAATGCACACCAGATTATTTTACAAGTGTACTATTTATCATATTATCAAATTCTTTGGGTTTAAAAGATAAAAATTGAAGTGGTCAGATGTTACCAAGAGAGTATTAGTGCTTTTAAAGCACCTATCCTTTGAACAAAAGAAATGCAAAATCAGCATTAGTTTAGACATCAGCCTCAGCATAAGATTAGGGATTCTTCTTTGAGAGAGTGTCCTTATATAAAAGTGATAATAGTACAAGACTGAGAAATAGATAGAGTCAATCTTAGCCAGTTACAAATAATGAAAAAGAAATCCCAACCCCATTTAAAGGGGGATTAAGGCTTAAAATAATTTCTTTGATTTCTGCATCTTGGACCATGTTAAAACATGGAAAGAATGCCTTGTATAATCAAGTGCACTTTTCAATCGACTCCTTTGCTTTTAAGATTACAATTCATTCTGCCTATGGTAAACAGAAAACAAATGAAGTCTGGGTTGTCCTGAGCAAACACAAAAATTACAAGCAATTAGAAAAGTCAACTTTTTTTTAAAACAGAGAATTTACCAAAGTGTATTTTGCTATCATTTAAATGTTTTCCACATCACAGGTAAGATTTATAAGCAATGCTTTACGATAAATTTTTTTTAAACTGTATCCTTTGAGAAGCAATTCATCTGTGATTAATAGAACACCAAAAATAAAATAAACTGGTTAGAGCATCATCCTTGAACCCACAAAAGATTATACCTTTAATTTGGCAAACTACTTTAACCCATAATTAAACAAAGTGCTCCCAGACAGTAGTAAAATTTCACTAGTCCTTGGCTATCTGGAGAAATGTAACGGCCTGATCAAATATATCAAAGTCTTGGAAAATGAAGAAATGCAGCTGCTTGAGTGAGCATGTATTATAAGGGGAGAAAAAAGGCAGGTGGGGGCCGGGGGGGAGGAACATTTGTAAGTCTGCTTTCTCTATTAGTATACCCAACTAATCTGAAATTCTTATTACAGGCTTTGTCATCTGACCATGTGTGTTCATTTCATAGAATTATAATACTTCTGGTTAGTGTACTGTATTGATAATTACTTTGAATTATGAGGTACAACCTTTCTTTAGCTGATTACTCAAATGTCTGAGCCACTACTTTCTGGAAGGCCTACTCTGATTTCTGATCATGGGTGCTAACCAGCAGCGTACATCCACATCAGGTTTCAGCCCAGTGAATTTTAGGAATTGGCCGATTTCCATATGGAAGGTGGCTTGGGCAGATCTGCTAGGTACTCCCTATGTCTTCTAACGTTGTTTTGGCTGAAACCAACATTTGGGTGGGATTAGATTTTAGAAAAATATTCAAAACTGTTTTTAAGGAAACCTGTTTGGAAAAAAAATCAGAAAGCCAGAATTATCTCAAAACATTTAAAAGAGTACTGACAAACAGCATGAAACACAAAACAGCATAAAACATCAACATTGTACAAGAACAAAACTGTTCAAGATTATTTTGATTTTTCACGTATGTTAGGACTTGTACTCATAGGGATGTTCATTACCATACTTAGAGGAAACCTGAAAACTTTATAGTGTATTATTTCCTGTTTCCTGAACCAAAGACTATTTGTTGAAATAGAAAATACATTATCTGGCAGTCTTTTGTCTCCACTACAGTACCTCTGCTTCCAAACCCACTTGCACCCTCTCTGATACTTGAATGAGTTTACATATACATATGAGAACTTTATTAGGAATTACAACAAGGTGTCTCAAGGGACCTAGACAAAAATGGGCAAATGGACTATAAGTTGTAGAGCCCCTTCAAGGTAGATGCCATAGAGAAGGTGACTCGTATATTTGATGTACACTTAAAAACTGATCAAAACAAGGTACAGAACAGTTTAATCAGTTTTTTCTTGTTTTTTGTTTTGTTTTGTTTTGTCCATTGAGTATCTAATTCAAAAGGGTTCATTTTCATTCTGAAGTTAAAAATCACTGGCCTCTTACCTTTCCAAGTTATAAATACCATTGCAGAATGAACATTAACTGAAAATAAAGACAGAAACACTTAAAATAACACCTTCCAATTGAGGCTATCATTGATAGTCCTCAAAACACTTTCATTGCTCTGGTCTGATTCTCATAATAATCCTAATAAATAATCGGGGAAGATATTATTATCTTAATAGTGTCAATAATTAAAGGACTTGGCCAAGGTCTATTTGTTACTGCAGCTTCAAAAAGGACCTTCAGGGGGCACCTGGCTGGCTCAGTTGTAGAGCATGCGACTCTTAATCTCAGGGTTGTGAGTTCAGGTCCCACACTGGGTGTGGAGCCTACTTAAAATAAAATTTAAAAAAAAAAAAAAAGGAACTTCAGATAGAAAAGACTTTCCCAAGATGGCCATAAGTTAGGCTTAACTTACTATTTAAATTGTTGCAAATTTTCATTTTTTGAATGAGATTCAGAGGCAACCACAATCACTCAAGATGAACTTGGATACATTCTTAATAACATACTTGATAAAGCCAAAACATGTTCAGAATGATTAATCAAATTGACACAAGGCCATGCTTGTGCCCAGTGGATAACTAAGCTGAGGCTATATTGAAAAAATACTACTTTCTATACTTACCAAGATAGGAAATATTGAATTTGAGACACAAAACAAGTGACAAAATTATATGAAATGAATCCAGTAAAACACTTTACCTGTGGATTTGTGTTAGGACTTACTTGTCTTAGTCAAACATAAGTGTTACTATTTTAGAAGAGTTGATCAGGTCTAGTCTGTCATGGGAAAAATCAGAACAGGAAGAAATCTGGTGTGGAGATGTCTGGCTCTTACTCCTGACTCACAACACAGATTCATTAAGAGACTCAGGGCAAATCACATCCCCTGGCTTCCCCTTTCTTCTTAAAAATAAAGTAGTTTGCCTATTCACAATCTCTCAAGTCAGCTCTATCTGTAAAATTCTGTGAGTATCTGTAAGTCACACTTAGAAATATAGTTACTCACAGAACTAACTTGTATAGTATCTCTTCCTTCGCATACTGTTAATCTAATGGAAACCATGCTTTAGAAAAAAAGAAATAGTGTAGATGATACCTCCTTTCCATTTTATAGGGGAATAAAACAATAAATACATAAAGTATGTAGGGACGTAAAATCAAGTATGTTCAAGTGAGCAAACTTTGAGTTCTAGGTGTGCTAGAAAACATTAGTCTTATTTATATTTCATTCACTTAATATTTTCCCAAGAAATGTATTTTGAGCTCCTACCATAAGACAGACCTAGGGAATACAGCTGGCCTTCAAGTATCTTATGTATATTAGAGGAGTAATTTACAAATAATGATTTCTAACAGATTAAAAGAAAAGTACTTAGTAAAAGGCATAGGTCAGGATAGCAGAGTGATAAATCTAGTGTGGATGAGCAGAGTGGGGTTTTGCAGAAGACTTGTCTGTAGAAGTTGTCTTTAAGTTAGAACCTGAAAAATGAGTGAGTTAGACAAAGAGGATATAAGGGTCAGGACATTCCAGGCAGAGGGAAGATCATATGCAAAGACTTTTATCATCTGTTCCTTCAAGCCCTTGGTATCCAAGGTTCTAAATTCATCTCTAACACATATATAATGAAAAACTAGAGCAATAACTACAGGCTCACCAGACTTATGTTTATAATTATACTGTCATCTAAACTAATTTGAATGCTAGAACTGAGAATGTCTTCGTTTATTACAATTCTTTCGTAAGAGTACTTAGACTTCACAAGTGGGTCTGAAACACTTGGCTTTCTTTTCTCTAGTTTCAGTGTCCATACATGAGTAAATGTATAACTATTTAAATAGAATTACAAGTTTTGGGAAAGATTCAGGATGTTCCTTGGGAAGATAAACCAGCCTTGCTCAATCGGCATACCTCATCTGAATCATGGCATTTCTCAATTCCCCTGAGAATTGTACATAACTAGATGCACGGAAGAAAAGTCGATTTGTTACACATAGTGAATGCCTTAGAGCATTAGGGGCTTAAATTCTCTTGTGGAATCCCCTGTTGGTCACTGCATTTCACAATAAAGATGTACAGAGGCCTCAAATTTGTTTCTTAATATCAGTATTCGTCTAAATTCTTTACTCATAATACTCACCTAAACTGAATACTCTTGGTGACTCTGTAGAAAATGGGATTTCCTCAGAGTGTTGAATCAGATAGACATAGAAATTCAGATGAGACATAAATGCTAGATCTCTTTTCATATATATTTATATTTTTTGTTTGTTTATTCAGAAAGTTAAAGCTGCTATGGTCCAGACAGTTCCTGATTTTCCTTTTCTGTGGAGTTTTTGATAACTAAGTATCTCCAGCGTTCAGGTACATATACCAACAACAGTAATAACCAGAACGTTCGTTACTAATATAGAGAGAGGGAGTGTGTCACCATTTACAATGACATTTGACATGTATTTTCTCACTGGATTCCCACAACACCACCAATGAACCAACATAGGTATTATTAGACAATTCACGTCACAGGTGGAAACAATGACATTTATAGAGATCAAATGTTTGTAAGGTCATGCATTTAATACATGTTGAAACCCGAAGTTATAATATGGTCTTATAATACTGAAGACCATGTTTTATTCTACTAATCCACTGTTTCAATTATTACATGTGAAAATTAAGACAGTAGGATAGTCCATAAATTTACTTTTGAACTCATTTCTTCCTTCTTCAGTACCACGGTTCATATTATAGATTTATACTGATGTAACTCAGATTTAAACCATGAATAACTCTTTTATATTTAAAAAATATAAAATATGTAATATGCATGACTCTCTATGTAAGATGGACAGGAAAAAGAAATCTAGTTGACTATACCAGTTTCCTCTGACCTCCACACAATAGAACTACGTATTTATTTTGCAGGAACACAAATTTAACTTCTCAGGGAAAGGGGGCTCAATGACATCAGCTGCATTAAGTCTGCTGATTTCTTCTAGGGGAGGAGAGGGGAAAAGGAAACAAGCAGACATAGAACAATAAAAGAAATCGGAAGACTGGAGGAAAGCACTAATCGGAGGAAGGGAGGAGGGAGCAGATGGCTTAAGAAGGAGACATGTGGGAATTAGGGGGAAAGGAAGTAATTGGCAAGGAGAGGCTGAATGCCAAATTCGTGAAGGATCTGGAGGACACTGGGGATTTGGATGGGATGTGAGTCAGCTGCTTTTCACCAAAATATCACACCAACGAGGGAAATCAAAGAAACCTACCAAGACACACAGGAAGCAGAAAAGGACTAAAAAAAGAACTGATGATATACTACATTCTAATAACCGTACCTCTCCAGCATGGGATTGGGAAGGGCTAAATAATTTTTTCAATGTATAACTGACTTTTTCTCCTAACTTCATTCATGATTTTCAAATCCTTAACTGGTTTATGAAAGAAATGACGTAGGTTAAGACCCTTCTATTTGCTTTGTAACTATTTTTTACATACCTTGTATGAATGTGATTTTTCATTCATCTATAAATCAATTCCTTTAAACAATCTAGGCTTAGGGTGACCAACTGTCCTGCTTTTCCCAGGACTAGGGATTTTTAACCCAAATGACAGGACAGTCCCCAGCAAGCCAGCATGGCTGGCCATCCCATCTAAATCACCTTAAGAAAAACTTATTAATACACTTGTTCATCATGTTAAAATACATTGATGCTGTAAATTTTTTCTACATTTTTCAAAGAAGAATGAAAAAAGTCTTACTATAGTTATGTGATAGATGAAATTGACAATAAAATGGTTTCAAGTCTGACTGTGGCTTTGACGGAAACAATTTATAATGAAACTATTTCTCCATCACCTAAATTATTTTTTTCAGTTAAGTAAAAAAAACCTTTAAGATACACAGAATATTTATAGCATGCTACTATAGCATAGAGAACAAGAAGAAAAATTAAAAATTCAAGGCAGAGCTTATTGCAAAGAATAACACAAGTCATTAAAAAATGTTTATGTCACAAAGCCACATACAAAGAGAATGGAAAAAGCAAGTTTTATTCATCTGTTAATTTTAGCTCAAAAGCTAAGAATTTCAACCATGAAAAGATGAATGTCTTTTAAGCTTTTCTTTTAACTAGTAAAATGAAATCATTCAAGATAAATGACAGCCAAAGGTTATTATGAAGAAACTAACTCTGATATTTTAGAATTGAGTCCAGGTAGATCTCACAATTTACATTGTACTGTTAACGGTATTAGTTTTTATTATACTTTACTGTATCTATACAAAATTGCCAAGCCACTACATCAACAGTATTTTTTTAACTCAATTTCCTATTCATCATATAATTTCTTGTAATTGTTTAGTTTTTCAGCAATAAGCTTTGAAGTATGTATAGCTGACTATATTTGAACCTGGCTAATCTACAATTTGGACAGTTAATTATAAAACACATTCAATTGAATAATTTACTGATTCATAATATCCTTTTTAATATAAATCCTTCTTTCCCTAAATGTCAAAGGGTAAACAGTTATTTATCATCCTCATACTTTTTGAGGTAGGATTTCTAGAGCCCAGAGAAAGAGAGCACCTATGAGGGACAGTGGGGGAGGAGGGCGGTGGCAGGAGAGGGAGAGAGAATCTAAAGCCGACTCCACACTGAGTACTGAGCCTGACATGGGGCTCGATCCCACAACCCTGAGATCATGACCTGAGCCGAAATCAAGAGTTGGCCGCTTCAATTGACTGAGCCACCCATGTGCCCATGGACCAATTCTTAAACGTACCAATCCTAGTTTCAACACCACCATAACCTTCACTGAGTGAACCACCTCTCCAGACCCTTATAAAGATAATGTTTTATAACATTTTTTTCAAAGATTCTAAGTAATCTCTGCACCCAACATGGGGCTCGAACTCACAACCCCGAGATCAACAATTGCGTGTTCTTCAAAGCCAAACAGGCACCCCCTAAAGGTAATATTTTACAGCAGAAGCTAAAGGTTACTACCATTCTAAGTTAAAATCTACATTGATAGCAAATCAGAGTCATTATATATGTAGCGAAATCTATAGGACCCTATAGAAAATGTTATTAGTGAGCAAAAGACAGATGCTCTCATAATTGTTCCCCAGCCAATTCAGAGTTAATTGCTGCATTAGCGAAATTTTAGTATTTATCTGACAAGGTTGTTGTCAAGATTAAAAGGGTCAACATATATAAAGAATAGGGCCTGACACATAGCAAGCGCTATATAGTAAGTGTTTACTATCATCATCATTGTTTTCCAGGATATTAAGTGTGCCAGGGAGGGGGGGGGGGAGCAAAAAAAAAAGCTTATTCATTGAGTTTTCAAGGGAATTAAATGAGATAATATAGAGGGGTGCCTGGGTGGCTCAGTCATTAAGCAACTGTCTTCGGCCCAGGTCATGATCCCGGGGTCCTGGGATGGAGCCCTGCATTGGGCTCCCTGCTCGGCGGGAGGCCTGCTTCTCCCTCTCCCACTCCCCCTGCTTGTGTTCCCTCTCTCGCTGTGTCTCTCTCTGTCAAAAAAAAATAAAATAAAATAAAATAAAATGAGATAATATAGAGTATCTGGGACATGGCAGGTGCTCAATATTTTTTTCCTATTTTTTAACATCAATTTTTCACATTTACAAAACAATTGTGAATTTAAGTACAA
The DNA here is from genome assembly GCF_011800145.1 of Mirounga leonina. Taxonomy (NCBI): domain Eukaryota; kingdom Metazoa; phylum Chordata; class Mammalia; order Carnivora; family Phocidae; genus Mirounga; species Mirounga leonina. Next base: position 5,241,647 of record NW_023270431.1, read on the forward strand.
TATTTCCAAAATATAATGAAATAAAATAAATATATCACTTTTTGTAAGGCATAGCCAAATGTTCTACATCACCAAAAAAAAAAAAAAAAAAAGTTTCGGCCCTCTGATTCATCTCTATGAGAAAATTTCATTTATTAATAATAATGGTTATGACTAATTCTCAGGCATATGAAGTAAATCTGTTTAATCCAGCCGCCAGTTAAACTACTTCTATTTCTAACTCTAAGTATAAATACTCATGTCTAGAAAAAAAATAAAAGAAAGGAAGAAAGACTAAACATCATCTAAGTCCTCCTTCAAATTATTCTAAGAAATCAGTGCCAAAAGAGTTCTAAAAGATTCTCCTGTCAGGTAGGAAAATAAGAAAATGCTATTTATATATTGCTGGTTTATAATCATCATAGATCTAAAATTTGGCTCAGAATCCAGGTCAATGTAAAAAGAAATGACTTAAGAACATCAAAAATACAGGTGCAGCTACAATTCAATTACATATTTGCCCCTTTTGGTAGGGCGTGTCTTTGTTCTCACAGCTGGGAGGGTTGTACTTTACATTTTCAACAAAGAAAGCCACCACATTAAAGAACTCTAGAATTTCCTATAACCAAACTGTAGCAATAACTGTGCAATCTTTACTTGCCTTTCATAAAGATATTATGTGCTTTAATCTCCTGTTCATCTGTACCCAACACATTTGGCAAAGTACATTAAAAACAGAAATGAAAACAATTATTTGAAAACAAAGCTTAGAAAAGAAGAATCATATAAAATATCTAATAACCAATATCTTTTAAGAGTCTACTTTCAGTTTGGGGGGACAAAAAGAACTGGAAAAAACATCAGACATTCTGTTTCTGTTTGAAATTTTTGTTTTAATTACTCAATTTTAGTCTCGCCTAAAGGAAAACAAAAACAAAAACAATATGATCTAAATAAGAACAGTAATTTTGAACCCAAACTGCTGATTTTAATCTATTCATCTCCCTGTCTGTATAATTTTTTTTTTTTTACCTCTAGTGTTTTATCAGTTTAACAGCCATAATTTATCCAAAACACACAGATGGTCTTAGAAATAGTAAAAGTTTCAGATGTTACAACTTCCTAGCATATGGAACATTATCGTGGATCATCATTTTGGCAGCATTTAAATGATTTTAAAATTATTTATACGTTAACATCTTGGCATTTTTTCATAGTCATAGATAGGTTATTGCAACTTTAAATTGTTTGATTCCTGATTGCAGGTGGTTCTTATATTGACTCTAACCTACTAATGTGTAGGAGAAACGGTGCCCTGTATTCATGGGATAGCAGCCTCTGGGCAGCAAAGGATATATGAAGACCCAATAATAAATTAAACATTATGGCATAAACCATGACATCTCTTCAAATTCAATATTTGATACAATAGGAAGTTCTGAGATTTATAAAAAATCAAATTTACCATAGCATTTTTAAACTGTGAATATCACAGAAAATGCACGGATACACATGTATTTAAGAGTACGTCTGACCTTTCAAAATGTGAGACTACAATCACCTTTATTTTGTATCTTCTATATTAGATACAACATGAAAAGAATTGTTCATACTCTGTCTGATTTCAATCTTTCCAAACTCTCCTGAACCAGGTCAGTGAGGTTTCAACCCCTCTATTCCACGGACAATGCTCTTCTGAAGGTCATCAGTGAATGACCACCAACTTGTTCAATTCAATGGTCACTTCTCAATCCTTCTATTATGTGATGAACCAGCTGCAACTGACTCAGTTTTTGCCACCTCCTTAAAACACTGTCTTTGCTTGGCTGCCCTCTGCTTTCCCTCTTTTCTCACTCCTCACTCCCAGTCTCCACTGCTCTTTCTGCCTCTTCTCCCTGAGGGTTAAACATTGGACCTCTTTTCCTTTCTACATATAATCACTCCCTTGGTGATTTCAGTCTCCTGTTTTTAAATAATATGGACATGATGATGATTCCCATATTCATCAGGATAAGCTACATTAGTCTGTGGTAAGAAATGCTCCGTGACTCAGTACAACAAAGATTGCTCACTCATTCGATGTGTCCATCATGGAAAGACAGAAGTGTAGGGTGGAAAGTTTTGGTACCCATAACTTAGGGACCCAGGTTCTTTGAGTGTCCATACTGTAGCTGCACTACTTGGAACACGTGTCCTCGTTTGCCACATGGCAAAGAAAGAAAGTGCTGGAGGCCCACTCTCTAGTATTTAATTTATTTAATTTCCACTCACAGCCCATGAAGCTGAACCAGTCAAATTGGTCTGCCCAACAGCAAGGAAACTGGGAAGCAGAGTCTTTCATCTGCCCAGAAGGAGGGGAGGATTGCATAGTAATGAGTACTTGCTATGTCTACCACAACTCATTTTTTTCTGCAGGCTCAACCTCAACTCTGAATTTCTGATTCATGTTTCCAACTGCCTATTTGACATTTATACTTGGATATCTAATAAGAATTTCAAAATTACAATGTCCAAAACTGAGCTGCTGATACTTCCAACCCCAAATCCTCTCTTTCTGCAATTAATGGCATCTCAATATTTTCAATTGCACAGACCAATCAATTAAGGTAAGCCTTGACTCTTCTCTTTATTTATAAGCCACATCCAATCTGTTAGCAAATTCTGTTGGCTATTGCTTCACAGCAGATCCAGGCTTTAACCACTCCTCACTAGTTCCCCTCCTAGCACACTGATCCAAACCACCATTTCATCTTGCCTAGATTATTGCAAAAGCTCCCAACTTTGATTTCCCAACAATGATTAAGTCTCTCTGCTTAATCATTATTATCCTTCAGTGTGTTCTCAACACAGCAGAGGATTCTGCTGAGAAACCTCTGATGTTTTCCACCTCACTCAAGGGGAAAAGCCAAACTATTCACAAAATCCATAAGGTCTCATAGTTAAAAAAAAAAAAGAATATATATATATATATATATTCCTACAGTCTGGCTACTTATTCCCCCAATATTATCTCCTACCAATCTCCCCTTTGCTCAACCCCCCGACCACTTTGCTCTTTGAAAAAAATGTGTTAGGTAGGCCCCATGTCAGGGTCTTTAAACTTACTGCTTTATCTGCTTACTTTTCCAGTTATTTGTGTAGTTTCCTCCTTCAATTTTTTCAGGTCTTTATGGGAAGCATTCTCTGGTCATCCTATTTAAACCTGAAATACTATCCCTATCTTAATTAATCTGTCTACCCCTTTAGTATTTTTTATAGGACTGATTATAGTCTAGCATATTGTATATTATACTATCTATTTTGGTTTTACCTGTTTACTCACAGAATATAAACTTCAGAAGGGCACTCACTAATTTCTGCTTAATGCTGCACCTCCAATGTTGAGAATTTTAGCATTAATTTGTATTAAACACAAATAGGTAATTAATCAGGAAAGATCTGAAGGAGGAAATGGGTAATAATGGTTTCAATGTGTTTGAATCACTCAGGCAGGGAAATGGAAATTACAGATAGTGGTCAGTAGATGACTTAAAATATGTTTTTAAGGCAAAGATATTATCTTAATTGTACATAAATCTAAAAGGAATCTGTCATCACCAATAAGAGAAGTATTTGTTCCTATAGTCTCTGTCCCCTGTGCTCTCTACTTCGCTTCCCCAAACCAGTGTTTCCCATACAGTTCACTTTGCCATGTGACTTTCCAGCACCTCTTAAAAGTACAGCCAGGTTATTCTCACCCCAGTTGCTAGAATTATAAAAACCCTTTGAGAGACTCATTCTAATTCAGATCAGTGCAGAAAAAATGCTTGATTTTTTTTCTTCAAGTTCCCTAAAACCCGTCTACCATAAGCTTCTGTTAACCAACTGAGCCACCCAGGCGCCCCTACCATAAGCTTCTCGATTTTATTTTCACTATTTAATTCTCATGCCAATCTGATAACTGGTTGTTCAGAAATAGTGCAAACATTTATTAGGGTTATGTAGTCTGTGTTACAACTTTGTTCTTCTACATGTTTAGCAGTGACTTTTCCTTAAACACATATTCTCCTGAGTACCTTTAAATCTTGGTCAATGAATTCATAATGGACACAGAGTATGAGCAAAACAAAGAAATTTATAAAGGGCAATACTGTCCAATCATAGAATCAATGAAAGTTCAGTTATTTTGGTACATCAGTCAATACCTTACAAGACAGAAAAAGCAAAGAAAAGGCAAAGAAGTCATATGGAATCACTGACGTCAAGAAGAAAAATTCATCCTTACTCCAGATAGCATATTTCTCTACTTGTATACAGCAGGAATTTGAAATCTAATAATCTAGTCATGTGATTTTATTTTGGAATGAGATAAATCCAACATTAACCATCATTCAGAATGAAATTTCAGTTTCCAGGAATATTAAATTCTACAGAACACAAAAGCCATTTGAAAAGGAGAAAGAGATTAAAAAAAAAAACAAAACAAAAACAAATGTTGAAGTGACCTGGGAGGCCTTTGGAAACATAACCATATTACCGAATTTTTAACATTTTTTACTGTAGCATATGGACATGTGATGTGCCCTGAATTATAATAACAACTAAATCATACATGGAAGTGTTAAGTCTAAGACATTAAAGTAGAAATTAAAGTTTTCTCTTCTAATCTCCAAATTAAGCAACATGCATTTTCCTCACTCATTTTCATGTCAATGCAGGGAAAATGGAAAGATGTTTATTTTAAAAGAAGAAATGAAAATGGGAGATAATGTAACCCTTTATTAAAAAAAAAAACAAAACCTACTTCACTTTTCTCTTTTCTTTGGTGAAGATATATACCGTTAGATCTATAAATGCTCCCCACTGCTGAATTAAATACTCACAGTTATTCTTTCATCTTTGTCATCCAGTGGAGAGCCATCTTTCTTCCAGGAAATGGTGGGTTCGGGATGGCCTCGTGGAGGTTGGCATTCCATCACAGCAGGCTCCCCCACGGCCACCATGACATCAGAAGGATTTTGTCTGAAGTCATCCCGTAGGACTGCAGGAACAAGATGACATCATTATACTCAATTGTGGTATATACAATCCTAATCTCTGAACTCCAGTCAAAGAGATGTTTATTAATAATAAACTAGTAGTAATAGCCATCCCAGTATACCCTGGAAGATCTATATCTACTTAAGAGACATATGTAACTTGATAAAGATATCTGGCCTTAAGCATACACAACAGGGATAATTTGATATTCTCTATGGGCCAGTGGACAAGTGTATTTTACTATTTCGTGCCCTCACAGTTAGCATTTGGCATTTCTTCCCTGCCTACTGCCCACATTTTCCCATCCATATGCTAATGAATAAAACTGAACCCTCCTTTGACTTACATGACACACTGGGATGATGTTTTCTATTATTAAGTGAATTACATACACGTACAAACCAAAATAGACTTCCAAACGTGCATTCAATTGAGAGTTATTTTAAAGATATTTCATACTAGTGTATAAAAGCATAAAATCATTACAATTTAAATATGCTTACTATAGAAATTTTAGATATATTAGCAAAACGACTGTGTTCAAAATACTGTGTTTTTCCATTATCACTGAGTGAAGCAAACATTAGAAGGAGCCAAGGATGAGAACAGCACTGTTACCAAATAGGTCACTTTGTAACTTTTGTATTTTTGTTTTTAGCTATTTTATGGTAAATATTATTTCACTGAATCCTTAAACCTATTCAGGGTGAGAGATTCTATTAACCCTATTTATGTTATTAACCCTGTATTTTAGAGGAGGAAAAGTTTATTACAATGACCTCAACTTGATACCAATGTAATATTAACATACTATAAAACAAGCAGTATCATTCACTTTGTAACTATTGGAATAAAATGTGGAAAATAAACAACATCTGTATTTCAAAAACAGTCCATACAGCAAAACTGTCCTCTGTCTCTGGTAAACATCAAGAAATCATGAATTCTTCAGCATCAGTTAGTCTTAAATCACAACTCCTTTGTTTACTTGAACATAACCTCTCTTTCCCCATTTACAAATCAGGCATGGAGATGCATACTTCACTACAAAACCGAAAAATATTATTTCTCCCACTCCATTTTCTCCCCGTGTGTAATAAAATGTGAACAACTTTTGTAATCTTATTTAAGATGGTACTTAAAATGTTCATTGGTATATTATGTGCACAAATTTGAAGTGATAAATGTTATTTACCTTTTGAAATCTATTGAACTGAACGTTTGGTACAACAATTTTGTACTGAAATGGGTGTCTCTCTAGTCCAATGACACTGAAAAATACTTTCATGGATGAAGTACTACACTGTAGAAAACTTATGCTCAAACTATTATTTCAAAAGAAACGCTTAAGTTTTGGTTTCAGAACCTCAAACAAACTTACAGGCTTACAAAATCCTGTATTTTTCTCTTCTAATTCTCTACTTTTCCTTCCCCTCTACCAACTAAGTATGTGCACACATCTGTGTAAGCTTTAACATCCACTCAAACAAGACCGTTTTTTAATCTGCATATTGAGACAATTTGGGCCCAACATGACTATGTTAACACTTGGAAAATAAGACTTCGAAGAGGAGACTTGGTCCTCTTAGGCAAGAATGGTAAAAGGAAAAAGAAAAGTCAATATAATCACACCACACTATCATAATTCTAATTTTAATACTGTACACTATTTATTAATAAAATACATAGACACAAAAGTAAACCTTGTTGAACTGAAAACTCCAGCTACTGTTACCAAAAAGTAAAACAACAGGCTTTGAAGACTTTTGCTATTTATAAAATTACATTATAATTAGGTATTAAGAATGTACTACAAATAAAACATAAGGTTTATAGAAAAAGCAAATGAATGGACCTTAACAGACAGTATGTGCCTTTACTGGATTACATTAGTAATCTAAGACAACACCTCTGAAAAATTTTAACACCCTTGAAACACGAAGAAGGAAAATACTTTTCAAATAAAAATAAACCATTTGTACAATTTTTCTACTTGGTGAACTTAAAAACCAACTTAGAAACATTATATCTTACTTACAAATTGAGATCGTATCTCAAATAAACCAATGAATAATAAAATGTCTTTCAGTAATATCAAAAGTCTAAGTCAGATAAATCAAGTTTTTTTTTTCATTTACTAGGTTATTTGGGTTTTTACAGTATAGAATGAAAAGCTAACAAAATGTAATCCATTAAAGATTGTTGCTTAGATAATGCTCATGCAATTACTTTTGCAGCTGTAAAGCATAAAACTAGTATTGCCTATGGCTACAGGCAGCCCTGCAGAATTATGAATTGAAGACTTTTTTCTCTATTCTATAAAAGCAACTTTCTTCCTTGTACATGTCCTGAACATTTTCTTTTGGGGGAAAATAGTATGTGTCACATTATAAAATGGCATGAACTTTTAGTTAAATTATCCAATTTTCTTTTTTTGTTTTTTTTTTTTAAGATTTTATTTATTTGAGAGAGAGAGAGAGAGCGTGAGAGAGAGCAAGAGAGCCGGGGGGCGGGGGGAAGGGGAGGGGGAGAGGGAAAAGCAGGCTCCTTACTGAGCAGAGAGCCCAACGTGGGCTGATATGATAGTGTGGTGCGATCCCAGGACTCCAGGATTATGACCTGAGCTGGAGGCAGACGCTTCACCGACTGAGCCACCCAGGCAACCCTCCAATTTTCTTAACTCATGTATATACTTAAGTAATTAAAAATTGAGTTCAAATGATTGGCAGCATTTTGGCAGAAAAACCAATGGCATCCGTAAGTATTCTCAAATGCAGTTCATTTTTCTTAAAAAAAAAAATCTTTCCTTCTCTAACAAATCAAAATGCATATTTTGATAGTTATGAAACAGTGTGAATATTATGAAATTCTAAAATCTGGAACTAACTTTTGAAAAGAAGATTTGATATCAATTTGAAAAAGAATAATATATATATATATATATATAATGTATCCAAGTAGATATCACCTAAAAAGTTATTAAACAAACCACTGTTCATCCTAACATTACATTTCCTCCACATTTATGTAATGTTTTATATTCACAGGTTGGTACACAGAATTTGGCTCAACCACTTCCCACTCTTTTCCATTCTGTTAAATTAGAAAAAAAAAAAACAATAACCACAAACATAAGCTTCATTGAATTTTTGAATCTCCCTAGTTTTTTTTGTTTAAAAAAATACTTGACTAAGATTTATCCTTTTAAACAAAACAAAACATAAAATCATTGGTCTTTCTGAAAAGTGATACACCAATTTCAATATAATTCCCAAAATAGGTAAACATATTTTCAGAAAAGGATTCTAAAATTTAGTGTTGACTTTGCAATCTATTTGGGTAATGTTGAGAAAAGGGGGGTAACAGGAAAAAAAAGTTAAACAGAAAATGTTTCAAGTATTATGGAGATGTTAATATTTATAACACTCCTTTAGAACCCTCTGGGAAATTTTAGAACTGAATAAAACATAAAATTATAGAACAGGCACTGGTTTTTGACAACGTCTAATCCATCCCATAAAGAGAGGCAACTGAGTCCCAAGAAACTTTGTCACTAGCTTGAGTTATTTGTCGGGAAGAGACCAGAAGAAAACAGAGTTATTCCCATTACCAGTGCAGTGCATTTTTCTTAACAGGTTAACATTTTACTATAAAATGCCATTTACCTATCTCATCAGTTATATTTCCAACAAATCCACTCCATTATTGCAGAAGGCCTGACAGTGATTGTAGATCAGTGCACTGCATTCTTAAGACTACCCAGTTTTGGTAAGGCTCAAGTGCTCCTAGAATTAATTTTTTTTTTAAAGATTTTATTTATTTATTTGAGACAGAGAGAATGAGAGACAGCATGAGAGGGAGGAGGGTCAGAGGGAGAAGCAGACTCCCTGCCGAGCAGGGAGCCCGATGCGGGACTCGATCCCGGGACTCCAGGATCATGACCTGAGCCGAAGGCAGTCGCTTAACCAACTGAGCCACCCAGGCGCCCGCTCCTAGAATTAATTTTGTTCCCTAATCATGTGGTGAACATCTGTGAACCACAATGCCTTCTGCTTCATGAATCATAGAATTCTGGTTCAGTTAGGGGCCTAAGAGATGGGTGATCCAAACTTTTTCTTTTAGAAATTAAATAATCTAAGGCTCCTCAGAGAGGAGAGGAGCATGTCACATAAATAATAACAGTGTTAATGTGAGCAATGAAATAATAATGCTAGCAATGGCCGACATTTACTGAACATTTGCTATGTAAGGAACCACACCAAATATCCACTCAACTTAGTCCCCATGATAAGGTTAGGACAATGTGAATTTATTAGTTTCATTTTAAGAATAAGTAATCTGTAATGATTTAGCAGCAGTGCTAGAATACAAGTCCTTGTCTACCAAGGACTCTGCTCTATCAATTTGCCCACCTATCTGGTCTTATCTGAATACAGTGTTCACAATTCTAACCACATAGATATCAACGATATAATTAATATCTAGCCTCTTTCTATTGGAACAGAAGTTGAATGAGAACTTTTTCTTCTGACAGTCAACTGACTCTCTGAATATTTCCTGCATTCTTGTGTTTTCTCAGATTTTTCCATGTTTGGAAGACGCCACTTCAAACTTCCAGTGGTATGTTGAGAATTAGAACTCATCATTCAGATTAGTATGTTGTGCTAACTCTTCTCAGTAATTTGCTTTTATTACAACAATAAAATGACTAAAAAACTGGTACGATAATAAGTGTTTTAATTAAATATAAGCATTTTAATTAGAAGTAGGTATCTTGGGAAAAAAAGAGGAAAATAATACGCAGTTCTGGGATTTTGTTTTCTATTTAAAAGATTACTTTGTCAATTAAGCCTTGCAGCAAAGAGTAGTAAGCTGTTGACTGGGAAAAGAAAATAATATATCAAAACAATCCTTTAAAATTAGGGTATATTGGAGGAAAAATAAAAGAGGAAGGATATTTTCAAAGACAAGAACCATATAGATGTTTAGTCAGAGCATGCCTGTTATAATTGCTTTCAAAATTCCCTATCACCTACCTAATCTTTACTTTTGAGTAGAGAATAAATTACTCACTTTTTTTTAAAGATTTTATTTATTTAATTGACACACACACACACACACACACACAGCATAAGCAGCGGGGGCTGCAGGCAGAGGGCGAAGCAGGCTCTCCGCTGAGCAGGGAGCCCAACGCAGGGCTCGATCCCAGGACCCTGGGATCATGACCTGAGCTGAAGGCAGACGCTTAACGGACTGAGCCACCCAGGCATCCGAAATTACTCACTTCCATGATACTGCTACTTCTCTATCTAAATGCCCACCTACATGCTGAAATAAATGTTATCTAATTTCAAAATAAGTATCATTCTTCCATTTAACATATCTGTATTGAACACATATTTTGTGCCTGGCATTTCTACTATAACTTTGGTATTTTCCTCCTATAAAGTTTATATAAATGCTGATGTCTGTCAAGAAACAACATTAATCTTCATATTGTCAGAAAATGGCAATATAATAGGGTTTTATTGCAAGTTATTTTATATTAAGATAAATGTTTTAGGAGCTAGATAAGAAAGTACATCACAAAGGCTTTTATAACTACTTGCATTCCTACTTAGTAAGCTCACAGCATTACCCAGAAGAACAACATGTTATCTGAGGTACAAATGTGTTCAAAACTCTTTAACATTTATTATTTTTAAATTTTTTTAAGGAAGCTCTATACCCAACATGGAACTTGAACTCACAACCCTGAGATCAAGAGTCCTGTGCTCTAGCAACTGAGCTGGCTGGGCACTCCAAAATGCTCTAACGTTTCTTAAAAGAGTAATTCCAAACTTTTAAAAACACTCTAACAAAAAGGATGAATTTACAGAAAGATATCTTAACCCATCAAAGAGGAAAACTAAAATGATAACATGTAAAATAATATTCCATGAGGTATTATCTACCTTATACCATCATCTTCTAAAGCTAAGGAATTTGATTTTTTAAATGATGCAAGCAAACATCAATTCTGCACAAAGTCAGGATTTAATCATAACAGTTTCCTAAAGGATACATACTCACTTTAAAATTTGGCACTGAATACATCTATGAATGCTCTTCAATAATTATGTCATCTTCTACTTGTGCTTTTTTATAGAACACAACTCTATTTTTAAAACTTAAATTATGCTTTGGTTAAGATTCTGGAAGAAAATATGCTGGTAAAAGCACTTATTTTCTTAACTACTGGAGCTTTTGAAGATTTCACAAACCTCTTAGGCTGTACCCTCAGAAACAGTACATTTTTTTTAAACAGTACATTTTTGTAAAACAAATTATACATTCTGAAGAAGTTATATAGCATTTCAAACACCATTCAACTTTAACAACGAATACAGAACATTGCGAACAGAAGAAGCTCTTACTGGAATAAAAAAAGTAAAGTTGTTTGTTTATACAACATATGATGGAAGAATGAGCTTATGTAAACACAGTTGCATTCCTCTGTTGTCTGCTGGGGCACAGCAATGGGGACACCCATTCCTGGTCTTTTAATGGTTAGAATTACTTTCAGGTTGGGTCCAAGCTTAAGCCATGTTCTCATTTTGCAGAAACACGCACACCATAGTGACCCTTTCTATGAAAAGCCCCCATGGCTATCTGCAGTCCATGCTTCGTGGTTTAATTATTTCACTTCAGGAACCAACAACAATACAAGATATTCTCTAGCATTTATTCCTATGGCACTAAGTCATCAAGACAAAGGGAACACAAGTTTAAAGTTAAATCTGCAATGTATTCTAGAGGAAGGTCTACATCACTACAGATCAACATTTAAGTAGTTAATATTCAGCAGACTTGAATCAGGGGTATCATAAAAAAATGCACTGCCAAAGTCAGTCAGGTTGTCAAAATCATAGGTTCTAGCTTATTAGATGTTTGCATTTCACATATTTTAAACTCAACTATAAATGCAACTAATTTATGAATGAAGAAAATGCAGCATTTGTAAAACAGCATCTTATATGGTACCGTTTGTATACGTGTTTATTTTAGCAGTTAAAAAAAAACCAGAAGTCAAGATTTTCAGAATCACAACTCACATCCTTCCACTATGCTGTGATTTCAATAGGTATATTCACAATGATTCGGTTATTTCCATACAAAACAGTTTTACACTCTATCTTGTTAGAGTTATTATGAAGACTAATTATTTAGTGTTTGTACAGGACTTGCCACTTATATGGTGCATTACATCTGCAAAGAGGTATTACTGTTAGTCACTGTGTAAGGAATTGCCAAATTTCTCAGCTGCCAGTACAAATGCAAAGGAGGACAAAGAATGCCATTGATGAGGGCTTCTCTAAGTGCCAGAGCCAAAGTCACACTCAGGAGTAGCTTGGCAGGGTTAAAAAAACACAGACAGAATGAGGCTATCTGAGCCATTAGGGCAAGACAGGCATGTGTTCTTTCTTTGATAAAATCCAACTTTGTATTTAGCGCCCTGCATGGAGACAGTACTTGATCAAAGAATATGCTTATGTATTTACTGTCTGGCTCTTTGCACTCAAATGTCACCTCCAAGAGAACAGGAATTTGTTTTTATCACTCTAGATATTCAGTGCCCAGAACAATGCCCAAGACATAGTGGGCATTCTGTAAATGTTTACAATAGGTATTCAGTATGAAGCGCTAGGTATTCTATATGAAATGGTACCAAAGCTGGCCTGAGTCCTACACTCGTCATGCTCAAGGTCTTGGAGAACAAACAGATAATATTCCAATAAACACAAACATAAATACACAACTATAATTGTAATACATGCCTTGAAGGGACAGGATAGGATGCCACATGAGGAACGTGATTTAGACTGGAGGTGAGGGAACCCTGAGGAAGTCACAGTTAAGCTGAAGCCTAAAAAAGGAGTAAACCTGATGCTGGGGAAATGTACTGCAGGCAGAAATAATGCAGGTTGAAGAAAAAACTCAGTACAGTCAATGCACTTGAAAAGACTCAGACCCTGTATGGTGGGGCAGGTTGGCGGCGATGCAACATGAGGTTGGCCGGGGAGCCAGGGGTCAGGTTTGCTATACACAGCAGCCATGATAAAGGGTTAGCTTTTCTTTCCATTCCCATGGGAAGCACTTCAGCGGGTTTTAAGCAGAGCTGTCTCATGATGGAATTATCATATTTAAATATTCATTATAGCCACTCTGTGAATGAAGTGGAGAGGAAAATAAGAATGGAAGTGGAGAGACCAATTAGCAGACCACTGCACTAATTAAGGGAAAAATGATGGTCTGGTACTATTATGATGACACTGGATTTGGTGCAAAGGGGAGAACTGAAGTGTATAGTGGAGGTAAAAATCAAAATGACCTCTTGAGTGGTTGAAGTTGACAGAAATAAAGATATCAACAATGAGACCCAGGTTTCTGGTTTGACTAACTGAACATACCATTTTTATTTATTTATTTTATTTTATTTAAGATTTTGGTTTTTTTTTTATTTTTATTTTTATTTTATTCTTATGTTATTCCCCATACATTACATCATTAGTTTTAGATGTAGTGTTCCATGATTCATTGTTTGTGCATAACACCCAGTGCTCCATGCAGAATGTGCCCTCCTCAATACCCACCACCAGGCTAACCCATCCTCCCACCCCCCTCCCCCCTAGAACCCTGTTTGTTTTTCAGAGTCCATCGTCTCTCATGGTTCGTCTACCCCTCCGATTTCCCCCGCTTCATTCTTCCCCTCCCACTACCTTCTTCTTCTTCTTCTTCTTTTTTTTTTTTTATAAGTAACCTCTACACCTAATGCGAGACCTGAACCCACAACCCCAAGATCAAGAGTCACATGCTCAACCGACTGAGCCAGCCAGGTGCCCCTGAACATGCCATTTTTAAGGTGTAAGAGCACAGACAATATACAAATACATCTTTCCATAGGAAGAATAGGAAACCTCTGTGTGCGTGCGTGTGTGTGCGTGATAATTCGAGAGTAGAGGGATAATACAAAAACTGTTTTATTGATTAAAAAATACTATGGTTTCAAATTCTGCCCCTTAGTATTCAACACAGGATTGATTTTTACCTGTTCGGACCTTTATACTACTATATTCCAAATCTGGATTGCTAACTGATAATATCCCTTGACCAATTAATCTATATTACAATTTTTACGATGACAAACTTTAGGTTAGCTTGATGTGTATCATTTCTGCTGACTGAAATCGGAAACAAAACTAATATTTTTATTATACAGACATATATAAACAAATTTATATATGCATGTACATGTATGATATATATGACCATTAATAACTGCTATGTTGTGATGATATCCACACTTAGTAGGAAATCATAGTAAAAACTCATTTGGTTATTTTGCTCACAGAATAAAACAACTCAAAACATAATAGGCTATTTCTCAGGACTGCCATAAATTAAGCTCAATTTACCATTTAAGTATAAGAGAATCAATAGCATATTAAATGTTGATTACACAATTAGAATAATAAGAGTTCACATTTGTCAGAAGTTTACTAAATCTCTAAAGCATAATAAAGTTCCCTGGGAAAATGCTGAGTCACCAAACTCTCAAGGATTTGTGATTCACTCATTAATTCATTCAATAAAAGTACTAGGCATTGTGTTTGGAGGTGGTGACTAACAGGATAAACAAGACATAGCTGATCTCTGCTTTCAAAGCCCTTATTTCAGGGTTTTTCTCTCTCTTTTTTTCCTTCATCACAGAATGCTTTGTTCAGTTGAAACATTAGACAAAAGTTTAATATGCAAAACAGAAAAAGGGGATCTGGTTTCATTTCCCCATCTGGGGCTGTCCTGCAGAAGAATTCAGGTCTAGTGTTAAACTGGTATCTGAGTGATTAAATACATTTCCCTAGCTCCTGTACTGATATTGTATGCAGCGAGTAAGTGATTAAATATAGGATTCGGACCTGGACTCAGTTGGATACCAAAGCCTGCATTTTTAGCCCAAAATGCGACTGCCCTTCTAGAAGAGGGATACTCAGACCTGAATTTTTCTCCTTGGTGGTGGATAAGAGAACTCCACTTTGGTGCCATTTCAAAATACATCCAGTCTTCCCCGTCACACTGAAGTGAAATGTGGAGATGTTTCTCATCCCTTGCATTTAAAATAATGCCTTAAAATAGGCCTATGTTACTATAGCTTATAAAATCAGAACTTCATATAGCCTAAGAACAAACTCCCCCATTTTCTACCCCACCCCCAATTACGAATCAAGACTCAAAGACCCGGAGCTAAAAGGACTCAGGGTTGTACAGTGAGTTAGTGGATACAGTAGGACTAGATCTTGAGACAACTATGTTCATAAAGACACATTTTTTTTCAAGTGCCTGAGAAAGACTGGAATGTTTTCTAATTAAAATGTTTGCTGGGAAACAAAGGTGATTATAAAAAACAAAAACAAAAAAACCAGATGTTTCTTTACCCTCAAGCCCAAGATGGCAGCAGCTCAAACAGGAGAAGAGTTTCTAAAACGGAGTTTTAGAAAAGTCTAGTAGTTAACAGTCTCAAGGGAGAAAAATCCTCACCCACACACAAAACTATTCTCACTAATGTATCTTTGTGCAGCATAATTAAGATTGCCAATTATAACATCATCCCCCCCCCCAACTGAAAGGAATAGTGATAGGAAAAAACTAAGTCTAAATAGCACACACAGAGACACAGCAGCTGAACAAAAAGAGTCTTTAATTGGTGACAATCTGCCCTAAATCACTGTGACTATTTCTCAACATAATAACTTTCAGATCTGTTAATTCCTTGTATCTTCCCGATCACAGGCTGTCTGGGGGCTTCAGAATAATAATGCCAAGTATCTAACAAAGCTTTCAATCTCCAAGGAACATAACAAATATGCAGGTGTGTAGCTGTGTGAGCTGCCTTTCCTAACAAACTATATGGCCCTTGGGAAAGTTCAATCAGCCTTCAGCATCTTGGGAAAGTTTAAGACCTCTTTTTGCTGATAACTGGAGTCATGCTAAAAAACCCTGATTAAAGGTTACTAGACATTCAATTAGTAGAAAAGCAAATCATTTTATAACTTCTGTTCAGAATGCTAGCTTTACCCATTACACTCAGTGTTTTATGAAATATAAAATTTATGCTTATAGAAGTAATAGAAGCGGGTGAAAAAATATTGAACATGCTAAAAATAATTCAAAAAATAATGCTCTATCAAAATAAAGATCTCAAATTATGAATCATTACTATATGTTATTTGTGTCTGTGGTCCTATTTTTTTATGATTTTATTTATTATTTATTTGAGAGAGAGAGAGAGAGCACAAGGGGGGGAAGGGCAGATGGAGAGGGAGAAGCAGGCTCCCTCCTGAGCAGAGAGCCCGATGGGGGGGGCTGGATCCCATGACCCTGGGATCATAACCTGAGCTGAAGGCAGACGCCTAACCCACTGAGCCACCCAGGTGCCCCAGTCCTATTTTTACATTAGATAATGGAAATGGAAACTGTTTATAATGGAAGTTGAGTCTGTGCTAGGAAAGGTCCATGTTCCATGGCTCTTCCCCTGAACCCAGTATAAGTCTCAGGTGAGTTTACTGTGTGCAAAACACCTGCAGTCAACAGTCCAGGAGACTAACCCAAGTCCTGGAGAGCTAGGAGGGCACTAAGCCAGTGAAGCAATTAGAAACTCTGGCCAAAGATGCCTCCCAAAGGTCCTAGTCCAGAACAGCTAAAGATTGCCTTGTAATTCCTTTTATAAGATCATAACTCTTTTAGATATTAAGAAACATTCCACGTGTTGTCAGCTTACTGTACCTGAGAAGGCCAATTCATTGGTCCTCACAAACCCTTTGACTGGCGTCCCCTCCAATAATTTAAAAGATCGTGTCCTCTTCTCAGACTTCAAAGCTGATATTTGAAAGTTTAAGTGGTTGCAGTATTTAAAATTTCTGACTTATCATAAACATGAAATTCAAAAGAAAACTGTTCTTGCTTCTTTTAAGGACATCTGATGAATGAACCATAAAGACCCACATGAGCTGATGCCCACCAGGGTCCACTGAAATATACATAAATACATAAATACACGTTTTAAGTTGTGAATTTTACATTCTTCATTATTAAATCTCTTTGAATTTGCATCCCCATTCTAATTCCTATGCAGTTTTATGCTCATGCAACACGCTTTTATCCTTGAAAGATTTATTGTTGCTCCTTCCTGATCAGTCTATCCCAGTCCTCAGCTTTGAAATCAGGCACTGTGGCACTAGTCCTGTGTTTGCTGCCAGGGAGCTTTCTCCACCTCTGTGGGTGTACCACAGAAGGATTCTGGATGTCTGAACAGCATGGTTTTCTGTTTGTAAAGTGCAAGAAGGGCAAATAGGAAAGGCAAGGAATTCCACAGTGAGGACATTTCTGGCATTATCAGTTTTAGGAATGCTACGTAGAGGGAGTGAGAATTTAGAAAATACAAAATCACCATGCCCCCATACACTTTTAAAATATGCAGGTATTCTGGCTGGAATACCAGTGCCCTAAATAAAGCCCCCACTCCCACTTAATCCAGTCATCAGCTTTGAAGAATTTAGCAACTCATCTCTATTCCACTTGGAACCACGCCCTAAAGGCCCAGCATGCATAGGACCTCAGAAATGAACACGAGTTAACTTCTCTGAGGAAAATTTTGGAAGTTTATGAAATTTGTCATGAATTTGAGCTGATGCTTCTGGGTTTCATGTTTATGATTGTAAAATTTAAAGAAAAACAAGCTAAATGCTGTTATTAGTTCATAAATGATCTAAGGTCGAAGAGATCAAAGTACAATCTCAAATGATCAATAGTCAAAATGGAATCAAACACACACTCCATCTTATGGGTAAAGAGAGCCAAATGCTTCCTCTGGAGAGTTTAAGAAAGACCTCTGCTTATAATGAGGAACAAATGGTTCTCGGAACCAGGTTAGCTGCCTGGTCTTTGAAAATATCCTAAACCAACTTAAAGAACTATAAAGTCATTAGGAACTTTAAGGAACTCAAATAAAAACAAAGAATCCTCTGAGTTCCTCTGCAATGCTGACAAGCATTGGCTTACTGTTCTTTAATATACCCCAGTTGGAACAGCAACGTTTCTTATAAATTAAACAAATGCACAAGGTTTTGTTTTTCCACAAGGAGCAGCTATAACTTCTGCTTTTTTGACTGTTTTTCAATCTTTTTATTTTCTAAGTGCTGACTGTTGTTACTATATTGATTGAACCAAGTAGTTTTTAACTAGCCAATAAAATCTGAGTATCATAAAACTTTTGTCAGTATTTTAAATATGTTGATAAACCTGTTCTCTAAATATTTGCTAGACTCCTTCACACATACAAGTGCCCTGTCAACATCAACACTTCTTTATGAGTTGCAATACAAACCAGACCAAAAATGACAACTTCAGCTATCAATTGTTAAGTTTGTATACTTTCTCAACTTTTGGAAGGACATACAAAAACTGGTTGATATTCGTGGTGTATAACCTTCTAACTTGCAATTAATGATAATTCATTTTGACAAAGGAAGGCATTCTCAGAGATATTACAATTTAAAATACTCATTAAAGTTTGATTTCTAAAATCAATATAACTTCCTATGGACAAAAATAAGTATTTTTTCACATTGTAGTCAGGATTTTTATAGTAAGCTGGATGCTAAGTTAATTTGATGTTTCTATCCTTAATTGTGTGGATTCAAAGAGCTCAATTTCATAAACATACTCTCATACCTGAAATTTACATTTATTATAAAAATGGGAATATTTACTTTATAAATAATAATTCAAGAATATATTTTCCTGCTAAAGAAATCATAAAACATTTTTTTCCGGGGCAACTGGGTGGCTCAGTCGTTAAGTGTCTGCCTTCGGCTCAGGTCATGATCCCAGGGTCCTGGGATTGAGCCCCACATCGGGCTCCCTGCTCCGAGGGAAGCCTGCTTCTCCCACTCCCACTCCCCCTGTTTGTGTTCTCTCTCTTGCTGTCTTTCTCTGTCAAATAAATAAATAAAATCTTAAAAAAAAAAAATTCCTTAGGTCTAAAAATGTCTTCTTGACTCTTTTTATAGATATCTTTGGGAAAGTAAATAATGGGCCCACTTTAAGTGCGTGATTATTTTTAATTGACAATGACCTATGATTTAGCAGAGATGAAGTCCTGAACTTACAGGAATCATGGAGCAATCCCATGGTCTTAATGAGGGAAAAAAAAAAAGTCATATAAAGGATTATTTATTAGTTAAAAAAAAAAAAGGCATGACAAAACATCAAATGCCCCTTTGACCTAAATACTAAAAGGCAAGAAATAATGAAATTAAAAACACATTGTTGCTCTTACTCTGGATCATATTTCTACTTTCTATTTTGTTTTTGTTTGTTTAACCATTTTAAGTTCACTGTTTCAAAAAAGAAATTTATGTGAACATATAATAACCTGAGATACATATCACTTAACGTAATGATGTCACGAAACAAATGATGTAGCAGCATTGCTTAATCACACATTTCTCAAGTTATTTTTTCTTTTGTCTTCTCAAGGTCAGAACTAGAGAACATTTTTGCTTGTGTTATGCATACCAATTTCCTCTTTAACTTTCAAAAAAAATAAAAGGTTTTCATATGATGAAAAATCAACTATGTTTAACTTTTTCTGATTGAAAGTACAACATTTTAAGGATTACTATCCTTACTGTCTTTACTAATCAAACTATTTATGCTGTTGAAACATTTAGGTAACAAAAATAACATGATTTCTCTTGGCTTAGAAACAAAAGAATCAAAGGAAAGGCATTTACAGATTCATGACCAGGAAAGGAAAGACCACAACCAGTAATTATGCAATGTTCTAGGATTGGAGGGGACCATAGACATGTTGAAAAAGTCATTAGATATGGGAAGAATATGAAATAATACCATATTACATGATAAGTGGTGCAAGAGACATGCATTTTACTCCCAAGCAGTGTAAATAATTGACAGTTCCTACAATCATAATTAATTGATCTAAGTAATACTTGAAAGAAACATATTACCACATTCCTAACAAGGATAAGAGCTAGCAATAAGTCAAGATTGGCAATTAAAATAGCCTAGATGGCATTACATGGTCATATAAATTCAGGGTTGTTAGCAAAATAAATAAAAATACAGACAGAAGAAACCAAATTAATAAATGCATTTCTGGTAGGTTTCTTTTGGAAACCTAATGGCTAGAAAATGAACCTGAAAACATTTATAGCAAGTAACATAGGCCCTCCATACTCTGAAGCTGTCCTTAATATTTTAATCCATGAACCCTGCCTCTAATATAATTAATTTGAAATATGTGATACTTTATCACCTTTATCATCAAAAAAATCTGTACCTTAATCTTCCAGATTATAATCAAAATGTAAACATATTTTGAAGCAACTGTAACTTTTATTTCTTTTTTAAATAATCTCTATGCCCAACATGGGGGTTGGACTCATGATCCCCGAAATCAAGGGGTACATACACTACCGACTGAGTAAGCCAGGCATCCTGGAGGAACTGTAACTTTTAGCTAACCATGTTCGCATAACTTCATCCTGTGAGCTGTGATAATACATGCCTACAAACAGATCTTACAGAATCACACTATTTTCTCTTCATCCACTAACCCTACATCACTGATCTCCAGCCTTTTTATTTATTCATATTTATTTTATTTCAGTAAACAAACACTTGAGTTCCTACTATGTGGGAACCCTTTAAAGATGAAGTCTCTATCTATGATTCTGCCAATGCTGAAACCACCTGCAAGACTTTAGTCCCCCCAGAATCCTCAGCCTACCTTCCTTCCCACACCCTCTTCGGCTCCCACATTTCCCCCTGGCAACACCATTTCCACTCTTTCCTTAGACCTCAAAGGCTGGAACTCCATACATAACGGAATTTAAAACCCACAGAGATGGTGTGAGCAGTTTAATCAATTAAGGCTAGAATGTGAAGTAAAATGTTTTAAATCTTTTTTTTTCTTTTAAATCATCTCTATGCCCAATGTAGGGCTCGATCTCACAACCCCAAGATCAAGAGTCACGTGCTCTATCAACAGAGCCATCCAGGCACCCTTCAGTTTTATAGCACATGGGTATAAGAGATTATTATGTGTTAAAGCATCTAATTGTAGTTAGGAACTGCAACTAGAAGCTGACTGGGATGTGGATTTTCTTTTCTTTCTTTCTTTTTTTTTTCCTCTTTGGAATTCTTTTTTTTTTTTAATTCTTTATTGAATATACTTGACATATAACATTGTGTAAATTTAAGGTGTACCATATGTTACTTTGATATATTTCTATATTGTTCTATATTGTAATATGATTGCCATTGCAGCAAAATTTATATTATATAATTATAGTAGAATTTGTTATCCATATTTATTATACTGTACATTAAATCACCATGGTTTATTTACTACTCATTTTGGTTTGTAACCTTAAACAAGATCACTTTTATCCCCCTACACCCCCACCCTGTGATAACCATCATTTTACTCTATTTTTTAAGAGGATGACTTCTTCCAGTTCCACATAGGTAATATCATACAGTACTTGTCTTCGTCTTCTGACTTGTCTCCCTTAGCATAATGTACTCAAGATCCATTCATATTGTCACAAATGGATGTGGGTTTTCAAAAGATAACTGTGCTTCATCTTAAAAGTAAAGGAAACGTTTTAATAGATTTTCAGTCTAATTCAGCAGAGAAGCATTTAGTCCTATGTTCTAAAGTTTTATACTTTGGAGGCATAAAAGATAAGCAGCCCAATCTATATTCTATGATCTTATTTTATATGTTTATTATTTTGAATAATAGCATTTTTAGTTAAAATGAGAGTGCAAGTGGGGTATGGGGGTGTGGTGAGGGGCAGAGGGAGAGGAAGAGACTCTTAAGCAGAGCCTCATGCAGGGCTCGATCTCATGAACCTGAGATCATGACCTGAGCTGAAATTAGGAGTCAGTTGCTTCACTGACTGAGTCATCCAGGTGCCCCAAGAACTTAAGAGATCTTTTCAGTCCAAGTGTCCTTCATTTTATAGATGGTAAAACTGAGTTCATTGAAGTTAAGTAATTTCTTTAATGTTATAATAACCCAAACAGGTTAAGAAAGTCCATTGCTTTCCAATCAGATTATTGTTATCCACTGACAACTAGAACAGAATCCAGAGATAACAAAAATTTTTCAATTAATTTTTTTTTTTTTTTTATTTGAGATGGAATTGAGAGTATTTCTAAGCAGCTCCAACTAGGGCTTTCATGGGGAGTCCTTGGCAAGTACAAGATTTGCTCAAGGTGGTTCCCTGGGGAGGGGTTGCTTATTTCATAGTTTTCCCTGTAGGTCAGCCCCAGAAACCCAACACTTAGAAGATAATTATATTAATATATTAAGTAATATTTCTGTATTAAGCATTAACCACATGAGGAAATTAACTAAACCCATTCCTGTAACAGCCACTTAAATTTGATACTATACCTGTTAGTTTACTTTCAGTTTTAAAAACCTTTCAAGCTTAGGAATTTCATTCTCAGGCTCATGAAATTAGGTTGAAGACACTGTCATCATAATCTCTACCTGTCACAGAGACATAAGCCCTCTACTTATAAAATAAATGGTTCATTCTGTCATCATGACAGCTATAAAAACTGACAGCTCTCTTACAACTGAATGCTAACTTTAGTTTAATAGGAAAATGTACAAAAAATAATTTCATGGTTTGGGTGATTTTTTTTTAAAGGAAACGACTTAATATACCAAGAAAGTGTAGTTGTAATTTGATTGGAAACTTAACAGGGCATCACTGAATCAATGTATGTTTCAGATTTTTTTTTTAATTTTTTTATTCTTATGTTAATCCCCATACATTACATCATTAGTTTTAGATGAAGTGTTCCATGATTCATTGTTTGTGCACAACACCCAGTGCTCCATGCAGAATGTGCCCTCCTCAATACCCACCACCAGGCCAACCCATCCTCCCACTCCCCTCCCCTCTAGAACCCTGTTTGTTTTTCAGAGTCCATCGTCTCTCATGGTTCGTCTACCCCTCCGATTTCCCCCGCTTCATTCTTCCCCTCCCGCTACCTTCTTCTTCTTCTTCTTCTTTTTTTTCTTAACATATATTGCATTATTTGTTTCAGAGGTACAGATCTGAGATTCAACAGTCTTGCACAATTCACAGCGCTTACCAGAGCACATACCCTCCCCAGTGTCTATCACCCAGTCACCCCATCCCTCCCACCCCACCCCCCACTCCAACAACACTCAGTTTGTTTCCTGCAATTAAGAATTCCTCATATCAGTGAGATCATATGATACATGTCTTTCTCTTTTTGACTTATTTCACTCAACATAATACCCTCCATTTCCATCCACGTCGTTGCAAATGGCAAGATCTCATTCCTTTTGATGACTGCATAATATTCCATTGTATATATATACCACATCTTCTTTATCCAGTCATCTGTCGATGGACATCTTGGCTCTTTCCACAGTTTGGCTATTGTGGACATTGCTGCTATAAACATCGGGGTGCACGTACCCCTTCGGATCCCTACTTTTGTATCTTTGGGGTAAATACCCAGTAGTGCAATTGCTGGATCATATGGTAGCTCTATTTTCAACTTTTTGAGGAACCTCCATACAGTTTTCCAGAGTGGCTGCACCAGCTTGCATTCCCACCAACAGTGTAGGAGGGTTCCCCTTTCTCCGCATCCCCTCCAACATCTGTCGTTTCCTGACTTGTTAATTTTAGCCATTCTGACTGGTGTGAGGTGGTATCTCATTGAGGTTTTGATTTGGATTTCCCTGATGCTGAGCGATATTGAGCACTTTTTCATGTGTCTGTTGGCCATTTGGATGTCTTCTTTGGAAAAATGTCTGTTCATGTCTTCTGCCCATTTCTTGATTGGATTCTTTGTTCTTTGGGTGTTGAGTTTGATGAGTTCTTTATAGATTTTGGATACTAGCCCTTTATCTGATATGTCATTTGCAAATATCTTCTCCCATTCTGTCGGTTGTCTTTTGGTTTTATTGACTGTTTCCTTTGCTTTACAAAAGCTTTTTATCTTGATGAAGTCCCAATAGTTCATTTTTGCCCTTGCTTCCCTTGCCTTTGGCGATGTTTCTAGGAAGAAGTTGCTTCGGCTGAGGTCGAAGAGGTTGCTGCCTGTGTTCTCCTTTAGGATTTTGATAGACTCCTGTCTCACATTGAGGTCTTTCAACCATTTGGAGTCTATTTTTGTGTGTGGTGTAAAGAAATGGTCCAGTTTCATTCTTCTGCATGTGGCTATCCAATTTTCCCAACACCATTTGTTGAAGAGACTGTCTTTGTTCCATTGGACATTCTTTCCTGCTTTGTCGAAGATGAGTTGACCATAGAGTTGAGGGTCCATTTCTGGGCTCTCTATTCTGTTCCATTGATCTATGTGTCTGTTTTTTGCCAGTACCATGCTGTCTTGATGATGACAGCTTTGTAATAGAGCTTGAAGTCCGGAATTGTGATGCCGCCGGCTTTGCTTTTCTTTTTCAATATTCCTCTGGCTATGCGGGGTCTTTTCTGGTTCCATACAAATTTTAGGATTATTTGTTCCATTTCTTTGAAAAAAGTGGATGGTATTTTGATGGGGATTGCATTGAATGTGTAGATTGCTCTAGGTAGCATTGACATCTTCACAATATTTGTTCTTCCAATCCATGAGCATGGAACGTTTTTCCATTTCTTTGTGTCTTCCTCAAATTCTTTCATGAGTATTTTATAGTTTTCTGAGTACAGATCCTTTGTCTCTTTGGTTAGATTTATTCCTAGGTATCTTATGGTTTTGGGTGCAATTGTAAATGGAATTGACTCCTTAATTTCTCTTTCTTCTGTCTTGTTGTTGGTGTATAGGAATGCCACTGACTTCTGTGCATTGATTTTATATCCTGCCACTTTACTGAATTCCTGTATGAGTTCTAGCAGTTTTGGGGTGGAGTCTTTTGGGTTTTCCACATAATCTGCAAAGAGTGAGAGTTTGACTTCTTCTTTGCCGATTTGGATGCCTTTGATTTCTTTTTGTTGTCTGATTGCTGTGGCTAGGACTTCCAATACTATGTTGAATAGCAGTGGTGATAGTGGACATCCCTGCCGCGTTCCTGACCTTAGGGGGAAAGCTCTCAGTTTTTCCCCATTGAGAATAATATTTGCTGTAGGTTTTTCATAGATGGCTTTTATGATATTGAGGTATGTACCCTCTATCCCTATACTCTGAAGAGTTTTGATCAAGAAAAGATGCTGTACTTTGTCAAAAGCTTTTTCTGCATCTATTGAGAGGATCATATGATTCTTGTTCTTTCTTTTGTTAATGTATTGTATCACATTGATTGATTTGCGGATGTTGAACCAACCTTGCAGCCCAGGGATAAATCCCACTTGGTCATGGTGAATAATCCTTGTACTGTTGGATCCTATTGGCTAGTATTTTGGTGAGAATTTTTGCATCCATGTTCATCAGGGATATTGGTCTGTAATTCTCCTTTTTGATGGGGTCTTTGTCTGGTTTTGGGATCAAGGTAATGCTGGCCTCATAAAATGAGTTTGGAAGTTTTCCTTCCGTTTCTATTTTTTGGAACAGTTTCAGAAGAATAGGTATTAATTCTTCTTGAAATGTTTGGTAGAATTCCCCTGGGAAGCCATCTGGCCCTGGGCTTTTGTTTTTTGGGAGATTTTTGATGACTGCTTCAATTTCCTTAGTGGTTATAGGCAGATTCTTTTTTTAAATGTGAATTTTGGACCTGTGGTTTTATGATTATTATTATTATTATTATTATTATTATTATTATTATTATTTAGGATACTATGTGGTTAAAAAAGAGCACTTCCTCTTTAATTTTCATGATATTTTCAGACTTTTCTTCAAGGTCTGCGCATATAGATCACAATAGGATATGGTTGTTGCCAAGTCTTGCAGGGAAGGCAAATGACTCTTTCATTTGGAAGTGAGTCCAATCTAAAGTTTTGGTTAAATGTGAAAGAGAGGACTAATCCTAAAATGTTGGTTCATTTGTAAATTAAACTTCGGTGGGGGGGGGGGAGGCTAAACTGATAATTTTAAAAATCATTTTTTAAATTCAGAAATATTAAATTTGTTATGAAACTAATTTGCATTTGATAAGAAAGTACTTATAATTCGACATTATAGCAATCTCAGTTGTTTTACTAACAAAGTTACCCTAAACTTAAAAAAAAAATTAACTTAAAAAAAGCCACTTCCTGAAGATAATCATTTTACGAAGGGAAAACACGAGATGAAAAATGTCTTAAATAGTCCTCGTAAAGGGAAAGAGAAAATAAAGTATATTTTTAGATTGTTAATAGTAAGCATTAATATCTATCACAGTATCACACTGATAAGGTACTCATTGGAAATGTTCTATAGTGTAAGATAAATACATGAGCAAGCCAAGGAAATACAGTCTCATTTTATCATGTATTTTAATAGAGGGCAAAGCTAGTTAAACAGATGGCACTCAGGATTTCTCAATGAATTCAGCATCTGTGTGTACATGTTGCATAAATGCCAATTAAAAAGTGTCCGAGTAAATTTACATCCCTCGCTGATAGAAAGCAAGCCAATCTTGCTGGCTCAGGATCAAGGTTAAACTTAATCATCTGCTGAACTTGCAGCAAGTTGCTCTCAAATTGTACAGAAATTCCCAGTGAAATAATAAAAACAGAACTCCTATTGATTTGTATTTATTTACATTCATAACTCATTTCTAAAGCCTTGGGCTAGAGCTCAAAGGGAAAAAAGTTACTATTTGTATGACTTGGCCAACTACACTTTTAACCACATTTCCAACAAATACCTCTTTGATTAAAATGCCTGCCTGAATAAATTTTCTTAAACTCCTCCTTGCAACTTCCTAGTTGAGATAATTTTGTTTAAAAATTATCCCTTCAAAATGATCTTGAACAAAGGAAAAAGGCAAGTAGCAGTCAGTCTATCATTTATACAGGAAAGAACAGTCTTTGCTTCAGAGTGACAGGCAGCCATGAAATTATTTGAAATAATAACATAAAAGTGGCTTCCCTTGACATACTTTTTTTTCTAAAAGATTTTTAATTTTTTCAGTCATCTCCATACCCAAGGTGGGG
The DNA here is from genome assembly GCF_011800145.1 of Mirounga leonina. Lineage (NCBI taxonomy): Eukaryota > Metazoa > Chordata > Mammalia > Carnivora > Phocidae > Mirounga > Mirounga leonina. The sequence continues at coordinate 5,268,832 of NW_023270431.1, forward strand.
CTTGAACTCACAACTCTGAGATCAAGAGTCACATGCTCTACCTACTGAGCCAGCCAGGTGCCCCACCCTTGATCTCTTTTTGATCGTGTTTCTTCAGCACTCCCTCACCCCCTGTTCATATATATCTACCTAAAGCTCTGTTAGACTATTCTAGGCTTGGTCTTTTTGAATTTTAAACTTTTAATAACCACATTACTAATTCTAAAATGAACATTTTGCCTTGTTATTAAAATGAATATTACACAGGCATTAAATATAAAGTTCTTTTTATAATAAAGTAGTAAAATACTCAAGATGAAATGTTAATTGGAAAAAAAAAACACGTAAAAATAAGTATGACAGTTTCCAAAATTAAGTTCCAGAAACCACTAGATCAAAGTGGCCTTAAAATGTATTTGTTAAAAAAAAGTAAGACATTTATGCTTGGAAAACTGTGTATGTTATGGCCACCCTTTGGTGAATTACTAAATACTAAAAATATTGAAAAGTCCCACAGTTATAAAAAAAACCACCTCATTTAACTTTGTTGCCCAAGTTTTTCTAAACACATTTGACCATGCCAAATTTACTTCATTAATTTTTGTAAATTATTTGAGGAACATCATTGACGTCTTTCTAAAATATAATCCTTAGTAATAGACTTCAGGAAAGGTTAGTGTAAAATATGTTTCTAATTTTGTAAGAACACATAACTAACGTAGATGTATCTGTAGAAAGCAGAGGCATAAAGAAAAGATAACTGCTAGAAGTAGTCGTTCCTGAGCAGTGAGATTATGAATGATTTTAATCTTCTCCTTTGTACATTTCTAAGCGTCTGATTTGTTATATAGTGAACTTACGCTGTTTTTGTAAAAGACAAAAGCATACATTGTACTAAGTACCATCTTATTTCATATATTACATAATTACACATGGGATCATTTCTCATCCCTCTACTACAAATAGCTAAAAGTCTGGCATTTAGTCTGTGGAAGGGTGTTAAGAACTGCATCTCATTTAATCCTCACAAAGCCTGATGACAAGTTTTCACTATTTTACAAATGGAGAAGCTGATATTTTGCTTAATACATGGGGGAACCAAGATTCCATCCTAGGTCAGTCTGATGTAAAATCACATCCTTTTATCCACTACACTGTTAAAACCCTGGGACAAGAAATTATGCTTCATATTAGATATTCCCAAACTACATCATCGTTGCACCATCCAATGATAACCAAATAAAATTAATACTTAACACGCATTCATTTGTTTTTAGGTGCGAGGTGTGTGTGTACGTTTTATTTTTTCTATTTGTTTAAAGATTTTATTTATTCATTTGACAGAGAGAGACACAGCGAGAGAGGGAACACAAGCAGGGGGAGTGGGAGAGGGAGAAGCAGGCTTCCCACCGAGCAGGGAGCCCACTGCAGGGCTCCATCCCAATCAGGACCTGAGCCAGAGGCAGACGCTTAACGACTGAGCCACCCAGGTGCCCCTGTTTTAAAATAATAACATATTTATTGAGAATTTTATACTGTGCTAGGAACTGGGCTAAGGATTTATTATACCTTTATTTCATTAATTCCTACCCAAACCATATGAGTTTACTACTATTATGATCCCTATTTTATTGGTGAGAAAAATAAGAGATACAAATCCTAATAGTTCCATTCTAAAATCAGTGCTTTTACTCATTAAATCAGTATATTATCACGGGAGGGACTGCTATCCAAAAATGCAACTTATATGAGTTCTTCCTTTAGGGGGAAAAAAAAGCTTAGAAGACAAATTTAGTTGAACTTTCTTACTTCATAAGATAAACATATATAGATGTTTATTCATTTTGCTACTTGTTTCTTAAAATGTTGAAATTAAACTGTTAGTAAAAATGATGAAAAATCCATATCATAAATCGACTCAGATTTTGATAAATGTTTAATCTCTTTAAAGAAACATACATTTCCAAAATAAAATGTTAAAAAAATATTTTGTAGCATTAATATTCTATGATGTTATGACTTAAAAACAATTTCATGCTGGGTGGGGTTTACACTATACTCAGTGTAGCTCACTAGAGAACCCCCCAAACTCACCCTTTTTCATTAGTTACGTCTTCCTTCCTGTACTCACCCTTAACAAACTGTATCTGGCAGATAGTAGGTGCACAAAAATGTCAGTTGCTAAATATCTTTATTACATATGATGGGGTTCAGAACACACTACTCCAAAATACCGCACATTGCATATTTTCAGCTAAAGGAACTTGAGAAACCACAGGTAGAAGGAGGACTCTCTGACCTCCCCCTGAGGCAGGTCTGAAGATTCTCATGGGAGACATGCCCTCGTACACCTAGAGGAAAGAAGAGTCCTTATCTCTGAAGATGGAGGGCCACCAAGAAGAATCTGAACAAAGAGGTCTTGCTGATTGTCACCCAGTTCGCTATCCTTAGCGAACTTTTGTCCTATCACATTTTCCCCTAACTTTCCACTCTTCATCAAACCTAGCATAAGAACACTCAGGTTTACCCACTTCTTCAGGGTTTTATTTCCTTATGAAGGCTCCTATGTCACATAAAACTTATATTAAATAGATCTGTTTGCTTTTCTCCTGTTAATCTGTCTTTTGTCAGTCCCATTTATAGGGCTCCAGCCAGGGAACCTAGGAAGGTAAGCTCCAATGTCTGTTTATCTCTGGATAGCTGGGGTCTGGCACTGTTTCGTTCACAGTAAGAACTGAAGTAGATATTTTTTTGAATGAATAAAATAATACTATTTAATCCATAAAACCATCCTGTGAGATGTGGTCACTTCATCGCTCATTTTCTAGGTTAAGAATTTTGCTCAAGGAATTGTAGCTAGTCTGTGGCAGACAAGGCCCACATGCGTGTTTCAGCTTCCAGAATCAAGTCCTTTCCATTTATCTACTGATTGTCATTTAGATCAGCTCTGAAACTACACACACATGGTCATGAGAAATGCAATCACCAAAAGTAATTGTACAACCTAAATATTCCCACCATTTTTAACATTTTCAAGGGTCATGATAATTCTTTAAGCTACACTTAAATAAGAAATTCCTTTAAATGTTTCATTCCTTACTGTAACCAAGATACTTGCTGAAACATTCTTTAATAGAAATTTATAATCTCTCATTTGAAACTCTCAGAGGAAGGTCACTTTAACTTCAATATCCTGATACATTACCTTTATAAAACAAAGAAGAAAAGGATTATGGAGTTCAATATTGCCCTCTTGTTCCACAAAAGTTTAAAAAACAACAACAGTTAAAACCAACAGTCTCTAAAGTGTCTCTACTTACTCTGGATAGGTAAAAACATCCAGAAATGATTTTCTATTCACCTTGCTAAGTAGTAATGACTCGGAAATGTGCTCAGTATTTCCCATCTAATAAACTTCTACCAAATACTTATTTAGCCTATATTTACTGGTAATTTGAAAATACCCTTTAAAGCAAATCATGACATTCAAACTCTACTTATAATTTTAATTAATTGAAGACTGGATGCTTTCCGATTTTCCTACATTTAGTATTTGACATTTCTGATTCTTACGTGTCACACACTTCAACGAAATGCATTATGTGTCCATATCCCTTCGTGTAGGGTACCAATTTGTACCGATCATAAAACAAAGCTGATTAAATTGTAAACCATCCAATATAATTCTATCTTTTGGCCAGCTTACCCTAATAGGAGTTTTTCCACTAAATTACCCAAATGAACACAAATCTTGGACAATTATATCCCACTAGCTCATGTGAGTAATTGCTAGGGTGGAAAATTGCAGCATGTATGAAGGTACAGATGTTCATTTTCACATGACCAAACAAAATAGGGGGACAATGGGGTTTTCTTCCACACTGATTTCTATATATTTTGCTCTATTCACACTTTTCTATTAAAGACATCTCTTTGTATTTCTGACCTATAAGTAAAATAATTAAAATGAGACAGGTGGGAGTATTAAATCATGCCCTTCCAGACTAGTTATTTTCTTTGAATTAGCACTTCACTCAACATCCAATAGTGTGAACACTACTTTGCACAAAGGGCCAAAGTGACAGTCCAAGGAACAATGGCACCTGCCTTATATATGTGCAGCAATTGTTCTTCAACTTGTTGAGAGCAAAATACAAACTCCCCTGGCTTTAAAACACTCGGAACTTGGCTCTCTAGCAAGCTTGCTTTGTTTACGTTGGTGTTCCTTCATGCTAATTCACTAGACATTAGTCTTCTGGCCCCCCCCCTTCTGCTCTGTTGTTTACTGAAGAATTATTGTCTGGGAACCATTTTTGGCCTTATACTGAAAAGTGTTTTATTCTGTTTCTTCCTTAACTGTCTATTGCTTTAGCCAGTTTCTGCTCAGGTCTATGGACAGATTGCTCCAACCGCTCTCACAATGTTTGAAAGCTTAGCACCTTACTTCACAGAACTGAGGAACTAGCCAAGTACAGAACACAGCAAAGCTTCTTTCCATAAGCTTTCCACTTACGTACAATTCGACCCTTCTGAATTAAAGCACACTTGTGGGATCGGAATCTTATCCTGTGGTTATATGGTATATTACTTTATGCTATAGTACAGCATGTTATATCTGTTTATGTTTTAGTTGTATCTTTTCCCCACCCATCTATGGGTCCAAAGAAAGCTGTTTTTCATAGCACATAGAGCCAAGGACATAGCAGATATTGAATAAGCATTGTTCAATGAATGACTGACTGAATAAATGAAATTCTTATTCCCCGTTAGGTACTCCCGTGTGAAGAAATCCTTTAATAGAGTGTCAATGAGGAATAAGCCCTTAGCGGCCTTTAATATTACTCTATAAACAATAAGTAAACCTTGGTTGTTACTAGAAAAAAAAAAATACACTCATTTGCTGATATAGGCTAGTTTTCTCTGAAAATTTATTTATATTAAACTAGAATAAATAAGTCTGGATAGTAAAGTGTGTTTAAGAGCAGACGCTCTGGATTCATACCGCATGGGTGAGAAACTTGGCTCTGCCACTTACTTAGTATATGACTTTGGACAAGTGGCTTAACTGTTTTGGGCTAGAATTTCCTCACTATAAAAGAAGAATAGGGGTGCCTAGCTGGCTCAGTGGGTTAAATGTCTGCCTTCAGCTCACGTCATAATCCCACGGTCCTGGGAACAAGTCCTGCAGCGAGCTCCCTGCTCAGTGGGGAGCCTGCTTCTCCCTCTTCCCCTGCTCATGCTCTCTCTCACTGTCTTTCTCTCTCAGGTAAATAAATAAAATCTTTTAAAAAAGCAGTAATAATAAAATAAGGATTGAATTGTTTTAAGGATTGAATAAGTTACTACATGTGACACACTTAAAATTATGTCCAGTACACCAAAAAATAGCTAAAAATATGAGCTATTACGGTTAATATTAATGTAGTTGCATGTTAATGGATGCTAATTCTAGGATAATTACTACTCTTATTAACTCCATTGGAGGTTTGGTTAGATTGAATTGGACCCTAAGACGGTGACTACCCTTAGGTAGTTAGTAGAAATTGTTTACTGATTATGCAAAGTTAACTATCAAACTTCTGACATATGCTAACCTAATTAGAATATAGATAAACTATGTAGTCACTTTTGACTATTAATTAAAACAGTATCAATAACATCTTAACATAAATAAACTATCCTAATTGATTCTACTAACATTAACTCCCGATTAAGGAAAGGGAATTTTCAAGAGAAAGTGTACAGCAATGTCAATTTGAGGAAGATAGGAAAATGAGGGTCAAAATGTATACTGATAGAGAAGAAATGGAAAGCCCATGAAGACATACTCAGTCTCCTTCATTATTTTCCCCAGTGCATATACACAATTGCCATCTGATTCCACATTGTTTTTACTATTTTATTTAAATACATAGATATTATTTTAACCAACTGATTCCACATTGTTTTTACTATTTTATTTAAATACATAGATATTATTTTAACCAACATTCCTTATATTTGTTTGTAATTCAAAGTCATGTAGGATAGTTGTAACCAAATCAAAGATGGCCCCAGGAAATTTATTGCTGTTGGGGTACGTATCTAATCCTCTTTAGTGATTATTTCTTTTTAACGGTGCTTAATTTAAAAGAAAGTCAAAATAAAAACTTGTGCTTTCTATAAAAATATTTATGTTCATGTGTACTACTGACTGATCATTAACTGAGATTGAAAGCCACAGCCGATGGTAAAGCAACACATTAAAAAAAAGATACAATTTCCAAAATGTGAAATACCTTTACTGCTGGGGGAAAAAATAAAGAGAAACAAACAAACAAACACACACAAAAAAACCAAACTGTAAAAAATAATCTGGGCTTAGTGTAAAAAACAAGGCACAGTTTGATTTTCCACGGTGCCATTTTTGTCTTTCTATCTTTCTGCTTTCCCTACTCCATATTGCATGTATGCCCCCATCTCTCCATCAAATAAAAACATCCCCCCAAACTTTCCCTGAAACCACTTTTTTAATAAAGATTTTATTTATTTATTTGACAGAGAGAGACATAGCGAGAGCAGGAACACAAGCAGGAGGAGTGGGAGAGGGAGAAGCAGGCTTCCCGCAGAGCAGGGAGCCCGATGTGGGGCTCGATCCCAGGACCCTGGGATCATGACCTGAGCCGAAGGCAGACGCTTAATGACTGAGCCACCCAGGCGCCCCCTGAAACCACTTTTGTATCTTATTCCTTACTTCTCTGCCCAAACTGTTTCAGGTTGAGACACACTGCCTCAGCTTCTTCCACTGTCTTCCCACCGAAACTCTTCTCAATTCACATTTTCAAATCTCCTAATTATTCTGATTAGAAAGCCTTTATTTTTCAGGTTCTATCTTACTTGACTGTTTTTGGAGAATTTGCTTTTGCTGACCACTGCCCCTTCTTGGCATTCTACTCATTTCGGGTGCCCACCACCTTCACTTCTGCTGTTTTTCTTTCCATGTCTCTAGCTGCTCCTCAATGGTCTTCTTTACTGATTTTTCTCCACATGCTGTCCTTTTTTTTTTTTTAAAGATTTTTTATTTATTTATTTGAGAGAGAGAGAGAAAGCACATGAGAGGGGGGAGGGTCAGAGGGAGAAGCAGACTCCCTGCTGAGCAGGGAGCCCGATGCGGGACTCGATCCCGGGACTCCGGGATCATGACCTGAGCCAAAGGCAGTCGCTTAACCAACTGAGCCACCCAGGTGCCCCCACATGCTGTCCTTTTGATTGGTGGTTGTTTAAGGGTCCAATCCTTTTTTCCCCTTCTATTTGTACTAAATACTCTTCCTGGCTGAATGATATTATTTGGCCGCACAATGTTTTCTACTGTCTTATGTGGGAAGCCCAGATTTCTGTCCCAAGTCCTAAATCAATGGTCCCCACTTCAGACATAACCACCTGCATGCCTTACAGAACTGAATCTGACACATGCATGTCACCAATATTGCTACACCTCTAAAAAAGTAAATAACAGTAACTATTTTTATTCCTGTGTGTTTCCTATCTCAGTACATGAGGACACTGAGAAATTCTAGAGTCTACCTGCAATTCTGGCTCTATATTCAAACAGTCAAACATGTCACAAAATTTTCTCCCAAACCAATCCTTCTCTCTCCAACCCCAAATTCCTATCTTAAATAAGATCCTAGTCAATTTCTTTGTCTAGATTAACTGTATGAGTTTAATTCAATCTAGTTGGACTCAGAGCACACAATATAACCCCAGGTGGAGATACAAAATCTCTAGAAAGGTGAAGGGATGGCTATAGTTTGAAATAGTTTCCCACGTAATTCTAACATAACACACCACCCCTCTCCTCTGTTTTCTCTGTGCTCAAATTTGAAATCGCTCTTCTACTCTCTTAAAGTGGTTCTTATCCTTGGCTGAATGCTGGAAGCCCCTTGGGAAATAGGAAAATTCAGATGTTTGGGTCCTACACCCGGAGATTCAGAATAATTTTTCTAGGATGCAGCCTGGTATTCCCAAGATACAGCCAATGTTGAGAACCGCCATTCTAAACCAATAGTATCTGAAGTGGGTGAGCAACATTCTGTGGCTGCATTAACAGCCTCCGGGCATGGGAAATTAAGAGAAATTCTATTGATGTGTATTTTTAAATATAATCCTTAAACTTTTAAATAAAATCTCATATAATATTTTAAAATGTACGTAAAGGGGCGCCTGGGTGGCTCAGTTGGTTAAGCGTCTGCCTTCGGCTCAGGTCATGATCCCAGAGTCCTGGGATTGAGTCCCACGTTGGGCTCCTTGCTCAGTGGGGAGTCTGCTTCTCCCTCTTCCACTCCCCCTGCTTCTCCCTCTGCCTGCAGCTCCCCCTTTTGTGCTCTCTCTCTGGCAAATAAATAAATAAAATCTTAAAAAAAATAAAATGTACATATATACTTTAGCATTGGTGTATAGTAGTACATAATAAATAAAGTCACAAAAACTGTAGTGTACTTGCAATGTTTGCTACCAAATAGACATGTGAAGACTAAAACATTTGAAATTCTTCGCTGTAACCTCTAGCTCCCCATCTCTCAATGCAACTGTCTACAAACTGGTCTCCTTTATCCAGCTTCTCTGTCTTGCTGGGCCATGTAATTATTCCACTGGATTTATCTTTGAAACACCAAATATGATCCTGTCATTGCCTTGCTTTAAAATCTTTAGTGAAAAAATTTTTTATTGATTCCAAGTTACCTTGTTTAACTCCCAGCTGATTGTTTTAGCTAAACAAACTATTTTTATAAAAAAAAAAAAGTGGAAATTCTTCATATGGCTGCAAACACCCTCACAGTTACGCCTTCAAGCTCTCCATCCAGCCCCACTTCCCAGCCCTCCACTCCCACATCCTACACTGCTCCATTTTCTCTGTTATCTCAATATGCCTTGTCTCATTGTGCATTTGCTTTCTTTAGTCTTACAACGCTGCCTCTTAAACCTCTGCTTAATTTGGGAAAAAAACAATTAAAATGGAGATCTTCTCTCAAATATTCCAGGATTCCTCTAGACAGTATTAATTAAATGTCTATTATATAGTATTTATCACATTATACTGCAATTAACATCATACATTTTTGTTTATTCCTATTAAATAGTGAGATCCTCAAAGACTGAAATCCACTTACTCATTTTTATAGTTCCCTAATATGTGGCACTGAATGAGCTAAGCCAGTAATTGTGGCTTAATATACATCTGTTGAATAAATTCCTTCAGTTTTTCAATAAATATTTATTGACTACTATGTCCACTCATATAGGACTGTGAAAATGACAATGAAAAAATTAATTCCTAACTAAATAAATAAATAATGAATTTTTAAAAAATGAATGTTGTTTGTTACAAGAAAACTCAAAAGACAAATAGCCATTACTAAAGTAAGTAAACAAAAAACAAAAGCTGCTCAACATTTACCACAGACCCCGGATTTCATCACACATACAATTAATTCTGTTTTCTTTTTCTTAATAGAAATCCACTATTAATTACAACTTTAAAAATCTACTGCACAATGATAAATCATTTTTATAACAGTAATCCTAGAGAAATTCGAGATTCTAAAGCGTTACCTTATTATGTCTATTGTACTCTTAAGTTCTACTGCATTTTGTGATAGTCTTACCACAGGAAAAATTCCAACTTAATGGAATAATAGTGCTAGAAGATAATAAGAAGTGCATATCTTTACAGATGGAAAAACATTCATAAAAGTAAAATACCTTGCCTTAGGTCACACAGCTAGTTAAGAACTGAACCACAGAGGGGAACGCCTAGGTGGCTCAGTCAGTTGAGCACCCCACTCTCGATTTCAGCTCAGGTCATGATCTCAGGGTCATGGGGTCGAGCCCCAGCATCAACTCTGTGCTCAGCAGGGAGGCAGCTTGAAATTCTGTCTCCCCTACGCCCCTCCCCCCACTCTGGTCTTTCTTGCTCTCAAATAAATAAAAATCTAAAAAAGAAAGAAAGAAAGAAAGAAAGAAAGAAAGAAAAAAAAAAGAAAGAAAGAAAGAAAGAAAGAAAGAAAGAAAGAAAGAAAGAAAGAAAGAAAGAAAGAAAGAAAGAAAGAAAGAAACTGAACCACTGGTATCAATCACTTCTCCTAAGATTGCACTTCTTAGATCCTACCAGATGAACTCTCTTGGTGAACCAGGATGTCTGGTCCAGACTAAATCGTGCTGAATTACACTCCACAGTCCAAGGAAAAGAATGTTATTATGAATAAAACATTGCTCTTCATTGTTTAAATAGTGGTGAAACTTGAGAAATATAAGACATTATTATTGCTTTATAAAATGTTAAGTGGCTTTGAACTAACTCAGGTTTTTAAGCATTTAAAGCAAGACTGATTGCTAGGAAATGATGCCTCATTAAAAAGGGAAAATATATTTAAATATTAGGTTTATAATTCCTTAAATATGCTAACATATGTAAGCATTGACACTGTATAACAATTATAACCAAGACTTTAACCATTAAGTTCAGACAGACAACAGTTCAATTTCTAGTTCAAAATGTTTAGCTGTATAGTTTAAGGAAACATAATACAGTCTAGATACAGAAGGCATGATGACTATACATCTGTGAATTACTAAATGATAATAACAATGCACTGGATTAGTCTGGGGAAATTTAACAATCAACTTAAAAGTGAACCGGATATATGTGTGTGTGTGTGTATATATATATATATATATATATATATATATATATATATATATCACACATACATATACACTGGGGGATTCAGGCTCATCAGGTCATACTTTACTGCAATAGTAACATTCTGTTCAGAAATTAGAAAGGATTTACCTTAAAGATTAAGGATTTATTGGCCTAAAACACAAATTCTAAGAATATCAGTATTTTTTATTTCCTTAGTTTATAGAACTTTTAGAACTTTAGACTGTTAGAACTTTCTGTACCAAACAACATGCCACGAAATATGCATTTTATAGAATTTAGCATCTTACTTTTCATATTTCAATATTATTACAGTACAATACTCTTTATGACAGTATATTATGCTAGAAATTTTTCAGTATGATAGATCCTGTTTAATTCCTTCCATTAGACTGAAAACTGCACATGTGTATAATTGTACTCAAACACAATATTCTGAGATCTAAGTTTCACTGTAAATACTTAAGTCACTTGGCTCTTTTATTCTGGAAACTAACTAAGCAAGATCACATCTTTGAGTTTCAGATTATTACCTTTTTTTTTCCCTAAAATCAACCAAATTTTGAAAGGAAACCATATCTATAATTGTGATACTTGAACTATTTTTTTCTTGTGTATTTATTTTGTGAGAGTTTGAGACAGAAGCTACCAGAGGTGGCCAAACAATTTCTTAGAGTTTACTTTGTTCATTTTCAAACGTATATTCCCCAAAATATCTATTTGTATTTTATAAATTAAAGTGTAAAAAGTACATGAATAAAAGTGATTCAACCATATTATGGAATAGTATCTCCAGTGTTTGAGGTTAGTATACATGGTTTACTGAGTGTTAAAGTCTGTAAAAATATTTTTTAAAGTGTATACGAAGACTGTAAGTCATGTATTATTTGCCTTAAAAGAACTACTGATAGTTTGTCTGTTTTTAATTTTTGGTAATAAATACTTCTAAAAGTTCTATAATTTTCTTTTTTTTTAAGTTTCTTTTTTTTAAGATTTTTATTTATTTACTGAGAGAGAGAGAATGATAGAGAGCATGAGAAGGAGGAGGGTCAGAGGGAGAAGACAACTCCCTGCTGAGCAGGGAGCCCGATGCAGGACTCGATCCTAGGACTCCAGGATCATGACCTGAGCCGAAAGAAGTCGCTTAACTGAGCCACCCAGGTGCCCAAAAAAATTCTATGATTTTCACTCAACAAAAGAACCTTTATATTGGTACAAGATACAATATTTATTAAAATATTCAGCAGCATAGATTCTGGATCAGGCTGTCACCAAATTCTAGCTCTACCACTTAATAAGTATGTGACTTAGGAAAAATTATTTAAACTTTCCATGCTGTATTTACTCTTCTGTAAAATAGAGTTTAAAATAGTACCTTGTTGGGGCACCTGGGTGGCTCAGTTGGTTAAGCGACCTATTCTTGATTTCAGTTCAGGTCATGATCTCAGGGTTGTGAGATCAAACCCCACATCGGGCTCCACGCTGGGCATGGAGCCTGCTTAAGATTCTCTCTCTCTCCCTCTCCTTCTGCCCCTCCCCCTCTCTCTTTCTGGCTCTCCCCCTCTTAAAAAAAAAATAGTGCCTTGTTGCATGGATTACAAGAATTAATATATGCAGCACTTTGATTAGTATCTGGTACAAAGGAAATACATTTTAAACATGTTAGTTTGTAAAAATGAATTGGAATAAAATAACGTGGTAGTTCTTATGGTATGGGGAATAAAATAAATGTAAAGTTGGATTCATTCAAAGAATAGCGGCAAAAAATTCTTATAAAACTTATTTTGTAAAGGTTACAAATGGTCCTGTTTATTAAATTATCTTTATGCCGTAATTCTTTATAGAATAATTCTGGATGCCATCAGCCATTAGCAAGTATCAGGGTTACTTATTCAATAACAGAAAGCTTTTTCTTGTCCATAGGCTTCATTTTCTCATGTACATTGTGGAAGTACTTATCTGGATAATGACTCAGTTTTCTTTCCATCCTTTACTACCACAAGATGACATGTACAGTTGCAGAAGTTATGCACTGCACAAGTACACCCAGCAAAGAGGGCAAATGTATATGAAATACAGTTTGAATTCCACTTGCCAAGCTGTGCTGAGGGATGTGACTGCCCAGGGAGTGTCTCTGCATAAATTTCAAAAATATAAAGTCTGAGATTATAATCCTATAGTTAAGTGTATGAGGTATATTTATAAACACATGGCAATAAACTGACATTTATAGGTATATTTCTCATTGTTTTAATCTGTTAAAAAAAAAAAACCTCTTTTAACTCCTTTTCTTTAATTTCTCTACTTACTCCCTTATAATTTGAGAACAGTGCAATGAAGGCCTTAACCACCTGTAAATGGACATCTTGATGAGGACCTAAGTTCTCATCAACTTCCTACCTTCCCCCTAAATGGCTATCATTTATCCCTTCACTCCCCTCAAAACACTGAGTTGTGGGTTGCTTATTTGATAATTGTTTCTGTCTGTGTCTTCTACTCCTCCTATTTCTCATACGGATCTGTCTTGTGCACTTGCCAGTTAGACAAATCTCCTTACAAATTCTGCCGATAATTCCATGCCTCCTTATAAATAAAGAAATCATTTATCATTTATTAGTACCTTCCCTTCTACAATCTGGTTTGAGATTAAGCTGCTTCTGATGATTGCAACCATTTCTTCTCCCTAGTAACTTCCACATCTGTCCATCTTACGTTTCCATTGCAGCAGTCATGCAACACTGGATATTTATCCTCTGTGCACCTGCATTCGTTTAGCTTTGTTTTGCAGATCATAATGAGTTTATAAACGCCCTTTTCAAATCACAGATATTTTCTTTAGCTTCCTTCTTAGCTCACCACAGTTCACAGCAGGCAGTACTCCAAAATGGGCTGTTGGTTTTCAAGTAAATCAAAATGAGGATCAATCTTTTTTTAAAGGTGCCAATGAAAACAAGCAAGTTCTCATTATAAAACTTTCAATTCAGCAAGGGTACATAAATTAAATGAATATGAACTATATTTATTTTAAAAATCTCAAAATTAGTAGAGGGAAACAGATAAGAGCACAAATCCTAGGGGTCAGACTTCCAGATTTGAAATCGGTTCCATAAGTTCCTACTTACTACTTTGCTCTGCTTTTTCCCTCTTACTTTAAGATAAGGATAACCATTTGTCCTTTTCCTGTTTTGAAAAGTAAGATTAATACCAGTTTCTGTCATATAAGTGTGATGTGCATGTGTCTTAGAAAAGGGACACTATTATTATGGCCATTTATATTATATAACTACATTTAATATAAGCAATATTATATTTATTTCTGATAGGAAGAATACATTTATGAAACAGTGTTTTATAAAACAGGTTTCAGCGAATTTCCAGAATTATTTCTTGATACTATTCTTAACATTATCATTACTTGAGTGCCTAGTATGTTTCAGGATGATGCTACATTTGTCATATTATCACATAATTTAATCCCATGATATCCCTAAGATGCAGGTATTATCATTTTACCATTTTACAAATGTAAGACCCATTTCTTAGAGAAACGAAGCAACTCACCGGAAGTCACACAGTTAATAAGGGAAAAAGCCAGAATTTGAACTTGGGTTTGTGTAATTCTAGAGCTGGAGCTCCTATAAACTAGTGGCTCTCAAACTCTGTAGCTTACATCAGAATCATCTAGAAGGCTGGATAAAATGCAGATTGCTGGGACCCATGCACAGGGTTTCTGATTCAGTTACTTCTAGTGTAGGACCTGGGAATTTGATCCCAGCAAGCTCCCAGGTGATTCAGGTGCTGCTAGCCAAGGAACTAGACTTTGAGAATCACTGAATCGAATTATTAAACATGCTAATTTGATTGTTTAATTAAGTAACCTATAAAAAACTAATTAGCAATTTTGTAGTCACTGACCAGTATTTCAAGTCTGTTGTAATAGGGCTATTCATAATGTTATAACCTTTACGTGATTTAGGACTTAAAAATTAACTCTGTTAATTAAAATTAAAGAGAGCAAATGTACTTCAATGACCACTTGGAACAGAACATGGAAAATGTAACATAATCAAATCCAAGTACCGTTTATTTAGTTGAGGTAAGTCGGAATTTTTTTAGTAATCCCATACTGATTTCTGGAAGCAAGATGTTACTGATTTATTAAATGGAATGAGTTCATCCAAGATACATAATACTCAACTACTTTCACATTGATGGGGTGTATTTTTTTCTGTTGATTCATATTGTTCTAAGTAAAATCTGATCTATACAAGCTATCTCCTATGTGTGGTTTTCATCTACTAATATTCCTGCATAATGATTTCAGAACAAATTAAAAAAATCAAATTCAAAAAGTCACTCTTCGGACCTGGAACATCCAGTGTTATCAAATAAAATAACTATATCTCTGATATCCAAATTCAGCTCCCCACTTTGAGTCCAATTATATTGCTTATTTTATAAGAGGATTTTACCACATCCATTTCTTCTGAAAGCAGTCCTATCACATTTACAATCTGAAATAATTCTAAATTATTTAATCGTTTACCATTTCTTGGTGGTGTATTTTGCTTTGTTAAAAAAAAAAGCAACTGAAGTCATCAGTACATTTGGTTGTACAATTATGAAATGTTAGGACTTCTTATTTGAATTGGCAAAACTGACAGCTAGAACTAAACCTTAAATAAACACTAAACATTTATAAAATATTAAAAATTAATTGAGGACTTAGGGGGAAAAGATATCTCTAAGGTACTCTATAATTTCATCATTCTATAAATATACTGCAGTGAGAATCAGACAAGATTTCACACTATAAAATCTTAATAAAACCACAACTAGTTATAAGACTCAGAATACGTAAATGACTCTGCCACTTAGAGGAAAAGATTTATGAATGGACTCATTTTGCTATCTAAAATGAGCTGGGCCAAACACTAATATATGAAAGATCAGTATTTTCATCCAAAATAACAAACCTACTTAGTAAGTCTTAATAAAGTGCTGAAATTTATTTCTAATAAGAGTTGACTGATCTTGGCAAATCTAGAGAAGCAGACCACACATAAATAAAATTCAACAAGTCATCACTGGTTTTGTGTCCCAGGGAACTAGAGTGAATAAGAATAAGATTATCACTTTTAATGATGAAAATAAAGAGAAAAATTAAAGCTAATATATTGATAATAGCATTCTCATTTCAAAAGCATTTATTTGGATTTCACTTGAACTGTTGGCTCAAATTTGCTAATGAAATTAGGGCTCAAGTATGAACTAATCTTTTAATGAATAAGAATGAGTACGTTTTCATAATCTCTCAGCACCTTAAAAAAAAGTGGGTTTCCTCATGGTAATGATTTGTGACTGACATTTAGAACACATAGGTCATATTTCAAATACACATAAAATTAAACCACACCTTTAAATTATAAAGGATGGGTGTCATTGTATGGTATCAGAAATCCCATACCTTCTGTTTTTACTGCGTCTCTTGGAAAATTATAAATGGTCTGCCCTTTATCTGCAATCTCTTTCACACCTTCACACCCTTTTGTCTTAAACCTGAGAGAACACCGGGAGGCTCTCATTTACTGTTTTTCAGTACTAGGAAGGAATGCTAACATGTCCTTTTCCAGCTCACAGAGACTTTTAATTCATTGATCTTATACTCTCCTTTTTTTTTCCTTTGAAATCATCTTTTTTTTTTATTACGTTATGTTAATCACCATACGTTACATCATTAGTTTTTGATGTAGTGTTCCATGATTCATTGTTTGCGTATAACACCCAGGGCTCCATGCAGTACGTGTCCTCTTTAATACCCATCAACAAGCTAACCCATCCCCTACCCCCTTCCCCTCTAGAACCCTCAGTTTGTTTTTCAGAGTCCATAGTCTCTCATGGTTCATCTCCCCCTCTGATTTCCCCCCCTTCATTCTTCCCCTCCTGCTATCTTCTTCCCCTTCTTCTTCTTCTTCTTTTTTAACATATAATGTATTATTTGTTTCAGAGGTACAGGTCTGTGATTCAACACTCTTAAACAATTCACAATGCTCAACGTAGCACATACCCTTCCCAGTGTCTATCACCCAGCCACCCTATCCCTCCCACCCCCCACCACTCCAGCAACCCTTAGTTTGTTTCCTGAGATTAAGAGTTCCTCATATCAGTGAGGTCATATGATACATGTCTTTCTCTGATTGATCTTAAACTCTCAAGAGAAACCCCCCCCCACACACACATTTACAGCACAAGCCATTTATACATAAAACCAGCTATCCCATGTCATCATCACTTTCATCCACCACCTTGGCTGAATCAAGAATTTGGACAATTCAGCTCCATAAACCCTCTCCATACCTTCCCAAATTCTACCAACATCTTGTTCTGGCTCAACATCTATATAAATGACTCATGCCAAACCTTACTTGTTGCTATTTTTTAACTTTTATAATAACTTAATCTCTACTCCACTGTAGCCTTTTCCTCCATTGTCCACAAGCTATAACCTTGATACAAACTTGAGACTGTTTGAACTCAAAAAGATAAATTCTCAAATCTCTGCAAGCCTATTCTTCCAGTTTTCTTGCTGTTATTTTATACCCATTGTCAGACACTAAAAAGTTATCCAAACATCCAGGTTTTAGTTTCCACCCCAACCCCCACTGTCCTTTTCCTATCATTCCTTTCCTAGATTTGCAGCTTCTCCTATGCAGCTCAGAATTCATGATCCATTGTTTTAATTATTGCTAGCAGCAAGAACACACACCTCCAAGTCACCAACGCTCTCAGTCAACTGCATTAAGGGTATTATCTCACCAAACAAGAAGTCCTACGGTAAGGAAACTCTGGGACTAGTCCATTCTCTGGTCAGCCATGTCCTTAAGGATCCAGGTTCTTCCATCTTTCCACTTTCCATTATTCACCTTTTGCATTTCCTTCCCCATTATAGTTGAAAGATGGCTGCTGTGACTCTAGGTCTCATAAGTAGAAACAATACGAGGGGTAGAGTGGGGGAGGGAAATGCCATCTCAACCTTTTGAAGAAGTCTCATCAGACTTCTCTTCCTATTTCATTGTCAAGGAATGGGTCATCTGCCATTTTTGAAGCCAGTCATTGTTAAGGAAGTAAGATAATAGGAATAAGGGTTTACCCTGTAGCTAGCAAGAGGACCGTCCTTCCTTAAGTCTTACAGTAAAGGGACGGACACACTAGTTCAAAACCGACGCTCTGCCAGCAAGAATGAAGGGGAGAAAAGCTGCCAAATACACAGCAGCCGAGGTCTGTTTCTCTGTTTTCTTGCCAGTATCCATCCGCCTGTTGCCACTTTTTCTTCCTACATTCCTTCATTATAGGCACACTATTGGATTGGGCACGAAATCAAGAGAACTATTATAATATGAATGGCTGTCTATGATCCTACCCTGTAGATTAATATAGGAATGCATGTCAATTTGCTAGATGTCTAATAAAAATAACAGCATGGCATAGCAGGAAGAGTCCTTTGCTTCAAATAAAATAAAACAACAAAATCTCTGTCATCACACAATTCAAGCCCTGACTCTGATATTTTCACCTTAGGAAAGCCACCGACTTTAAAAACTAGTATGCATAGGTGGATTTATCCTCAACGTAATAAAGTTTAAGCTTTAAGGCCTTCCACTGACACAGGGCTCCTTAGACATCCCTGATTCTGCATTCTTCTATTGTATTATTATTTTTTTAAAGATTTTATTTATTTATTTGACAGAGAGACACAGCAAGAGAGGGAACACAAGCAGGGAGAGCGGGAGAGGGAGAAGCCGGCTTCCCGCCGAAGCAGGGAGCCTGATGCTGGGCTCCATCCCAGGACCCTGGAATCATGACCTGAGCCGAAGGCAGACGCTTAACCGACTGAGCCACCCAGGCGCCCCTGTATTATTTTTTTAAAGACTCTGCTTCTGCTGCTGTGTCAACCTCTTGCACCTGTGTGCTACTGAGTACAGAGCTGCCCTCTTTACCCATCCATTTCCCCAACCTCAACATTGCTTGAATAGAAGGAGCCCCACCTTGCTTGCAAACTGGCAACGAGTTATCGGAAATAGATATATAAAAGTGCGACGTAGCAATGTTCTGTGTAATTATTATAATCCGCAGCATACAGTGTTCTCTCGTGGCGGCTGTTTCCCAGTCAGAGGCGGCTGTTACCTCCGCTCCTGCCAGCTTGTCTCCAGGACGCTCCAAGTGCTACGCTGTAAATGAGCTGAGCCACCCGCGCGAGCCGTCCAGAATCCGCGTTCAGCTGCAGGTGTTCTCCAAACTCTCCTGTGATGCTACATTGCTTCAGGCTGTGCGACAGGGGACCCTCGGAGGGTTTCATCTGCCTACCATGTGCTCGACTCCCCTCCAGCCCCGGGGAGCTGACTTTCATGTAGAGTGGTTTCAACTTCTCAGGACTGCCTGAGTCCTGGGACCTCGCTGTAGGAAACTATGCCCTCCCATCTGGTGCGGAGCGCGGGACAAAGAGATGCTGAGCGAATCTGTCTCGTCACTGAATGTGGTGATGGCCGGTGTCATTTCCATAAACAGCACAATAGCTCCGGAGACTTTCATTTCGGCCTGGGATGTGCTTCTTTGTTTTCATCATCCTGTCATTCTTTGCAAATGTTATGAGTTTTAAAATATGATTTATTACTTTACCCACTAATGAGCCATTTATAGGTAGGGAGCTGCTGAAGTAGCAGAATTCGGTAACAAGCAATTTCACAAGTAATTACGCGGTCATGAGTTGAGTGCATCCGAGTGTTGTAAAGGCTGAATGGACAATAACACGTAGAAAGCTATCAGGGGTACCGGGATGAGCAGCCTGTGTTTCAAAGAGAAATGAGTATTCCTGTCCTGGATACATCACTATAGCATTGATGAGAACAATCGTGTCCTGAGGATTCTACCCAGGACAAATTTTACAGTGGCCTCATTTCCCTCTTCTCCACATTTTATGTCAATTAAAATACATTAAAATCAATAGTAACATGTACTACTTATCGAGCATTTACTGTACACCTCGCACTGCTAAGTTCTTACTTAAATCTTATCACATTTAATCCTTACAACAAACTTATGAGGGAAATAATGATATCAATGTTTTATATATGAAGAAAGAGAGGCTTATAGGTAGTAAGTTACCATGCAAATTACAGTTAGTAACTCATGGAGGTGGACTATATAACACGAGTCCATCAGATCCCAGAGACTTCATTTTAATTCATTGCTTTTTAGCCATGTGTGCAAAATGGAATCTCCTCTGAAGTTGAGAGAAAGAAAAAAGAGAGAGAGCGAGGGAGAAAAGGAATAAAGGAAGGAAGGAAGGAAGGAAAGAAGGAAGGAAGGAAGGAAGGAAGGATAGAAGGAAGGAAGGAACTCATGCCTATCAAATTCACTAAGTTGAGCTTGGAATCTGATTCCTACATTTAAAAATATATACACATCCTATAGAATATACACATATATTCTATAGGTAATTCTGATGCACACTTTAGTTGTAGCCTCTGATTATACTTATTCTTACAAAGAATAATCATCAAATGTCATCTAAAGTTTGACGTTGAGTAGGAGGAAAGAAACTTGTTGGCAGTGGAGTCTAAATGTAGGTATGTGATCCACCTTTGTTTTTCCATTGAAATATGGCAGATCGAAGTTTCTCCCTGCCCTGAGTGACAAGTAAGTCATCAACAGCAAATGGTTTAATTACTAAACCTTATTGTAGGATATTAGATAAAGTATGTCAACATGCCAATGCTAAAGACATATTATACTTTAGATTAGGAGGTAGAGGGGAAGGAAAAACTGAAAAACAGGGGCGCCTGGGTGGCTCAGTCATTAAGCGTCTGCCTTCGGCTCAGGTCATGATCCCAGGGTCCTGGATCGAGCCCCGCATTGGGTTCCCTGCTCCTCAGGAAGTCTGCTTCTCCCCTCCCACTCCCCCTGCTTGTGTTCCCTCTCTCACTATGTCTCTCTCTCTCTGTCAAATAAATAAAATCTTAAAAAAAAAAAAAACTGAAAAACAAAATTGGCTTTATAAAAAATTTTCAAGGTCCTCAGTTTTATACATTTGAGTGTGTCAACTGATATTCAAATATAATTTGTTTCCCCATAAATACAATTCTCCACAACAACAACAACAACAAAAGCAAATCACAGGAACATTTTTTTTTATCAAGAAGGAAATATTGGGTTATTTCAAAAATTTTAATTTAAATTATACTTATTATAGAATTATTTTTAACTAACTCCTCATGTTAAAGGAAAATCCTTTCTATTTTAAGATTTTTATTTATTTATTTGAAAGACAGGGAGAACAAGTGTGCATGGGGAGAAACAGAGGGAGAAGGAGAGGGATAAGAAGACTCGACGCTGAGCATGGAGCCCAATGCGGGGTTTGATCTTAGGACTCTGAGATCATGACCAGAGCCGAAACCAAGAATCTGATGCTTTACCAACTGAGCCGCCCAGGTGTCGCAAGGAGAATCCTATTAATTATCATTGCGACTTCTTAAAAGTTAATACTTAGCCAAATTGTCCACATGTAATCTAAAGACTGGCACCCAATTCTTAATCTTAAATAAATAAAAACATAGCAAGTAGAAATACAGTGCAAAGCACTATAGTGTCTTGGACAAGAGAATTGATTATAGAACACAAGTGTTTAGACTGGACTCCTGGCTTTGGCCGGACCTGGCTGTATCATCCTTGGCAGGTCACTTACTTCTCCATGCCTCAACTTCCCTATCAATAGAATGGAAATAACAACCATAATGCTTACTTACTTTGATTATTATGAGAACTATATAAATTAAAATGTATAAAACAGAATAGTACTAATACATAATAAGCACTATGTTCATATTTACCGTTATCACTGTTATCTTATTTTCAATCTTAACAATCCAATTACTAATGAAGGAATATGGAACCTTAGAGTTGGGGTGAGTCCCTTTACAGGGGAAGGACAAGAAGGAAATGAAAGCCTAAGTCACCTGCAAAAGCCAGTTACAAGGCATGGTCAGAACTAGTATATAGCATGCTGACAAGGGAAAAACAGTAGTTTTATAGCAATGACATTCTTTACCAGTGACTGTATTCTGGGAGTTTAAAATAGTAATAACTACAAATGGTAGTATTTTAAGTATTTTTCAAAAAAGTATCTTATGAGTAGCCTTGGGTTATAATTAGATTTAACAGAAAGCAAACTATACTGAAAGAATACTTAACTGAAATCATGTCATGTGTTCAAACTACTCATTTATACTTTCTTTGCAAAAAAAAAAAAGTGGCTTATAAAATGATAATATTTCCTTCCAATACCTACCCTAGAGAACACTCTACTGAGCTAAGCTTTGTTCTTCAACTGCAAAGTTGACAAATTACACAAGGAAAACAATGAAGCATGATAAAAGTCAGAGTATCAACTTATACTCCAGGTATCCTTTTAATTATCCCCATTAGTAAATAGGAAGCTGTATCTCAAAGGAAATAATAAACTCTCTCTTAACATCATCTCAAGGACTAAAATTACTGCTCCCCTCTATAACAATTTGAAAATGTGTAACATCCTGGCTTAAGGACCATATTATTTTTCAAAGGGAAAGAAGTCTTTATTTTATTTTCATTTTTTTTCCAAGTAAGCTCTACACCCACTGTGGGGCTTAAACTCATGACCCTGAGATGAAGAGTCCCATGCTCTACTGACTGAGCCAGCCAGGCACCCCAAGGACCATATTTTTTGATAGAAAGCTTTTGGAAACTTCACAGCCTTCATAAACAGCTTTGCATATATAAATAACACGATAACCAGGAATCAGACACCATCTTTATTGAGATCTTGAAGAACAAGATATTATGTAAAGATATAAGAGAAAATGCTAAGGTCACTTCCTTCAAGTATAACATGTTTGGTGGAAGACACGAATGTAAACGTGAAGATGATTTATAATTATCTACAAAACATATAAAAGGGATTTAGAACACAATATGATAATCCTGAACCAAAAAGGAGGAAAAGCCGATCTACAGCTGCTGACTTTAAAAGCACTATAGAGAATATTTTCTGGAGCCTATGATTTTGTAAATGGGAGAGGAATTTCAATTCAGGCTCATATGGAAGTTACACTTCATCACCAAAGGGAATCGTGGGACAAGCAGGAAGGCATAACCCAAGGAGCTGGGGAAGAGACATCTGAGCACTGAACAGACCTTTGGCCCTTCGCAGATGAAAGGAAAGGCCATTCTTGAGAAGCAACTAAAAGCATCCATGGAGCCAAATTAAATCCGACCTTCAAATCCTTGAGATAGACTTTGACACAAGTGGTCTAAGTGTGAATCCCGCCCACACCATGTATTAGCCATGTGATCTTGGGCAAGTTACACTACCTCCCTCTATCTTTTCATCACTACAAAATGTTGATGATAATAATAGTAGCAAAATGTGGCAGTCATGAGGGGTAAATGAAATAATTTAGGTGAAGTGCTCGAGATAAGGCTTGTTGCCTGGCAGATACTTGTACGTTGGCCATTTATTATTATTTCTCTAATTATTAGAGTAGAGCACATCAAAATAATAAAAAACATCTTTCTACAGAGGAAGAGAAGAGACATTCCCCTTAGTCACATCTGGCGAAAAGACAGGACTAACAAGAGACTGGGATTCCATCCCAGACCCCATCTAGTTATTCGCGTACGCACACTGCATGTGTTGTGCACCCACACACTTGTACTCCTTGCTGAGGTGTACAGTGTGACAAACTATAACCAAATACAGAACATGAATATCCCAAGCCCACTGAGCTCAGGGTCTGTTAGCCACTCTCATTTCAGTGTTCAACAGTCATCTCAAACCTACTGTATCCAAAACTAATCTTCTAATTAACTTCTAATCTCTTCCACCCTCCTCTTCTAATTGCCCCTAATTTCCACTAACTCTCTTGCACCAAATCCTGCTCCTCCGCCAATCTACCTGTAAATCCCTTCAATCTGCCATCAAGTCTTGTTACTTTTCTTTCTCATCCAACCTTCAATTCTGTCCACTTTGCTGAAATTCCACAGCCACTCTTACTTCCATCCTCTGTCCTTTCTCCTTCCTGGTTTACAGCAGCTGAACCCCGTGTCTCCAAACTTCCCCTCTAAATTCGCCTTTTCTTTGCTACAAGAGTGTGCCTTTTAAATGCAGAGTTGAAACATGTCACTACCTTGGTTAAAATCCAAGTAACTTTTCATTTCTTTTAGAAGAAAGTCCAAGTTTATAATTCATACAGTGACCCTTTTTATTACAACTTGATCTCTCTTCTTTCCACCCCTTGTACTCTAATCCCTCCAACCCACTGAACTACTTTTCATCTCATGTGGTTCTTTTTCTTAAGCTAGCTCCTACCACATATCTCTGTCCACAGCTTTGAGAGCTCTTCCTCTTGGATCTTGCCCTCACTCTCTGAAAGTCTGGGACAGGTACCCCTTCTGTGCTTTGTCCTATGGGTTCAGCTTGTATCTCCCTTCCTAAGTTTATATCCCATCACTGAATCCACATGTTTAAATGAGTCTCCCACGAGACCAAAAGCTTTCAGAAGTTAGGGATGTTGTCACTGTTCATAGGTATATTCTTAACACCTGGTCTAGGGCCAATCACACAGCAATGGAAAAATGAGTATCAATGGATTGAACATTATAATGTTCTCATTCCATGGTATTGGTTGTTTTCAATTAATTGTCCTATTATCTTTACTTTAAAACTCCATATGGTTATAAATACATATCTGTAATGGGAAGGCCAACTGTAATCACAGTTCTGGGACCCACTATGGGTATAATGGAGTAGCATTACCACTTACAGCCTTATACTACCTAGACATATTTCAGTCTGCTTCTGAACTGTGGTTACCCAAAGGCAAAATTGAATATGTCTCAAGAGGATGTAGTTAATCAGAAGTAACTAGAAATTATTCTTTAGTCACTTTTCAAAAACCAGAGATTCAGGGAGGATAGTGATAACAGTAATCAAGTAATCTTCGGTAAAATGAAAAGTTTAATTTTATATCAAAATGGAACTTTCTTAGTTTTTCCCAAAGACCACCTTTATGACATATTAGAACTATATATCTTGAAAAAATAAATGACACGAATAAATATATATGTAAGGAAAAAAACCTGAAAATCAGGTATTTAGGTGTGATGAACTACCTTTTGAAATGATGCAATGCCTGGCATGAGATAACAAAGCAAACCAAAATCTGACCTCTGTTTGCATATAAAATGACTATTCTTCATGATATGAAGAAACAGAAAATAGCAGTGTAATATACTATAAGTTATTATAATTTTAGTTTTCTTTCTCTAAAAAAGCATTAAATAATTCAAATCAACCACAACTTTTGAGATATGTATGTTAGTTTCATCACACTTCATATATGGAATTTAGCATAAAGAAGATATATGTGATTTAGAAACATACCATAAAATTCAGATGAGTATCATGAATGCAGGATTTTTCAAGTACAGAATTTGTATATTATCATTTCAGTAACTGTTACACCTTTAAAAAAATCTCCTTTCTTCAGAAAAACATAAAAAGTTATCTTCCTTAGATGGCTAATTAACAGGTCCTGCATATGATATTTTCACTGAAGTGTCAAGTGAGCATGTTAGAGCAGATGCACAAAATACATAAAATTACTAGGTAGTATGTATAGATACTATCAAAAGTTTTGATTGACTCATACTTTATTTACTCTGCATTTAGTTACCAAAGCCACAGCTTAATAGTTCTGTTTATAAAAACAAAGTGAGGCAAGCTGGATGCTAAGAACAAATATATGTGAACTCATTTTTAACTTGTGGATGCATGTATGCACACACATCTTTTTATTATCAGCATGCTCCCAAATTAAAATTGTTACCACATGCTAAGTAAACTTTTTCAGATGTTCAACAAAGGAGATCAAAAGAGATTTCATCATATATTTTTAGATCTCTGACCAGTCAAACCTATAGGAACACAGACATGTCAAAACATCAAGTAATCCAAAAGTAAAACAATTTGGAAATTTTCGGTTCAGTGAAACTGATGAAAAGTAGTTTAGTGTAGTTTCATACTTTCCTCACTGATGTCTTACAGGTGAAGCTATTCATGGAAACTTCTTTAACAGTTATGTGGGGGTAAGACTTGAGTAGGGACCAGGATGAAGACTAGGACATAGATAAGCTGGGAAGAGAGATTTGGCTTTGCCGGTAGATAGAGAACCACAAAACAAAGCAAACAGGTGGAAGGGAATGTGCTATGCCATGAGAAAATCAGCTTGGATGATTTTATACTGTACTTATGAGAGTGATAAAGTGGTAAATTAGTGGCATACAGTGAGGTCTAATGAACATTCCTAAAATTCTTCTCTGCCTGCCACGAATTCTTACAGCTTTTGTTAAACCTTATTTTGTTCATAGGAGAAATGCAATGGATGTGTAGGATTCATTCTTCAGTGGATAAAGACCAAATCAATCTCACTATTTGTCCTATTCTTACCTGAAATATTCAATGCAGTAACTGAGTTTTGGCCTAGTTCCAGCCAAACCTATTTTCTACTCTGGTTTTAGAAGCTGAGTTATTTTGCTCTACCATTTTTGAATCTTTATCTTGTGTCTCTGCCTAGTACATGAGTTCTGGTCTTCCTTTCGCTAATCTTCCGGATTTCTTCCAACCTTAGCACCCATAACTGGATTACCATTTTCTGAATTCAAGCTGCTCTTAGGCTAACCCTTTATCTGTCTAGATCCCCACCTACTGCACTAGGTTGGACTCTCCTGATACAATGCTTTGCTTACTGTTTGACATGACTTTGAGTCACTCGTGCAGACTCCATCTTATTTTCTGCTCAAGGATTCACTCTTACCATATTTTCCCCTGATGAACATATGTGGGTTCTGAGTCAATATCCCCCTAGCCTGACAAACAGTGGCATCAATTCACCTGAATATTCTCCTGAAGCCCCTCATCAAACACTGTCTCCTCTTTTGTGATTGGTTCTGAAGTAGGAACTCTGGACAGATGCTTTGCTAACAGTAGAAGTGTGTATATGATGTTCTAAAAGGATCTTATAATGGCATTCCTAACCGCAGGCATTAATAGTTCTCATTTATCCTCACAGGGAAGTGTATTTTGTTTATTTTTCTATTCAAACACATTTTAAAATCCTGCAATATTTCTGGGACAAAAAAGAGATCTAGAAAGCAACCCGAAACAAATATCAACAACATAAAGATAGCTAAGTCATTTAGCAAGATTTGTTCAGTGGCAAGCAATGATAATCACAGTAATTTTTGGATCCCTTATTAAATCTTAAAAAGATTTTTGCCTAAATATAGACTGAAAGAAAGGTAACAAACAATTTCAATGGCTATGCTCAGGAAATTTAATTTGCAATGAAGTTGCGATCAGATCAAAGGTGGTCCACAAAAGCCATCAGCCTTCAATCTCAGAATAGGATGACCTGCCCTCATATGTAATACTAAAAACAATCTTAACCTCATGTAAAGATGATATAATGAAGCTTTTTTAAAAATGAATTCAATCTAGAAATTAAAAGTCAAGGACTCTAATCGAGGAAATATGCAAGAGTTCCTGAACAGAATGGATAGTGATGGTCCCAATCCTTCATGCTTCATCACAGACTCAATGCCACACCATGTCAGGCAGGAGAACATACAGTGAATTCTTTTACTCAGTTTACTCATGATTTCACTCAGTTATGCAAACGTAGAGCACTCACTATTGTGAGACATGGTATGGCAAATAATAAACAATTCACATAAGGTTTAGGGCGCATAAACTACAGAACCAGAAGAGACTATGAAAGGACGTTATGGATTTTTCCAATCTATTTGTCAAAAAGTTCATCGCTATAGGGGTGCCTGGGTGGCTCAGTTGGTTAAGCATCTGCCTTCAGCTCAGGTCATGATCTCAGGGTCCTGGGACTGAGCCCCTCATCAGGCTCCCTGCTCACTGATCGCCCCTAATCCCTGGCTCCCTCTCCCACTGCCACTCATGCTCTCACTCTCACTCTATCTCAAATAAATAAAATCTTAAAAAAAAAGTTCATCACGATAATTGCCATGGAAGGAATTCTGGATAGCATAAATTAGTGCTTAACATTTCTTTTGTTTTTGCTGAAAATTTGTTCAGAACACACTGAATTATGAAAGGGTTTTCTAATTCTCTGAGATTAAAATGGAGGGTACTATTTTCATCTTTTTAATCTTGAACCTATTACAATATCAGATTTATTTGGTGTTTCAATATACAAAAGTTTGTATCAAAAAAATTCAGATATGAAAAATCTAAAATTGCAATGCTACCTTTTCTATTAAATCTCTTTATAACTTCATCCTAATTCTGATACTAACAAAATGCATGTAGGCAAATTGAAAATGCTCTATTTGAGTTATAGTTATTTAAACAGAAAAAAAATCCTGTCAGTGTGCTATATAAAATGTAAATGCAAACCAAGTGGCTAGTTGTAGATAATTAAATAAACCTAGAAGTAATTGAAATTTTGCAAATATAATAAGGGATACTTTCTACAAGTTTGCTTAACAAATGATTGTTTTAGCTAATTTGTATTTCTCCATATAATATCTTATAATGAGTGGGAATGAAACTGGCTTGAGAATGAAATGCCTCTAAGTAATTTAAGAACAGAGATATTCTGGAAACACTTGGTGGTACATTACATATTACAGATATATATATATGACAAAACCAGGAAAGGAAATTCTTCCTGTGGATTTGTGATGATTTCTTTAGTATTTGATGTCACTGAAGTAATCAATGTATTCACTTTTTAGTGTAATAATATTAGACCACATTTAAAAGATATTTTCCCATGCTGATCTTTTTTCCCTAAAGAGGTCTCATAAATGTCAAGTCCTTCCAAACAGAAAGCAGGTTTCTGGTCATCATTTCTGGTACTTTGCAATTAAGATCAGATGATCCAACAGGCTAAGAAGTTATTATACTAGGAAGAGATTTTCATGAGAGGCAGTTTTATAAGCAGTAAGGGGTGTATCAGCTGGATTCAAAAGAATTTATTATATAAATTCTCTAGTTAATGTTCTACAAAAGTACATTTTTCTATATCCAACCAATTCTACTATCTCTTTCTGAAGAATGCATGGCTTATGGGAGAACATCCCTGCAGCGATACACTGCCGTTTGCAATACTAGTTGAAAGAGCATAAAAACAAAGAGCTTTTCAAGACACGACCATTCAGGTTAAGAAAAAAGCACCAACTACACATCAAGATCTTCAGTACATGAAAAAGCATGTTGTAGGGTCCTTCCTAATCACTGCAAGGCAACACAGTGCTGAAATATCTCTTTAGTAAGTTATAGCAAGAATACTACAAATATATAACTAAGATACATCAAAAGATTTGGACAGGTCATCCAATGATCTGGTATAAAACCAAACCAAACCAAAAACAAACAAAACAAAACAACAAACAAAAACAACAACACTAGATCACAATTCAGAGATACAAGTGTTTCTTTTTTTTTTTAATTAAACTTAGTTAATTTTGATTTAACAAATAAGTGATTTCAATCCTATAGAAGACTTTTGTGGAAAGGATGCTATAGAAGGAACCCATGTGCTATAATCATCATCCTCATTGTCATCATCCTCAATGGCAGCAACAAGCAACAATACTTTACACTTTAAAGCATTCTGCAGAGTACTTTCAAGTGTATTCTTTTTATCCTTTTTAAGTAACAATGTCTCCATAAGTAAGCAGATCATATATATATATGTATTTTATATACATATATATATAATTTTGTAGATATGAAAACTGAAGTATAGAAAAGGCATATAAAATTTCATGATGACTTGACCAAGGAAACATAGCTAGTAAGTATTCTCAGTAAATGCCGCCTAAAATAAAAGCTCTTTTTACTTCGTACTAGGAAGTATTGACATTGTATCTATATTGAAAACATAGAAAAGCATCTGATCCTTGCCTCACCCAACTCTAGTAGGAGAAAATATGCTATTGTAGAAAGAGCAGGGTCTTGAGCATTAGGCGTAAGAGCTCAAATTTCCACTTACTAGCTGTGTATCTCTGGTGAGCTACTCCACCTTCTTGACTTTAAACTTCCTCATCTGCATGCTGGAAATAAGGCCTCTCTTTCTGTCCTTCATAGAGTTACTATGAGAATTAAATGAGGTACATATAATAATGTCTAGAACATACCATGTGCACACAAACACAAAAATGTTTCTTTCTTCTAATGTTATAAGCACTCCATACCACGTGCTGAGGAGAAAATTTTATATGGTCCCTGGTCTTGAGGATATTTTCATCACTGAGAAGAAAAATTTTTAAAATAGAGAACCATATACTAAAAAATGATAGATTATAGAAATAAGACACCAATCGCTCTTATTACAGAATATCAGACTAGAGAGAAAATAAAGTGGTCTGGATTAGTCACTTGATGCTAGTTATTTTGTGCTAATAATTCTAATTTCAGCTAGTAATCTTTTAAACTTCTTCTACATATCAGTTTTTAAAGGCTATTGTATCTGCCTCCTTTTTGAGATGCCCTCATGAAACACAAGGAATTCATGAAAACGTCCTCCTCATTTTTCCCCTGTAAGCCACAAAATGGTGTATGTTGGCAACATAGAGTGACAGGAATAGATCAGCCAATGGACAGACTCAACTATGGTTTAGGAAACTGGCCACACTAGAAAACCAAAAGAGGGGTGGGTGCCTGGGTGGCTCAGTTGTTAGGTGTCTGCCTTTGGCTCAGGTCAGGGTCCCAGCGTCTTGGGATTGAGCTCCACAACAGGCTCCCTGCTCGGTGGGGAGCCTGCTTCTCCCTCTCCCACTCCCCCTGCTTGTGTTCCCTCTCTTGCTGTGTTTCTCTGTCGAAGACATAAATAAAATCTTAAATAATAATAAAAAAAAGAAAACCAAAAGGGAATAAGAAGGAAAAAGGCTATTGGGTCTGTCTAATCAAGGCAAGTCTTGGTACTATATTTTTAGAGTGATCACCTCCTAAATGTGCATGCGTATTTCAAAGATTTGAAATTATACAGTGACACTATATTGCAAGGTGTACTTAAAAGATTTTCCCTCTACATGAGCACCATATGCATCTAAAACCTGTATGTCTCTTGTGCCATGAAGTATGGTGGCTTTAAGAGAACCCCAAACCATCTTCCTTCAAAGCCCATGTTCTTCAGATTTCATTGAAGCCAACAAACAAAGCCCCACTCATCAACACTTTGAAATACTCTTTTAAAACTAATGACATTAATTCATCTTTCCACATAAATGTTTACATTTCCAGGTGGTAAGTATGTTGGACTATTATTTGGAGACTTGTCTGTTTATCTTTCAGGGTTTCTACTATTAATTCTGTTCTTTTTTTTTTTAAGATTTTATTTATTTATTTATTTGAGAGAGTGAGAATGAGAGAGAGAGAGAGAGAGAGAAGGTCAGAGGGAGAAGCAGACTCCCTGCTGAGCAGGGAGCCCGATGCGGGACTCGATCCCGGGACTCCAGGATCATGACCTGAGCTGAAGGCAGTCGCTTAACTGACTGAGCCACCTAGGCACCCTAATTCTGTTCTAAACCTGAGAATTAATAGAAATGAAATATGACGCAAAGCTCTGATTTTTCCCCTTAAACACGCAATTTTATTCTCATATTGAAAATGGAGCTAAGCTAGTCTTATTTCCCAAGCATTTTACTTAGGTTTCTTCTTTCTTCCACTAAAACATCTTCTGTGTATACAACATAATTAAGAAAAAACCACAACAGTTGTTATTTGCCAGTGAGAATGTTTCAAAAACTATTACTTCAAAGTGCCTTCCTTTCTTTCCCCCTCTTTTTGGCAAAGGAGTCTTTTATTAAACCCACCGCACTTCTCAATCATCACCCCCCTCACTTTTTACTCTGAAAAAAACTCATGCTGAGAGGAAAAAAAAAAAGTTCTAAGGAACAGTTTGGAAATCTAGCAATTGGATGGGTATCTATTCCTTGACTCAATTCACTGGAGCAAAAGCAAAAAGAGAGAACACTCAGGGTTTGGCAAAAAAATCCTTTTCCTCTGGACGTATTCCACTGGCTTGTGGCACGACTGTCGTATATCCATTAAGAGTTCCAATGTCCACTGGTTGGTTTCATCTGCTTCAGGCATTTCGCTTTTAAACTCAGCACTTCTCCGGCTAGTAAGGGCTCCCCAAAGGTTCAGTTTCAAAAACCTCTTTTGGTCACAAGAGCTGCTTCTGCTTGGTCCTTTATACAGCTTCCTGTTTGTGCCTATGCCCTTTTTCCAAGTAACTACTGATTGCTGGAACTTTTACAGGATTCATAGCGAATGTTGGATGGAATCAGTGTTGGTTTTACCCATTTTCTACCACTTGAAAGTCTGTCAGCCCAATCAACACATTCTCATTCATGCACTACTAGGGCTTTCTGTGGGAAAGTTTCCACCAAATTAAGAAAATTTAGAATTTATGTACATTGTTTTCTTTCCAAGTATTTACACTTTCAACTGTTGAGAAATATACTTGCCAGATTTCTTGTGACTAAATTAGTGTCCTTCCCCCTTTTATTTCTTAATGACACAAACCACATGAGAAAGTCACCAAGAAATGTGGAATTATAAATTTCTCCTTAAAGCATATATTTAAATTACTTATACATAAATAATTGTCTGGGTTTTTTTTTAAGATTTTATTTATTTCAAAGAGAGTGAACAAGAGAGAGAGCACAAGCAGGGGCAGAGGGAGAGAGAGATGCAGACTCCCCACTGAGCAGGGAGCCCGACGTGGGGCTCGATAGCAGGACCCTAGGATCATGACCTGAGCCGAAGGCAGACACTTAATGACCGAGCCACCCAGGCGCCCCATAAATTTATCTTTTTTCCTAACTCTTAACTTGGACTTAAAATTTCCATTACTTGGTTCTTTTTCTAATTACGGTAGTATCCAAATATGAATATAGTTTAGCATTTGAGAATAAATTAATTTTAATAACAATCATTGTAGCATCTTTTTTTAGAGTAACTGACTAGGTCTATTGGAGGAAACTATACCAATTAGATGATAATAAGTAAACTTTCATTGTTACCACTTAATATTGGTAAAATATTTTTAACTCACACTATTTTAAACCTAAATCTTGTGCCTTCTGTATCTGGAAATAGAGCTGACCCTTGAACAACACAGGGATGAGGGGCACCAATACCCTGTACAATTAATCCACTCATAAGGAGACCCACACAGTTCAAACAACCATACACCCTAGAGATATAATAGATTTTGATTTACCAATCAGTATATTATACCATAAATTAAAGAATAAAGTGTATATGCAGTTAGTGTAATCACACTTTATTTTAGCCAGTGGTATATTTGTTCTAAAATTATAAGTACTATATAGCTTGATAATATGATACTTACGATACTTTCTAAAAGAAATTAAAACAATAGTAAATTGCTATCTCCAGTTTTGGAGTTACTTGTAGTTGACTCTAACCCTCACCAACAGAGCACCTGATTCAGACTTGAGGTTCCGGTGAAGGTTTCCTGGAAGGAAGTGGTGTCTAAACTGAGAACTAACAGGTGAAGGGAGAGGGCTGGGGTAAGAGGTGGTGATAGGGGTTCATGATGAGGAAGCAGGACAGAGTGTTGCCTGTTTTGTACTAAGGAATGTTTGAAAAGTAGTGGTTTTTGTTGTTGTTGTTGTTGTTGTTGTTGTTTAAGAAAAGTAGTGTTGTGGAAGTGGGAAGCAGGTTGAGGAGATAAAACTGTCGATACAAATAAGGACAGATCAAGTAGGACTTAAAAACCAAATTAAGGAGTCTGGACTTTATATTCTAGGAATTGAAAAGCCTCTGAAATTTTTATTGTTTTGTTTTAAGCAGGCATGTTACATAACCAAATTTGCATTTTAGAAAGATGATTTTGGCAGAAGATATCTAGAAATCCATTCCAAAGACATGCATATTTTTGTACATTAAAAACTTGTGAAAGCCCACAACAGAGTTTAAACAAATACTTTATACTACAACATATGAATTTGATATTATAAATCTCTGTATAATGTGACCGTTCAATTAGCCATTGGCATGTGCAAGAGTTCTAAGATGGGATTCCTGTATCTGGTAGTTTTACAGATGAAAATAATATTAATTGCTAACTTATATAGTGCTTTATAGTTACTAAAATCTTTTACATACTCAATGATTTAGATCTTCTAGAAAAGGACAATGAAATTTTCTACTGGGCCTTACTCTGTGTAGAAAGCCTTTTTTTAAAAATCATCCTTTAACCAGGAAATCAATAGGATATTGTATTTCTTTTCCAAGAGTTTCTCACAGAGTCATGTATAAAAAGGAATGTACAAACAGTGGTAGGGTTAAGAACTCTGGGATGTAGAGGAGGAAAAATAAATGATATTCGTCTGTTTTTCTCTTAAGAAAATAACATCTTACAGTTTAAACAATTTTGTAAAGAAACTCGAATGGCATTGTACCTATCTTTGAACTTCCAGCCCTTTTTACAACCTAAGGTATTTCCCAAAGAAACTAAAAAGCTGCCTATGATGAGGAATAACACAAGAACTGGCTTTCAAGGCAAAAGGAATTTCCCTCCCATAGACAAAATGAGGTTTTGTTATTTCTTTCCCTTTTAGTGCAAAATGTGGCCATATTTCATTGAAACTAAAGTGCCTTCAGCTGTAAAGCTTACCCTGCTTTTAGAGCTGTTACAGGTGGAGAAAAAAGGGATAGTATTGCAAACGATGAGGAACACTCAAGTGACTGAAAGGGTGAAGTTACCAGGGAACTTTCTTACATTCCTGTCAGAATCAAACGAGAATAAAGAGTCTGTTGTATACAAATAAAAACTTAGAAGAACATATGGTTGCATCCTCTTAAACTCTAATTTAAATATTTATATGCACACATACAGTATATGCACGCCCACGTTCACATGTTTGCGTGAGTGTATGTGTGTAGACTATGCTCCAAAGGGGGAAAAAATGAAGGAAGAGGGAACAAGACTAGGGCACTACATAGCTGGCATGCTATACTACAAAAGGAAAATGACCTGTAGCATTCTTATCAGAATTAATATCTAACACACATTTACTAAACCCTTGCAAGCACATTAACCAAATTTGTCATTACAAAAACCTTGTAAGCACATTAACAAGATTTGTCATTTGTCATTCTGTTAGGTGACAGAACAGCAGGTGAATAATGATGCTTTCGTGGTGTGGACCCTAAAACGTGTCCATTTTCTTCATGGGGGTTTTGTGACAATTTATTAAATAAGTAAAATGAGAAAAACACATTATAACAAGAATGAGGGAACTTGTCATACAAGATAACCTATTTCATAGACGATTACATGGATTCTTCTTGGCAAAAATCAGACCTTTTGGGCGCCTGGGTGGCTCAGATGGTTAAGCGTCTGCCTTCGGCTCAGGTCATGATCCCAGGGTCCTGGGATCGAGTCCCACATCGGGCTCCCTGCTCCTTGGGAGCCTGCTTCTCCCTCTGCCTCTCTCTCTCTCTCTCTGTCTCTCATGAATAAATAAATAAAATCTTAAAAAAAAAAAATCAGACCTTTTCCTGACCATGACTGGAGGGTTCGAAACATCCAAAATTAATGTCGTAATGTATATGTTAAATGGTATGTGGAGCTAAAGCCAACATCATTGAAATCATTTGGGTAAAAATAAAGTACAAAGGCCTTTCAATTACATTGTCATAATAACCAAAGCAGAGAAATGGAAATGCCATAGCCTCAATGACTTTAAATATATATATTTCTAAAAATCCCTATGTTAAAAACGAGTTTTTTAATTCAGCACTCATGTTACGAGCAACTGTCCCAGGTTGGAGGGAGATGCAGGAAAATTTGGACCTAAAAATGTAGGACATATGGTCTTGATTGCCTTTCGCAGCTACGTTAAGAGTTCAGTGTAAAGAAAAGCTTTCCAAACGCCAGCTTGCAAACTAGGTTTTTATGTGAAACTCCAATAAAACAGCAGCAGATGTTTCTATGCTATTAATTTGTTTGGGACATTTTTGGCTGGTTCATTCCAAATCAACAGTTATTCCTGTCCAACAACTGCAGCATTCATGTCTTTTTTACACAGGGAGAAAGGGAGAAAGGAAGCTTTGCCTTTGGACTAGATATCGCACCAACTTGCTGTATTCATGGGAAAAGTGAATGCAAGCATTTGTGTTTTGTTTTGTTTTGCTTGTTTTGTTTTGTTTCTTTTTCTTTCTTTTTTCTGAATGCCCTTAGAAACTGATAAAAGGTGCTTTTTCCTATAGGAGGTGAGGGCAGGAAATCATCCAGCCAAAGAACTGCCTAAGTAAAAATGAAGCATGTCCTTGGAGGGTAAACCTATTTTGAGGAATATAGCACGGGCTTCCTTTTAAAAACGAAGGAAACAAATTGTGACTTATTTCTTTCTAAACCTGCTTAGAGGGACTGGACGTGGATGCTCAGGATTTATTCTGGTGCTAACTGACAT
Source organism: Mirounga leonina (assembly GCF_011800145.1). Taxonomy (NCBI): domain Eukaryota; kingdom Metazoa; phylum Chordata; class Mammalia; order Carnivora; family Phocidae; genus Mirounga; species Mirounga leonina. The sequence goes on from NW_023270431.1 coordinate 5,305,094, forward strand.
GCCAGAAAGATCATCACCTTATCAACTTCGCACTATCAGAGTTCATTCGCTTTCTTTCCCTCTCTCCCAACCCTGTAATCCATTCTTGCTGCCCCAAAGATCTGAAGAGATCACCTTTCTTTGCATGTAAATATAGCTCTTGTTGATTCTATTAAAATATTCATCATGTTTTACCTTCAGAAAGAAAACAAAGGAGATTTTTTAAAATTAAAGGCTTTAATTTAGTCACTTTCCCAATTACATATTTTTTTAAAGATTTTATTTATTTATTTGCAAGAGAGAATGAGAGACAGAGAGCACGAGAGGGAGGAGGGTCAGAGGGAGAAGCAGACTCCCCGCTGAGCAGGGAGCCCGATGCGGGACTCGATCCTGGGACTCCAGGATCATGACCTGAGCCGAAGGCAGACACTTAAGGACTGAGCCACCCAGGCGCCCCTTCTTGAGCATTCTTGGCAAACCAGAATTAATATTTTTGCGTGAATAGTTCCTTTTTTTTTTAAAGATTTTATTTATTTATTTGAGAGAGAGAATGAGATAGAGAGAGAGAGCATGAGGGGGGGAGGGTCAGAGGGAGAAGCAGACTCCCTGCTGAGCAGGGAGCCCGATGCGGGACTCGATCCCGGGACTCCAGGATCATGACCTGAGCCGAAGGCAGTTGCTTAACTGACTGAGCCACCCAGGTGCCCTCCCAATTACATATTAATTACTCTTTCCCAGCATAAGGGGGAGAAAACAACACATCCAGCTGATTCTTTCAGTGAGGCCCAAATGTGTTCACTCCTCAACACTGTTCCTCTGTAACTGGGCAGTTTGCTTTATATGAAATTACACTTTCTGGCTGGTAGTACTGAGAATTTGCCTTTAAGGATCATTCTCAGTCCATACAGCTTTATTAATAACTTTCAAGATTATACAGAAATCTTTAATGGGATTCAAATGGAAGCCCTAAAGCCTATTACTCTATAAAATTACTCGTGCTTCTGACTAAAGTGCCAAAATTATTTGGATTTCATTTTTGTTTCTAAAACAACTGTAATAAAGTATCATTAACAAATTCAACTAAAGTTGGTTCCAGTTCAAAAAGTCTGCACATTCTAGTGTAATCAGAGACAAGAAAGTTTTAAAGCCCTAATGGAATTTTCTATAATTCTCCCCTTAATTGGAAAACGTTCCCTACTTGGAAATGTTTCCATGATATAAGAGCCAACTAACAAAGCAAAGTACCTTATAAGAGTCTTTCTCTGCATGGATCTACTCTGATCTTTTGACATTGCAGCGGCTCTTCCAGGCCTGTGGAAACAGCGAAATCCTACAATATCTCTCAGTGGTCCTGAGAATAGAATCCATGTTCTTGTTTGATGAACACCTTTATGATCTGGTTCTTCTCCTGCTCACCTCATCTGCTGCTACTCTTGACATCCTCTGCCACTCCATATTCCATGTGGATGGAACTAATTTCACTTCCTAAACTAGTTACTATCTCTCTAACTACTGTTCAGATGCTACTATATTATTTTCTACATCCCAAAGTTTTAACTAGTTACCTACTATTAGATTTTTTTTTGTTCGCCTACAAATTGTTTCCTAATTCCTTTCTTCCCACAACATCTACCTGGCCATGATTGCCTCCTCAGCATAAGGTAGAAAGAATCTCATTTGTATGTGCTGACAAAGAACACGGCCCTTACCTTAGTGAGAGCAAAGACACTGCATTTGTCAATCCCACCCAAGCTTCTTGACAAGAAGAACTCTTCAGTGTTACCATGAAATCTTCTTTTCCTAGCAAGGTCCTTGACTTTTAGAAGGCATTTGATAATATCCTTGGAATTGAATACCACCTAGAATCTGTACAACACCAGCACACATTTTGTTAGGTAGAGGCCACACATCTCAATTTCTGGATTCCACTGATTCTGTTAAGATCAAGAATGGGTTTCTAAACTTCCCTTGTCCCAAACTGAGATTCTTCCCTGAACCCTCTTCTAACCCTCCTACCAAATCATGTTTTTCCCACATTCATCCCTGCCTCAAAAACTCTCCAGTTCTCCCATCTCAGAGGAAAACCAAAATTTTTCCAGTGGCCTATTAGACATGTGCTCACAACATTATCTTTTGTTGCTTTTTAAAAATACATGTCTATCTTTCTTTGTCCCAGCCATGCCGGGGTCTTAGCCATTCCTTAAATGCCTCAAGCACATTTCCTCCCTTAGGATCTTGCAGTTACTATTTCCACTGCCTGGAGCCTAGATACACCCAAAGCTCCCTCCTTCAGTTCCTTCAGATTCTCAGTCAAATGTCACTTACTCAGTGAGGTCTATCCTGGTTCCCATATTTAAAACTGAATGAATATCCTCACACTTGGCATTCCTTATCCCCTCTTCCTGTTTTATTTCAGCCTTTCATCATCTAACAAATCATGTATTTTACTTTTATTGCTTACTGTATACCCCTCCCCTTTCTGCACTACAAACTTCATGAGAGTAGGGATTTGAAATTGCGTTTTGTTTTATTTTGTTCACTCATCCCAGTACCTAGAATAGTGCATGCCACTAAGGAGATATACTAAATTAATATTAATTAAAAAGTATATGATAAATATGATAAAGTTGAACTACATATTTTTATTTCTAAGAATGGTATCTTGCTATGCTAAAATAAACTAAAATCCTGACCTTATTACCCTGAATTGCATTATTCAATTATTCACATGGTAGAATTTAAAAACTGATGACAATAAAATATTAACAACTTACAGCTAATGTCTAAAAGTATTTTACCTATTTTTGTAGTCTTATAGAAATTGATAGTTTCAGTAAAAATATTTTCTTTAGATTGTAGAAAAACATAAACTACAAACTGTCCCAGAATCTTTAACCAAACTAAAACACACTGCTGTTTGGTCAATCATTATATGATCTAATCTTTGGAAAAATAAAACAACAACTTTAACCGAATTTCAAATAATTGGAAAGAAACTCGTTTTTATACCAAATATTACTCATGTAGAAGCTTTAAACACATGTGCACACACACACACTCACACATGCACACATCACAATTTGATAACAAAATGAATACAGAAAGTCTTTAAAATCATAAAGTTTGAAATTCACATCATGACTGAGCAGAAAGCTTGTGTTTGTAAAACATCTGTCAAGTTGAGAAGCATTTCTTGATTTTGCCAGTTTTTACAAGGGACAAATATGTGTATAAAGACATAAATATGGACATTTCTTTATTCACCTGGACCAAAAATGAATATACATGGCCCTAGTTTAAAGTTAAAAATTAATATACTGGACTCCCAGTTAATCAGAAATCAGTTACAGAGAATCCCTCAGAAAAAGTCCATTTAACCAAATACATTTTTGTCAACCATATTAAAAAAGAAAGTTTTATATTATGCCATGCACACCTGTGCCTTCAATCTGGTGAGTCAGCTATCTCAACCCGGGCAGTGTGACTATAGATCCCATTCTTAATCCCTACTCTCTACTGCCTCCCTATAGCACTGGTCTGAGGCTATGGGACATTCATTTCCACTCTCACCTCTTTTATAGGAGTAGTTATCATTTATTGAATATCCACTATATCCACTATAGGTTGGATCGAGAGTAGAGAGATCCATTCATTTGTTCATTTATTCATATTTGAGTAAATATTCTATTCCTCCCAAATCTTTGACCCATTAGCATACCAGGCTATTCATTTAAGTGTATGCCATTTTTTTTCTCGGCAAATGGCAAGTGTAGTTTTCTGAGGCACCCTTATAATAGGGTGTAGGGTGTAGGGTCCTTGAGATATAGCTATTCCACTAATGATGGACCATTTTCACTCTTTACCAATGGATGAATAAGTGACTTCATGATTTTTTTGCCTTTGATTCTGAGAACAGAAATAATTTCGAATACATGAAAATACAAAAAAAAATCATGTCAAGCTGCTAATAATCCAGAAATTCAAGGTTAGTTTAACATTAGAAAATGTATATATAAATTCACTACATCAATAGATAGAGTAGGTAAAACACAGATGATGTACTCAACAGAGCCATGAAAATCATTTCATACAATTCAAAACTCACTCATGAAAAAAAAACTCAGAAAATTAAGAAGGAGGTATGTATTAAAATTTTAGAGCAAATATTATATTTAATTGGGAAACATTAGAACCAGTCCATTTTTAATCTGTAATAAGACAAAGAATCCTGGTGTCACCATTCCCATTCATCATTATCTCCCATTCTAGATCCTGAAAAATAAAGTTAGCAAAAGTTGTGCCCCAAATTCTAACCTCAAAAGTTTACAGTCATAGTTTTCATGGTCTGAGTTCCTACTACCATGGTTCCTAACTGGAACCTTGTTAACTGGAACCTGGCAAATGAGGTAAAAAGACAGGAGTCCAGGGTGGACATCTAAGATCTACAGGGGTGAGGCTGTCTGCTATTGAAATTTTTTTCAGATCACATCCCAAAGTCTTGAAAAATTCAGCATTGGAGAAAACAGTTCCCCCATGGCTCAATCAAAATACAGGTAAGCAAACTGCACAAAACTTCAAACCAAAACTGCTTCAACAGCTACCGGGGCACCTGGATGGCTCAGTTGGTTAAGCATCTGCCTCTGGCTCTGGTCATGATCTCAGGGTCCTGGGATCCAGCCCCACATTGAGCTCCCTACTCAGCAGGGAGTCTGCTTCTCCCTATCCCTCTGCCCCTCTCCCTGCTTAGGTGCTCTCTCTCTCTCTTTCTCTCTCTTAAATAAATGATACTTTAAAAAAACTAAACAAAAAAAATTGACTAGCCAGAACAGGTGAGGCTGAGTAAAAGAGTCCAAATTTAACATGCTGAGTATTCTTCCCATCTCTTCTCCCTCAATCTAGTACAAGGAAAGTCCAAGTAAACAATCTCTGGAGGGCGTTAGGCCAGGATGACTATCCATGTAGAGAAGGAAGAGAAGTCCTTAAATGAAGGAAGCCTCAGGCTGTCAGACTCTCAGCTGGCATGTGAATCACAGACTCCACAATAGAGTTTAGGAGACCAGGACTCTGCAGGGTGTGGGGCAGAGCTGACCCAGGTTCCAAAGTCCCACAACCAGATGTTCCCAGGGCTGCAGTCATTCATGCACTGCACCACTAGATGCAGGGCAAGGGTCTGCTGCTCTGAGCAGTGGTTGGCGGTGACCGTAGCCCCAACCCAGTGGAATTCGGGGCCTTGGATGCCGAAGTGGTGGTGACAGAACCTAAGTACCTCAGGCCACTTTGAAGCATTCCCATCTCAGGCCCCCAAGCGTTGTTGGGCATATGGTGGCTGGCACCGAGAATGAATGAGCTACAGCATTCATGTGCATGTTTCTTGACCATTTGGGTTTTGTTTTCCATTAAGGGCCTGCTCAACTCTCTTGCTCACTTAATTATTGGCCTATTTGTGCCCCTGCACACATGGGGCATCTCAATATATAATGGATGTTAATCCTTTATAACGTGTTATGAAGATCTCTTGATTGCTGTCATATTTTCTAACAGTGTCTTTCTGGTGCACTGAAGATCTTAATTTTAATGCTAATCTTAGTGATACTTTTCTTTATCATTAGTGCTGTTTTTATTTATTTTATTTTTATTTTTTAAAAGATTTTATTTATTTATTTGACAGAGAGAGAAATAGCGAGAGCAGGAACATAAGCGGGGGGAGTGGCAGAGGTAGAAGCAGGCTCCCCGCCGAGCAGGGAGCCCGACGCGGGGCTCGATCCCAGGACCCTGGGATCATGACCTGAGCAGAAGGCAGACGCTTAACGACTGAGCCACCCAGGCGCCCGTTTAGTGCTGTTTTTATCTTCTTTATTTTTAATTACCCTAAAGTCATAAAGATTTACTCCTATATTATTTTATAGATTTATAGTTTTCCTTTTCACATTTAGGACTTTAATCCATCCCAAACTTATGTCTTTGTATAATGTGGAATAAGTGTCTTCCCTTTTTTTTTCTTTTCCCCAAATAGCACCCATTGTGCTAGCACTTTTACTGAAAAGATTATCTTTTCTCCCCAACTTGAATAAATCAATTTCATTTGTCTTTGAGTCTTTTTTTTTTTTAATATTTATTTATTTTATTTGAGAGAGCGAGAATGAGAGAGAGACAGAGAGCACATGAGAGGGGGGAGGGTTAGAGGGAGAAGCAGGCTCCTCGCCGAGCAGGGAGCCCGATGCGGGACTCGATCCAGGGACTCCAGGATCATGACCTGAGCCGAAGGCAGTTGCTTAACCAGCTGAGCCACCCAGGCGCCCATCATTTGTCTTTGAGTCTTATTTCATTTGTCTTTGGCTCTCAGGTCTGCTCCTTGACCCATTTGCCCATTACCACACCAATCTTCATTTCTATAGCATTATAGTAAGTGTTTATATCTAACAAGGCAAGGCCTCCCACCTAACTCTTAGATTTATCTTGGTTATTGCTGGTTTCTTGTCCTATTAAAATTTTATATCAACTTGTCAGCCTTCCCTCTTACACACACACACACACACACACACATACACACACACACACCTGTTGAGATATTTTTTTCAAAATGAAAGGAAATTTTAAAAAAACAGAATCCTTATTCTCAATGAGGGAAAATGGTTCCCAGCTAAGATCCACTATAGCTATCCATTGCCTAATGGGATAGAATTTTTACAACTTTTGGATTCAGTCCATCCTTCCATCTCTATACACAGGTCTTTTTAATGCACCCAAATGGCTGGAACAGAACTGAAAGAGAACAATCTAATGAAAACATAAAGTGATCCAGTATGAAAGCTAAAGGATTTCATAGTTAGCCCGCACTCAGCAATTTCTTTATTTGGGTTGTCAGGTTGGGCATATTCATGTATTATTTTAGTGTACATACTATCGGCATGATTAGAGGTAAATTCCTTTAAGGCAAAGAACAACTTGTTCACTCCAGTGAAACTCTTCAGTGCTTCTCTTTGCACTGTTTTGTTTGATGCTTTTTAATTTTCTTTTTTTTTTTACCTTTTTTTTTTTAAAGATTTTATTTATTCATTCATGAGAGACAGAGAGACAGAGAGAGAGAGAGGCAGAGGCAGAGGGAGAAGCAGGCTCCCAAGGAGCAGAGAGCCCGATGCGGGACTCAATCCTAGGACCCTGAGATCATGACCTGAGCCGAAGGCAGACGCTTAACCATCTGAGCCACCCAGGCGCCCCCTGATGCTTTTTAATTTTCTGAGTATCTCTGTAGGTCATGCCTTGCCCCAAAGGATTTTGTATTTTATCATTCATGCTTACAATAATACTATTTGTTGGACACCATTATTTCCACTTTATAGCCACAGAAACCGAGTTTTAGAGAGGTAAATAACTTGCCCAAGTAACTTGCCCAAAAAATGGCATGCCCCAGATTGCAACCAAAGTTTTTCTAACTTTAAATTATGTTGAATAAATGTTTGTTATATGTGTAAAAAATGGTAATAGAACTCAGATTTGGAAGAGACCAGTGTGGATACACTAGAAGTGATTAAAGATGTATGATATTAATTGAGTTTTTATTTACTTAAATCATTCATTGTTGATAGATTGAGTCTACACCAGGCCTTGTGATCCCTACCCTGGAATTATTCCATTCAGCTGTGGCTGGATCTATGCATTGTTTGTCTTGCCAAGAACCTCAGCTAGTCCAGGGAGTTTCACATACTGGTCTATAACTGTAACAAAACTGCTACAAATAACTGCTGAACAGACTGTCTCTTGTATCATTCAAACCAGAAGTTCAGTGGCAACATGCCGCCCCAACAACTTTTTGATCTGGTAGCTCTAAGATTTGCTCCAGCATCTTTTCTCTTTGAGAATACAAAAAATATTGTCTCGCACTCTCTCTCATACACACACTTACATATAATCTAAACTACTTTCTGATCTTTCTTTACTTAAAATATGATTTTAATTGTATTTATAAAAATTTTTGAATTTTATTTAAAATAAATAAGAATAAAACAGATGTGTCTGTTTTTAAAATTTCACTTTTTTTCTCTCAATTGGTAGCGTTTCCCATGTCATAGGTTTTAGATACCAGAATACAATCTAGTTAATATTGCTTATAACTGTCAACAGATTCTTAATAATAAAATGTCCCACCCATCCTCCTCAGCTCTCATGACAGCATATAATGAGTATTTAGATTTGGCCCAGAGAAATGAGTTTGCAGGGTAATTTAATTTAATTCTATTCAATTTTACATAATTCAATTCCTTTCAACAAACTTTTGCAAACATCGGTGGCTAGTCCAATACTCCAGGAATCTAGGTCCTTGTCCCTTGCTCCAGAAGCAGATCCTGAGACAAGTTTTCAAGTGTCATCATCTTTGGGTGAGTGGGGAATTCAGCCAAAGAAAGAAAGGAAGACAATACAAGATGTTTCCATGAGTAGATAGACTGTCACTGTAGACAATGGGTCAGTCCCACCGGGGCCCTCCTGGACATTATGTGGCCCAAACCTCAGAGTTACTCTATCAGAGAAGAAAGTAAGCCGAGGTACAGTTAGGCATCAAATCCCATCTAAGGAAACAAACAAATCCCTAGCATTACTTGAGGGCTACTTCTGGACATGCTAATTGCAAGCAGTTCCAGGCCAAGCATGGGGCCAGAGAAAGAGTCACAGAAATTTGTAGAAGGAAACCCTGGGCAGGTACAGAAGCAATGAGTACAAAGGAGATGTAGGTGGTGAACCAGTAGCTTCTACCACAACATCTTTAAGCTGCATAAAAAGAAAAATCTAGAGATTCTGTTTCTCTATTCTAGGTTCTGTTTGTGTCTGTTGCCCAGAATCAACCAAATATTCTTTGGATCTTTTATACACAAAATCTATATTGGACACCGTGGGGAAAATGAAGATACAAAGACCTAGTCCCTGAACACCCAAGGGCCTAGTATGAGTTTTCATGCCTCTGTAATCTGGTGGAAAACTTCTACTCTCCCTCCCTACACTGAAAGAAACTAGACTTTAAACACTACAAAAAGACTATGGGCAGACTACATATTGCATATTCCACAATGCACATCACAATACATGGTTTCCCCTGAAGAATCAACATTCCCATGGGTTAAAATTTCTGCCATGCTCATTCTAGTCCAATTTAATAAGTCTGTCCAAAATTAAAAGGAAGCCAGTTGAAAAGGGGGGGGGAGGGGAGGGGAGCTCAAGTAGTTGCATATACTTGAAAAAACAAGTAAATATTTTCCAGTGATTGAAAATTAATATTTACAGATTTAATAGAATATGCTTTGTTCATGTACAATAGTGCATTTGTTAACAGTGACATGTTTATCTGGCCTTTCCTAGTCTTAGGAAAAAATTATGTCAATTTTCCTTCAGACTGCCTTCCTATACTGTCACACAAATTATTTCATGAAACATGAATCCAAATGTTCTGTTCTTTTTCAATTTCCTCTCACCACAAATTCCAGAGTTCTGCACTTCATGGCTTTTCAGTAACAATTCAGTCTTTTTATTCTAACGGCAAAAATGCAATACTGCTGTCTTTAATCAAGCTACTTTTGACATGTCTTCAATTGTGAAGATTTAGCCTTTTGTGTTAAAGGGAAACTTTAAAAAATAATTACAATGATTTAAAATGATTTTTTGCTGATGCATTTTCAGCTCTTCAGATCCTCATTACTACATTTTCCCATCAGTTTCTGCAATCCTTTTGCTCCTTATTTTTTAATGCTAGGCAACCACTATAAATTCAGAAAATTTCTTATTTTAAAGATTTCTCACTGGACAAGCGAATATTTTTGACATATAATGTACCTAGAAATTTAAGATAACTTACTACCCTACATCTTTACTAACAAGTATAAGATCTAAGAGTAAAATAAGAAACCGAGAAAATAAAATAGTGAACAAATATCCTTATTAAGTAACTGAAAGCAAGTAGGTGAACTCCAGTAATTTGTTAACGAATTGTAAAGATCATCCATACATAATCAAATGACAGAAAGGCTGTCGCTCCTTTACTTTGTCATCCAGGCAATAAAAACCTGCAAAAGGATATGGTCTATACAGATTGTTACGTTCTGGCCCTGCGTGTATTTCCAGCCTCAGTTCACATCATTTCCATGGCCTTTAAATGTGAACAGCTCTTTCCTGCCTCTACACTTTTAACCATCTACCTAGCACACTCTTAATCTCCAGCTACACCTGCCTAACCCATCCTCATCCTCTGTGTCTCAGATATGCGTAACCTCCTTCGAGACATTTTTCCCTAACCACCAAATTTAAAGTAGACCCCCATCAGAACCACTCTCAGAATATTCCTTCTGTTCTTCACAAAGTTTGTCACAAAATGTGTGAGTGTGTGTGCGCAGGTGTATCTTATGGTAAGTAGGGCTATGAGGCCAGGAAGCACTTCTCTATCAGGTACCCATCATCTGTTACACTTAGTGACTACCCAATTAACATTAGTCAATTAAGTGAGCAAGTGGATAGCAATGAATTTTTATTCAAAACTTTGGAATAAATAGAAATCTGCACATTATTCATTGACGTTAATGAAAGACACGATTTGCTGAATTCCATGAAGCTCTATTACACTAGCTTCTCAAGAGCATGAACTAGAAATTATTTGTTTTTGTCTCCTTATTCCTAGAACAGTGTCTGGCCTATTGTAGGGACATTAAAAAAAAAAAAAAAAAGAATTGTTAAGTTAAGTAAACCAATGAACGTGATATGAAAGAGTTCCCAAATTTTCACATTATTCAGCAGCAAGGAGTGTATTAGTCTGTGATAAAAGGTATATATTATCAACAGTCTTTATTTTCTACTCTTTAAAAACAATTATATTTGTTTTTAAGATTTCTTTTACCCTGTTTGAGATAAAGTCAAGAGGAAAGGCCTAGCTAGGAAGGATTCATTGTTTGGGATTTTTGCATGATTCAAAGCAGATTGTAAACTTCTGGTTTTTGAACAACAACAACAAAGACTTGTAATGCTAAATGGCAAAGTGGCTTATGACACTATTTGTAACTGCAGTTTATAATGATAGAAGTCAAGATATAATAGAAGTTATGAGAAAACAAGCTTGAAATCAAATAACGCCAGATTCAAGTCCTGATTTAGCTACTTAAAAGATTTATGACTTTGGGTAAATTATTTAGACTCCCTGAAAGAAGATTTAATGGGGATAATAGTACCTCCATATATTTGGGAAGGATTGGGAGAGCCTAAATTAAGCAAATACTATAATGGTGCACATATGCATGCATATAGTAACCTCTTAAGAAAGAACAGCTATAATTATAGTAATTATTTTTATTCATTATCATTTTATTAGGCAACACATATAAATCTCTGAATCTGCTATTTTCTCCCCTTTATCTCTGATCATGTACTTATTGCCTCATACTTGTCCCTTCTCAGAAATGAGTTTCTATTCCTTCCCAAAGCTGTTCCTTTCACTTAAATTCTGCATCTCACTTTCTTTTCACCCTCTATAAAAATTCTTTTCTGAACAACCTTTTTTTTTTCCCCCTATAAAACCCAAGTTAATTCCACTTAAGGCTATCATTCTAACAAGACAAGAGTTTCTTCAAATACAAACAGAGTGAATTAGTTACAAATACTTGTCTTTGTCTACAGGTAAGCATTTTAAAATAGTTTAAAAATAGCAGACTCGTACAGTTTCCATTCACACTTACAGAGGCATTTCTAATCTTAAAAACTACCAGCCTAATAGTCTACAAAGAGAGTCAAACCAGTCTGATGTCAGCAGAAAATATGCCCTGTGGCAAAATGGTCTCTAGCCAGATGATATTACTCATCAAATGAGCCCTGATTTAGAATAGCTGCTGAACTCAAAGAGGAAAGGAAGAGTCCAGAAGCAAAATATGTAAACCAGAGTAGCTGATGACAAGTTGACCAAAATCTTTCTCAGGAGAGAAATTAGACTTGTCCCAGTCCCAACAGAAGTTTATTCTAAGACATCCTCATATGTCTTTCTTCCAAGAGACAGTGTTTATGAAGGCCTGGTGATCAATTTTCTAGAAAACAAGGAGAGAAGCAAAACACATTTTCTGCTGTCAATTTTTTTCTGTCTCTCGAATCACATCATCATGAAGAAAGAGACTGGGTACAGGCACCCCTAGAAGGATGTTTAACAGAGGCCCTACCTGACAAAATGTCAGCTCTGTTTCAAATTCAAGAGACTGTGGCTTCATGCAAATCTGATTTGGATATCAACTGCAAAAGTGATATTCTCTCTGGGACAATCATCTCATATAAAATGTGCTGATACTGTTCAATCTAGACGCCTTAATTAAATCTGTCATATCCCAAAGATTTTTATTAAATAAAAGGAATGATGACTCCTGCTAAGGTTTTGAAAAATGTATTCACAAAGATCACTTGGCCATGGTTGCTATTGGAGGAAAACATTCTACATTCAGCAAATAACGCCTACCATCGAGGATTGCTAAAAATCTCTGAATCAGCATACCCACGTCCCTGTTTGTAGCACAGTCACAGAGTTGTAACATTTTCTATTTTCTCCGATAAGTCCTAAGTCAGCTGTAATTCATTAAAGAAGTTGTTCAAGCCAAATTAAATTTTCCAGAAACTGCATCATCGGACATCAAGGAACTCTGCTTTCATAAGAGATTCAGGAAAGACTAGCTGGTTTTTAAGCATTACTCCTTTAATCTCATGTAATCCTGTGATGCATATACACTGCCCATTATATTTTGTAAAATAATCAGTGTGTACTAGCCCATTATTGCTTCAGTGAGTTTTTGTTTATTGAACCTTTACAGAAACATCTTTCTCAAAAATGCTTTTAACTCTGTAATTTGTCTCATTTTGAAGCCATAATATGCCATGAGTTTTCGATGGAAATGTATCGTTCCTGGGGGGGGAGGGGGGATAGTGATTCCTTCTGTGACATTTCAACATCTGTGGAAGAACCGGAGGTTGCTAGAATTCCATCAGAGAGGTACAGGCCTGTGCTTAGTGTAAAAAGGAAGAGATGGTTGTATAAGAAATACGTCCCTCCCCAACAACACTGTTGGAATCAAGAGCTGAAGTTGCCTATCGAGACCATTTGATATCTGTACTTCTTGGACACCACAATGTTCCAGTAAATCATTGCAAGCGCTACTATGTAGGAGAAGAGGTGGAGATATCAACAGTGGGCTCTCGTTCTCCAAGTCCTGCTTCAATCAGTGCATTTCCATTACAGTCGTCAACTTTGGTATGTTCATCTCTCATACAACCTACACATTCAGACATTATATGTTGACACCCTCAAATTATTCTTTGTATTATGAGCACCTTCAGCTCTAGTAACCGTAAGGTGACACCACCTGGAGCTGACACTTCAAATTTGGCAGCTGCCATCTTTCCCTGGGCAGCAGTGTATCTCCATTTTATTTATTTATTTTTTAAAGATTTTATTTATTTATTAGAGAGAGCGAGAGAGCACAAGCAGGGGAGCAGCCGGCTCCCCACTGAGCAAGGAGCCCGATGCGGGACTTGATCCCAGGACCCCGGGATCATGACCCGAGCCAAAGGCAGACGCTCCACCGACTGAGCCACCTAGGCATCCTTGTATTTCCATTTTAATATATGATTGTGCATGTATATCTGTATGTGTTTTTAAGTTTTACTCTTATTTTATTTTATTTTTTCCAGTTCTTAATCTTTTTTTTATTATGTTACGTTAATCACCATACATTACATCATTAGTTTTTGATGTAGTGTTTCATGATTCATTGTTTGCATATAACACCCAGTGCGCCATTCAGTACGTGCTCTCTTTAATACCCATCACCAGGCTAACCCATCCCCCCACCCCCCTCCCCTCTAGAACCCTCAGTTTGTTTTTCAGAGTCCATCGTCTCTCATGGTTCGTCTCCCCCTCCCATTTCCCTTCATTTTTCCCTTCCTACTATCTTCTTTTTTTTTTTTAACATATAATGTATTATTTGTTTCAGAGGTACAGGTCTGTGATTCAACAGTCTTACACAATTCACAGTGCTCACCATAGCACATACCCTCCCCAATGTCCATCACCCAGCCACCCCATCCCTCCCACCCCCCACCACTCCAGGAACCCTCAGTTTGTTTCCTGAGATTAAGAATTCCTCATATCAGTGAGGTCATATGATACACGTCTTTCTCTGATTGACTTATTTCGCTCAGCATAATACCCTCCAGTTTTACTCTTATTTTATAAAAACTAAAAAGGAAATGGAAACATGAAATGCTGACACTAGTAGTAAGCATAGGTCTCCAATATAATTATAAATCCAAACGAGGCATATAGGGAAAGATCATTTTAATTTCAACTGAATACTTCAATGGATGTGTTTCACTTTGGTATGAAAAGAAATTGTATGAAACTGAGAAAATATTGTCAATATTGTGTTTGAACAGTGAGATAGAATTGATAATTACATGTCTTAGATTTCTTGGACTGGAACTTCTTGTCTTTCTATATGTAAATATATTATCTAATTTTTCCACTGAGAATATAGGGGTTGTCTGTTATGCTACACTATAATATTTTGTTTTTAAGGCTTAAAAAAACTTACAAATAGCACATCTATTCCAATCCCCTGCAGTAATAATTAAGGAAGCTGAAGTCCTACAAGTTAAAGAGACTAATCTAAGTTCATAGAGCAGGTAAGTGACAGTGGTCTTTTTAATACTTCACAACCTGTATTTGTGGAATCATGTCTTTCTCCTGTATATTAGGGTTCTCAGGGAACAGAACCAATGGTGTATGCGTGTGTATGTGTGTATGAGTCTGTGTGTGTGTGTGTGTGTGTGCGCGCACATGCGCACGTGTGTGTATAGGAAGACGGAGCAAGAAGGAGGGAGGGAGGGTGGAAGGGACTGCTGGGAAGAGAGAGATCCTAAGGAACTGGCTCATGCAAATATGGAGGCTGGCAACTCTGAAGTTTGCAGGACAGGCTCTCAGGCTGGATACCCAGGAAATAGCTGATGCTGTAGTTTGAGTCCAAAGGGAGCCTAAAAGCAAAATTCCTTTTTCCTTAGGGGATCCTCAGTCTTTTTCTCTTAAGGCTATCAACTGATTTGATGAAACCCACCCACATGAGAGAAAATAATCTGATTTACTCCAAGTCTACTGATTTAAATGTTAACCTCATCTAAAAATTACCTTCATAGCAATGTCTAGATGGCTGTTAGACCCAATATCTGGGGATCACGGCCTAGCCAAGTTGACACATAAAATTAACCATCAAACAGTGCTGAAAGAGTCGATGTAGGGAAAAAATAAAACCAGATGCTATCAACATTTTGGTGTACAACTATCCAAAGATTTAAATTAAACCCATACTCTGTAGCTAGATTCTTTTTGCTTTGTCGTCAGAGAAGAGTAAGTATGGAAAGTTGGAAGGGAGGTTAGCTTATCCAGTAGCTAAAAAATCTGACTGCAACATTAATTTTACTTATTTTTCTCCTCAGCATAAAATTCATTTTCTGCAAGTTGATTTTCACTGATGTTGCATTTTTCAGTTCCATGTGATGCATATTAAGTCTTCCAGAATGTAGTTTTATCTTGTCTAAAGGGCCAGTTTTTTAACAAGCTCCAGAGAATTTCCAATAGGGCAAAAGGTGGTCAGTGGAACAGATTGCACTGCTAGAATACATTAATTTATTACTGTAGTCTTCATTTAAAAATGTGTTGTTTAATGACCTAAGAAAATGTTGCATGCATCCATGCATAAGAACAATAACTTACTGGCAGACAAGTTTCATACTACCATACTAACCCTAAAACAAATGCATCCATCAGGTACAAAAGGGGAAAAAATAGGTGTATGAATTTAATTACAAAGAAATTAAAATATGTTTTTGAATCCTAAGTACGCCACTTTTTTGATCTCTTGGGTATATAAGAATCATGGAATATAGTAACTTCAAAGGGATCTCAGAGTATTTTTAAGCGCTCCTTATTTTCTAGATGAGCAAACTGCTTCCCTTGACAAAGGTAAAACAGCTTGTTAGTAATGAACCATGTCAGAAAACTTGGTGTCTTGTGTTCTTGTCACTATAATAGGTGGTTTCCAGTGGGGAAGGTTCTTGATCTAATATTACATTAAATTAAGTTTGTAGAAACTAGTAAAAATCATGCAATCTGGGAGTTTATCAGTTAGCTAACCTTAGAAAAAGAACTTTCATATATTCTCAAAATGAACTTTTTTATGACAAAAACCATGTGGAATATTTCTCAGGGACTCATTTTGTAGATCATGGAACAGCATTAAAGAGTTCAACAACACAAGGGTCCAGTGGCTTGCAATCACGTGAAGTATAAGGATTCACTCACTGGAAAACACACTGATATTCTAGTGTGTTTACCAGTGTAATGAAAATATAATATTAGCTGCTATCTACAATATGTTAAATAGCACATTTGTAATTATATTGTATAATTCCCTTAGAAAAACAGAACAGAAATAGAAATAGAGTAGTCCTCAATAAATACTTGATGGAGTAGAAAAGGTTTTGAAAGAATTACAGAGTTATGATAACACTGTCATTTTCAAGAAGCAAATATAATTCTTAATAGGTCTAGAAAGCCAAGTAGGTTAAAGATATACTTATTAAATTTCATTGATTTCTTCCTTCCCTACCAGTAGCATCATTCACAATCTAAGTAAACAGGTCAGTATTAACTCTATAATCTTGTCTTATGGCTTTTTTTGTTGTTTTTTTGTTTTGTTTTGTTTTATTGTTTGCTTTTTGCGCTTCTAGTCCATTTTTCCTGCCCTGCAAACATCTGTGTAGATAATAAGAGCTAACAGTGTTTGCATGCCCCTCCTCCCAACATGAAGAGAGATCTGTGACAACATGAATATGGCTATGTCATCAAAAGCTAATGATTTTAGCCTCTATCATTTTCCTAGGGTGGAATTTGTGCCTGTTTTCACTCCTAAAAAAGACCATAAAGATCCCTCTTGAGATAAGAAGAGGGTTGTAGATTCCAGAAGAGTTCTAACCTCCCTTGGAGGGAGAGATCCTATTTAGAAGTTGGTTGTGTGACTGGTTTTTATGTGTACATCAGGGCTAGGTAGTTACCTGTGTGAACATATTTCACGATGGAAATATAACAATATTAGTTATCATCATTTAATGTTGGAGGGCTGCCCTTTACTTAGGGCTTGAAAAACATTTTAAAAAGGAGGAACTGGGCAGGATGAATAAACAGAAAGTTACAGTTTTCTACCCAATCTCCAGAAACATGGTGCAGCTGTTATCAAATAAAGGTGATACAAGTCTAAGTGTAGACTTGTTTAATCATCAGCCAGTTTCCATTAAAAGTCTGGAAAAACAAATCCACCCATGGTGGCTACTGACTGACTCAGTCATGCATCCAGTTCTATTTTTTTTTTTTTTCCTATATATCTTACTGTCTCTTGGTCCTTGTTAAATGATTAAAAGGTCTGCCCCTACGTTTCTCAGCATCGGATTATGACAGAATAATGGACCACTATCATTGCCAAAACACTTCTCTCCTGCTTTGCTGTCCTTACTAACAGGGCAGACATTGACTTGAATACAGATGCATACTACCTGCTCCTTTGTAGAAGAAACCTTGATGGTCATAATCCACAATTTCTGATTTAAAAAAAGGGAAGCCCAGATTGAATGACTCATTTGGTCATTCTTTTAATTAATGGGGGCATAATGGAGAGAACTCAGTTCTCATGAATTTCTGGCAGGACATTTCCAGAACATAAATCCAGAAATAGATTTGGAACATGGCTGGGATATTTACTGATGGACCAACACCCCACAACTCCTGCTTTGACAACCTTGGTTTCTAATTTTAAAGCCACATTCATTGACAAAGCACTTCCCAGACACACGAGCAAATCTGATTATAAACATCAGTAATTACTTCTACAGCTTTGGTAACACAAATACCAAAAGCTGACTCATATTGAAAATGATATTAAAAGTTCCTCTATAAATATTTAGATAGATGAGTAAAAACATTCTGCAAATAATAGTTTGTTTTTCTTTAATATTTATTTTGAATGTAAACTGCATATAAAAGAGACAACCAAATGCATTTGCCTGCTATTTCTCAGTGTTTCCTACTATACTTATTAAATAGCTAAGAAAATACACAGCACAAATTTTCAGTTGTGCATAATATACAGAGGAGATACCAGATTGTCCTACCCATCAAAAAATGACTACCAGGCAGTATTTTTATTTACTTATTTTTAAGTAGCTATATTGAGGTATAACTGATACACCAAAAAACCTGCACATATTTAATGTATACAATTGGATGAGTTTGGACATTAGCTGATACCTACCCATGAAATCATCATCACAATCAAGGTAATAAATATATCCATCACCTTCAAAAGTTTCCTCCTGTCCCTGCGTTGTTATTCTCATGTGACAAGAATAGTCAATGTGAAATCTACCCTCTAAACAAAATTTTAAGTGTATAATACTGAATTGTTAACTATAGGCAGAATGTAGTGGGATAGATCTCCAGAACTCAGTCATCTTGCATAACTGAAACTTTATACTTGTTGAACAAGTACTCCCCATCTCCTCCTTTCCCAGCCCCTGGTAACCCCCACTCTACTCTGTTCCAATGAGTTTGACTATTTTAAATACTTTGTGTAAGTGAAAACATGCAGTATTTTGCCTCTGTGACTGGCTTATTTTACTTAGCATAATGTCCTCCAAGAACTCACCACTCAAAACCTCTCGCTAAATGTGTGTGGTATGTGTCAGGGGGTAAGGGAGGCAGGTGATGATAAATGAAACTACCTTGGTAAAATACTGATAATTGTGAAAGTTTTGTAGTAGAGACACGAGAGTTAATCTTACTACTTTTTCTACCTTTGAGGTTGTTTTAAATTTTCAAAATAATAAAAAAAGTCACTCATTGACTCTCATCCATCCTTCCATTCAGTTGAAATAGATTAATATTTTCCCATTCAATACCTCAGAGAAAATTCAATGTTAGATACTTCTTAAATTTCTGGTCTCACTCACTAACCTTTCTCTGCAGCATTTTTCCTCTCTAAACTGAAAATATTTTCTTTAACTCATCCTTTGTTCCTTTGTATAAACACAGATATTTATGCAGGTGCATATAGGTTCCACCTTTAAAGCAGATCTCTGCCAAAATTACTGAGCAACACAGACCTCAGTTTCTCTTACTCTTTCTCCTTTATTCCAAGAAGGGGCTAACCTCATGAGCTCTCTGACATCGCCCTTTAATTGCTAAACATTTGATGCTTGAGTATAACTAATTCACTCACGGTTTCATTCATTTACTTACTTAACTAATGTTTGTTGACTATGAAGTAAATGTTAACATTGTAGTAAGAGCTAGGTACACAAAGAGAAAACAGGACACAATTTATGTCTTTACCACAAAACACTAGGTAGCAAGTCAATAACATAGGTGTATTTTAGTATTTTGTAAAATTCTTGAAGCAGAGATGAATGATACCAAAGCTACTCAGATGAACTGAAAGTTAGGTAGGAAAAACATCTTGGGGCAGTCCTTCCTGAGCATAGTAGTAAAAAAAACAAAAAAAATGAATATAAAGTAGGAGGAGGTCCTCTGGGCATAGAGTACAACCCTAGGAAAAGCATAAAACAGACAAACAAGGTAGTATATTCAGAGAATGGTAAACAGTTAACTTTTAATACAGCAAGAGATGGGAGGGATGGGGTGACTAGTGACGAGGCCATAGGTCTAGCAGAGGCAAGATAACAGACAGCTTCATATCATATGTTAAGGATCTTGGACTTTATCCTGTAGGTAACTAGAAACCAAATGTTTAAACAATTAAAGATGTGATCAGATTTCCATCCTAGATAGACAGATGAACATTCTATGCAGGGTTGATTTCAAAGGGATATCGATGAAAGTGGTGTTATCATAGTCCAGATGAGAGATCATAAGGGCTTAATGTAGGGCAGTGAAAAATAAGGATGAAGAAAAGGGTGAAACTGTTTAAAAAATTAATTCAGATATTAAACAGATTTTAATATTAATTAGATGTGGGGCATAAGATAAAGAGTGCAGTGAGGGAAAAGCAAAGAATTACTCCCAGTTTTTTTTTTTTTTTTTTAATTTGACCAGGTAAATGATTGTGCTAACAACTGATAAAGAGAATACTGGAGGGAAAAAAAATATGTTTTTTAATTATATAGATGAGTTCAGTTTGGGAGATCTTTGTAGGATTGTTTTTTGGGATGAATGAAGTAAAACATACAGACTTAGTACGGGGTTGGGTATACAGTAAATGTCCCATAAATGCTACCTATGATTTAGGTAAATAAAGGTAGCTGCAAAAATTCTGAAATCACTTTCAAATGTTTGAGGAAGAGAGAAATTGGGAGCCCAGAATCATATCTGACATTATAATCCTAAATAAGTTGAACCAGGAAGAATGTGTAGAGTAAAACATAAACACATAAACATAAACAAAGTAAAATAATGACAAAACAACAGGGTAAGTTCTAACCTTTAGCAACCACCGGTTCTGGGGTAAGCAGAAAGAAGGAATAGTAAGCATATATGAGAGGATAAATTTCACAGGACCTAAGGAAATAATATTATGAAAGTGCAAAATAGAGTAGAGAGGTCCAGAAACATCTTTGAAACATGGTTGCTTATGTACTATGCATAGAAGGACATTAGTGATCTCATTAAGAAGTTGCAATGGAGTGATGGTGACTGAAACCACATTACAACAGTTGTCACTGAGAACGGAAGGTTAATAACTAGAAATAATTAGGGTACACCAAACATTCAAAAAAGTGAATCCTCCTAGTGAAAGAGGAAAGAGAGGGCAGGGAGGGAAAGGGAGAGAGAGAAAATGGATTATAGGATCTAGGGATGTATTTTGTCGTTGAGGTAGTGGTTTTGGATGGGGAAAGCTTAGGTATATTTACAGAAGGAAGTCAGCAGAAAATGAGAGTTTGAGGGGGCAGAAGGAAGGAATAACTGGATGGACTGAGGAAGAGGAAGCAGAAGATTAAACAGTTTGAGAAGGCAAATGAATGTAGAAAACAAAACAACAATAAAGCGAGGTTTTTCGTATTTTATTATTTGAAATTTATCTCCAGTACCTCCACAATCATATCATAACCTCCAATTTGTATTAATTTCATCATCAAGGAGCTTAAGCTATTTAAAGATCAAAATTATTATTAACATGGAGAGAAGATAATTTCCTTGAAAAATACAACCCAACTATTAAAAGGCACAAATTATTAAATGTATTCACGTTCTTCTTTATCTGGCCTTGAATGACTATCCATGAACTGTCAAACTGAGCTGATCTAAGGGATTGGCCTGGTTTTCCACTGAGGTAGCTAAATTCACTGAAGTCACTGTTGGACTTGATTTTTAAAAACATGCCCTGAAAATATTTTAAAGAGCTGTATAAGAATATTATAATCGCTTGATAATGAATTGTTAGTACAGAATACATTTTCTTCTCCTATATTAATTATGGAAATAAGTATTTTCCTCAAACTGTGTTTTTGTATACAATAACACAGCATTAAAAAGGTTAGAGTAAAGCTTTTGTCCCCAACTAAAGCTTTAGATTTTATTTTTTTAAGTAATCTCTACACCCGATGTGGGGCTCAAACTCACAACCCTGAGATCAAGAGTCACATGCTCTACCGACTGAACCAGCCAGCCCCCGCCCCCCCAACTAATGCTTTAAAAACAATACATTCAACTTGTTTTACTAGCAGGATTCATCGGTTGTGAAACTATTGTAGCAGAGTGAAGCCAAAAGATGAATCAAAGCCTATTCTATATTAAATAGATGTTTTTGTCATCCACCTTTTTCATTACTTACAGAACAGAAGCCTCCACTACAATCATCCCAAGTCCCACATTTCAAGGGACTGAAATAGTGTTTTCTCCGTGAGTAACGTCATCAAAAATTATGTATTTAATAATATTCTCCAATGTTGTCTTATTTTGCTTTTCTAGATGAAATAAAGGGCAATCAATAAATTACCCCAAGAAAACACTAAGATGAGCACTTGGTAGTAAAGACACAGAAAAGCACTCAGAGATGAGATTTATAACTTGGCAGACAAAACACCTGAACATGACATTTTTAAGAGGCAGTGATTCAGTACCGTGGGTTTATAAGCACCATTATGAATGCTTCCAAATGGAAAAAAAAAAAAAACACAAAAAAACTAAGAAACTGCTATGACATAGTAGCCTATGTTCTTCACATTACAATACTGTCTGCTAAATTTCCTACAACGAGCGCTTGAGACTGCATTATAAAACAGTAATTTCTAGGTAAAAATCCTCCCGGGAAATGATACACTCCTCGTTTTATGCAGACAATATGTCTAAGAAATTGTATCAACTTAACAAATTATAAATTCCCGCATTTAATCAACTGGGAAATGCACATTTCATTGTATTTCTCACTGCTATATTAATCTACATCTCAATGTAGTAGGACAGCCAAATTAAACATTTTTAAAGCCATAGTCATATATTCAGGTTTTAAACTAAAATTATTCCTGTCTTAGAAAAGCAAGAGTCTAATTAATTACAATCTTAGGGATGACATTTTTCCATACTGTGTCTTAATACCTTTTTTAAGCACTTGAAATTTTTAAATTACTTCACCTGTTTTTGTAGTGGAACTAAATCATTCCAATTGGGTTAGGCCAAAGTTATTGGAGAGAAATTAGGGTCGTGAAAATCTGGTAGGATCAAACGATAAAATACATATTGAATGAACAGTGATGCCTAAACAAAATGATCCCATTTACTCTGTTAAATATCAGTGAGATATATTTTATGACTGATTTGTGTAAACCATCACCTTTCTATTTCCCTGTTTCACTTGTAAAAAGAGTTTGGTGCTCTTTCAGGGCTTTCTCCAAATTTTACTATAAAATTTACCGTTTAAGAATTCCTTTAAAAAGTATGGAAAACACTCATATTTAATAGTGTCAACTGAAAATTCTAACACAGACTATGACTGACTATGATAAATAATCCTAACAACTTACTGCTAAGGCTAAGCCAAGAAAACACAGTAAAATAACTGTTTACTGATTGAAATTGTAAATTAAATGGTACTGGAGGGAGAACTGGCCTGCATGATAAAGGGAAGCATCATACTTGTCCAAAATTTTTTTCCTTTCTACCATAAATTTGAGTTGTAAACAAAGGCTCTTTTTGATGTAAGAATTATTATTTTTTTTAAGTTTTATTTATTTATTTGAGAGAGTGAGTGAGAGAGAGCACAAGCAGAGGGAGGAACAGAGGAAGAGGGAAAAGCGGACTCCCCGCTGAGCAGAGAGCCCTACTCGGGGCTCAATCCCAGGAATCCCAGGGATCATGACCCGAGTCAAAGACAGACGCTTGCTTAACTGACTGAGCCACCCAGGCACCCTGAGACAGAGCATTTTTTTTTTTTTTTTTGCGAGAGAGAGAGAGAGAGAGAGAGCATGAGCAGGGGAGAGCAGCAGAGGGAGAGGGAGAAGCAGGCTCCCCACTGAGCAGGGAGCCTGATGCGGGGCTCGATCCCAGGACCCTGAGATCATGACCTGAGCTGAAGGCAGACACTTAACCGACTGAGCCACCCAGGCGCCCAAGACAGAGCATTTTAAAGTAACAATTTTAAATTACAGTACTCAAATCTACTAATTTGTAATATTGTTTTTTATACCAAAAGAAAAGGGAAGAGCATAAGCATCTGGTGTAATCCACAGAGCAACAACACCAAGAGAAGTCACTATGGCATCTCTACAACTTTCTGTTAATTTATTAAAGAATATAACTTAAACATATTATTGTTATAATGGGAAAAGATGAAAAATAAAAACAATATATAGTAAATATTGTAAAGGAATTATAATTCACAAATGAATTGATACAGATGTTAAGTGACATAGAACAATTACTTAAAACAAATGTGGGCTTATCTAAGTTCTTCACAATTAAAAAACATTAAGTCATAATGATGTACTATATATTGCTTATAATATTCGCTATATCCAATGCCAACCCCTGAAGTTCAGTAAGGAAAAATTATTGGTAGTTTTATTGAATTAACGGAAAAATATGAGTAAAAATTTCCCCAAAATAATGGGGAATCTGCCTAAAAAGTCCCTTCTATGACACTGCCAAACAAAAGGGATTTTTGTTGAATATGTATTCTGGTTAATATAACATTGCTGAAAGAAGTTAAAACAAAATCACTTAATATGATTTAAAATGAAAGAAAAAAAAAACCCAAAAATGATTTAAAATGGCTATTTCCTATTACAGCAATAAGAAACATCACCCTTAACAGTGAGGAAGTATTAAATTCAGAAAGAAAAAAATGTTATCACAATTATTTTATGTTCTTCTGAATGTGCTTTCCAATGCAATTTGATAGGAAAGAATATAGCAAGTATAGATATTGGGGAAAGAATGGCAAAACTACTAGTTTTTGATGATATGAGCACTTAAGTGGCAACCTAAAAGAATCAGCTGACAATCTATAAAAATATATAAGAAAATGTTCAAACTAGATAATGAAAATGTCTTCTTTCCTATACATCACCAGCAAGAATACGAAGACAATAATTCAATATACCCACAAAAATATAAAATATACAAAAATAAAATGAACAAAAGATGTGCAAGACCACTACGAAGCAACACATGCACACGCACGCGCACACACACACACACACACACTCATGCATGTCAATAAAGAGCAACATCAAATACCAGGGAGATAAATGAAAAAATAAGTACCATGCTATGCATAATGAGATAACTCCTGATTATGAATAAGGTAAATCTTTTTAACCTATTAACCACATGTTACCTAATTAAATTCCCAATTTTGCAAATATATCTTAACATTTTCAGCATTTGATTTTTATCTTTAAAAACTATACTAAAATTCTGGGACACGTGGCTGGCGCAGTCTGTTGGGCGTCTGACTCTTGGTTTTGGCTCAGGTTGTGCTCTCAGGATTGTGGGATCAAGCCCCATGGCAGGAGCCATGCTCTCAGCACTAGTCTGCTTGGGACTCTCTCTTGCTCTCCCCTGCCCCTCCTCCGCCCCCACACGTGCAATCTCGAGTGCTCTTTCTCTCTCTCTCTCTCAAATGAATGAATAAATCCTAAAAAAAATAAATAAAAACTATATTAAAATTCTAAGTGACTTCAAGTTTCTTAATAGTGCCAAACACATTTTTATATATAAGGACATCTACTGTGATCATAAATTCAGCTAATATGCTAACATCTTTAGTTCCAATTTTTAAAAGTTTAATTCAGATTGATAAGAAAGTACAAGTTAAGCTTTTTATGCCCCCTTTTCATTGATTCCATAAATGGCCATTATGAAAGAAACTACAAAAACAAAGGGTTCATCATAATTAAAGGTCATGTTGACAGTGATCACAAGCTATGTGTACTTAAGGATCAATACACGACCAACAGTCTTGTCTAGCTCTCTCTCTGGGTTGTTATGTGATTTGACTACTTGCAAAGCTGATCACTGTTTTTAATTCTCCCACTGAGACATCAGTCATTGCTCAAAGAGAAATAGCCAAAGGATTCTCAACCTGATTTCTTATCCCACATTCCCCAACATTGACATTTCTAGTACTCCCTTAGCCAAATCTAAATTCTAAAGGTGGCTTACTATGGGCTAGTGCCATGCTCTTCAACTGTTTCAAACCATGACCTTGCATGACAAACAAACAAAAAACATTTCTCCAGAGATCCTGAGACATTTTCTTTGTGGGCTTACCTTTTTTCTAAAATCTGTTCTTAGCTAAGAATCACACCCCAGGCCTATCGATCTATCTCAGATGTGGAATTCTTAAAAAGATATTAAAGAGTTAAAAGCTAAGATTCATTGCATTTCGTTCTTACAGTTGTCCAACATTCAAAACAAAAATCTGATTGCTAGCATTTTTGAGCTCTTGATCTTTTCTGTGTGTACGTGTATAAAATCAGTGGCCTTCTAGTCCAGGAATTCGTGTAAGTTTGCACTGGATTTTTTTTTTTTTCCAGTAACACTTGTCAGTAACGTTAATGGACTATCGCAGTAAACATTTATCAGGGTAGAAAAAGATAAACAATATTTATTAGATAAACAATTACTTTCTGAAACTAATTCTTTAAAACATTTATGAATGTCCCTTCATTAGGCTCAAGCTCATGTACATCCTAGCAACAGCATGGTTTTATCACCTTTAATCATACCCACTTCAAACAAATCTTTCTAGACTGAAAATCTTGGACTTGTCACGATGTAAGCGTATGAAAACTGTCTCTTCTCTTGAACCACTTCAGTTTGCTCTCCTTTGAACTGTGCCCATCCCTTAGATCACACCCATCAGCGACAAAAGGACAAAATGCCACCTGCGCTGCCTTTCAGGCCATCTGGAGCAGAATGGCTCTGAGTGAGTCACCCCCATGAATCATCTGTTTACATTTATTAAGATAACAGAGAACAAATGATAACAAAAAGTGTATTAGCTAAATGATGAATATGCTACCAGAAGCCACACAAGATATCAATGAAATGTCAAGAAGGCAATATGGGACTATGTCTTACCTGTCAAAAGTAATTTCCAAAATAAATGGACCTTAGGCAGCATGGCCGATGCTTTCATTTTGGCTGTCTTAATGATCAAAGCAAATCATTGCATGATTGATTCAGCTGTTTCAATCACAATGAGGGCCAAAATGAATGGATTAGATGTTCAGCTGTCTTGATCATCCAAAGGAAATAGATACAGTCTCAGAGTTAAAAAAAAAAAAAAAAGTTACTGTGATCTGGTGATATCTGAAAATGACTAAAATTGTACTTTCATATGGAACAGAGAGTGTATAGATTATAACCAGTCTACCAGTCATATTCACCCTCTATCAAATGATCTGAATCTGGATTTCATAATTGGAACATAATGATATTAAAAAAATGATCACTAACGTTTACTGAAGCCTTAATGTATGCCATAAACTAGTTTAAGTGCTTCATAAGTCTTAATTCATTCATCCTCACAAAAATCCTCTGAGATGAGTACTGTTGTTATCCACATTTTAAAGATGAGGAAACCAACACATGCGGCCACATTTGCACGAGGTCATTTAGGTAATAATTGCACAAAATTGCATATCTGTTAATTGAGTCACTCTACTGTCAAACCTTAATCCCTCCATATTAATATGATTAAAACACTCAGTTGAAATGAATATTAAATGACAAGTTAATGTAGAAAGCCAATTTATATCTATATTGATGTAAATAGAAGAATGAGAAATAAAAAAAAAGTTTAAAAAACCCATAAGACTTTTAATTCTAGTAATTATGAAAAGTGAATAAAATATATACTGCAGTTCATTATAATGCAAAGAAGGCAATGTTATGTACTAATACAATAATAGAGACTAATAACACACAGTCAACTCAGATTATGTAAAATAATGAGGAGTAAGGGTCCTGGATAAGCTTAAATCACAGGAAAAACTGAACTATAACTCTCAACCATCAGAGCATAATACACAAACCATAGATAAAGCATAAGAGAAACCAGGCATTCCCTTAACTCCCAGGAGGACTTGAAATTAGACAGCTTCTTATTGCTGTACTCTTGGAGCTTAAAGGAGGTTCAGTCAAGTGTTGGGGCTGGGTCCCATGGGAAACATAAAGGAACCCCTCCTTTCCTCAGCCAGAACAAGTTAAAGACGGTCTCTGCAGTGTGCTGGCCATAATTAACCCAGTGCAAAGCAGTTCGACACTCAGCACTGCTGACAATTGCCTCAGCCCAATTACCTAATTTTGACCATAAATGGAGTGAAAGTAATGATGGGAGAACTAATTTATACCCTAGGAGTAGGGAAAGCCTTTCTAACAGTGTCACAAAAGCCCGAGTCATAAAAGAAGAAAAAAATCAATAAAGTCAATTACTTAAACCCCAATTTACTGTCCTGCAAAACCACCATAAACAAAATGAAAAGACAAATGGTAAACTGTGAAGGTACTTACAATTCCTATGACACACTACAAACAATAGCCTATTTCCCTAATATATAAAGAACCTAGACAAATCAATAAGAAAAAGACTAACAAGAGAAACATGAAAAGTATATGACCAAATTGCTCTCTCACATACACACATAAATGGCTTTTAAACACATGAAGTAATACTCCACATCACCCATAACAAGGGGATTGCAAATACTGATATATCAGATAGACAAAAATTCAACAAAACAAAAAATGATTTTATGTTATTAGTGAAGGTTTTGGAGAAAGAAACTATCTTGGCTTAGTGTGTGACAATAATTTCTATAACTGGTGGTAAAAAAAAAACTTGGCAATATCTAACAAGATTATAGATGCATATACTTTTTGACATAGTGATTTAACTCTAGGAATTGATCCTACTGATAATTTTTCACACTCGCAAAATGACATTTCTACAGGATTATGCACTGTAGCACTGTTTGCCACACTAAGGAGATTGGAAACCATACAAATATATATTAAGATGGAACTGGATAAAGTAGACCCTATTCAGACACCTACAGGACATCTATAAGAAAAAAATTAGCAATTTCCTTATGTACTGATATCAATCAACATGTTACTATTTGTGTGATAAGCATGTTTTTACTTTCATATTTTTAAAATTATCTCTGGAAGGATCCCCTAAAACCTAATAATTTGGAGGTTTCCTGTGGAGAAGAACTTGGAAGCAGGGAGACTTTTACTATAGATCATTTGTAAAGTTTTTGTATGTTGAACTATTTGAATCTCTCTTTTTTTTGAACTATGTGAAATCTTAACTATTTAATAACTTAAATAGAAAAATAATAATCTGATTTTCAGAACCAAACATCAGTGCTTCATTCATTCACTGAGTAGGAGAGAGAGATTCACCTTCCATGAAGCCAAATTTCAGTTCATAGTTCCATTTCCAGCAGTGCTTTATATCTTAGCAAAAGGTTGTTAAGGAGGAGTGCAACTTTTTTTTTTTTCAATATACTTTACACAACATTCTTGTTTTATATAATTGAACTCTCCAGGAGCTCTCTGATGTTCCCTTAATCAGTTATACTTGCACAGAAAACACCAGGGACAAACAAGTACTAGGTAAACATGTCTCAGAGAAAGAATCTTCCAATAATAATACACTTCTTGAGAAGTTTTAATAAAAGCTATGTCATGAGCTGGAAATAAATTATATGATATGAAATGAAAAGCTAACTTTCATTCTTTTTTATAGATAGATTTCTAACAAAAAGTAATTCCAGAAACTACAGTTTAGAAAGAATCTTTTTGCAAGGAATAAAATACATATGTAGCAGAGGAAATATCAGGTGGGAAGCCAGTATAATAAATCACACTCTCAATAAATTGAATGAAAGGATACAAAATGAATTGAATGAAAGTTTAAATCCTGAGTCCACATTTATTTCATTAAGATTCCATCTACTGAACCTATCTTTAGCTCATCTGTAAATCAGAGTATACACAGTTTACCTACATGTGCCTATGACAAATAGCATTGAGAGGACTGTATGAGTTCCAATGACATCACTTTATGTAAATACCAGTGTTTTAGAGAAAAAGTAATTTGTAATTATTCCATTTAGTGTGTTATACTGTTTAAATTGCTATTCGTGTTCCCTTTACATTGCTTAGAAGGACTCACATTTTAAAATCCACTTTGTCCCCCAGGCAGCTCTGCTGAAGGAAATGCGTATGTGACATGTTTTACAAAGAAAGTCAAAGTGAATTTAGCAAGGATCAAACTAAACTCAAGCTTTCTCTTTCTCAGCCCTTTCTTTCAAAAAGAACTTGTTTGTGTTTTTGGATTCAATAAGGATTTTTCTGACCTTTAGCTGTCTGCAATTATTTTTTTTTCCACCTCCTTTTCTGGATTATCCAACTGTTTAATATATTCACACTGAGTCTCTTGGCCTTTCAAAGTTAAAAGGATCTATTAGAAAAGAAGTTTGTGATACACCATAATTTTACAGGAACAAATAAAAGGTCAAAGGATCCAAGCCCAGAGATGACAAGATAGTTCACTGATAAATCAATATTAGGCTCTATGTTGACCGTGACAGAAGGTTTATGAGCAAAGGGCAAATCATTTAGAGGGTTCAGGGAAACCTTGTGCTCGGGCAGGATTTCTCCCTCTGCACTTCTGTCTCCCCTGAAAATCCTCCCTTCTTGCACCAGAGTTCTCAGTATAAATATAATAAAATACAAGTTTAAAGTCAGGTTCTAACATCTAAAATATTTTAAATGCAAGTTTTTCCATCTATTTTCAATTAAATCGAGAGAGCATAAATTCAGTAAGTAATATGGAAGTTAGGATGGCCTCATGGTTTAATAATTAATGAATTGCAACTTCCACTTGGGTACAGGTAATGCCATGAAATTCCTCCAAACCAGTCTCTGGAAAATGGAGGGTATAGAGTTAAGTGCATCACCAAATAAGCATGTGTAGTGTCTTAATGTGTCAAAGCTATTTTAAATGATATGTCTACAGCTAAAGCAATTTTGTTTAAAAAAAAATACCACTTTCTTAATTATACTTGAAGAGGTCGAAGGACAAAAATGGTCAAAATTTGACGCTGTTAAAATCTAAGAGTCTACCTAAGGATTTATTTCAAAATAGTATTTTAGTATATATGTGATGTGTACTTGCACTGTCCAATAAGGCACCCACTAAATTTGGGACTATTAAGAATTAAGATGTTCCAGAAGTGTAAAATTCACGGATTTTGAACACTTAGTATGAAAAAATGATGTAGATCTCAATAATTTTTATATTGATTACACCTTAAAATGCTATGACTTTGGATACTGTAAGTCAAATATATTATTAAGATTAGTTTGGGGCTCCTGGGTGGCTCAGTCAGCTAAGCGTCTGCCTTCGGCTCAGATCATGATCCCAGAGTCTGGGAATCGAGCCCCGCATCGGGCTCCCTGCTCAGTGGGGGGTCTGCTTCTCCCTCTGCCTCCGCCCCTTCCCCTGCTTACGTTCCATCTCTCTCTCTCTCTCTCAAATAAATAAAATCTTTAAAAAAAAATTTGTTTTACTTTTTTCTTTTTTCCTTTTAACATGGGTTCTATAAAATAAAAAAATTATATATGCAGTTCACATTCATACCTTAACATTATATTTCCATTGTCCTTGATGTGCACATGCTTTAGCATGTGTGATGTGTATGAGCATCTGTATGCATGTGCCCATACATATAGATACATTTTTATATTTTATATATATTTATACAGATAAATATATTTCCTAAAGAAAAGAATTATAGATAAATTAGATATCAATCTTATAGGTTTATATATAGAGAGAGATACATATATATTTCCTAAAAAGAAAAACTTATTGGGAAAGTATTGACTAAATGATAGAAAATAACTTTTGTGAAACATGTAGATTTTTTGTAAAGGCCACTCCAAATACTACACAAAGAACTGCTGGCTTTGAATGGCACAAGTTCAAGAATAGGTCAGCAGAAGCGAAGCATAATGCCCATAATGTCTGGGGAGCCTCCAGAGGGGAAAGTGATAGCATGTCTACATGTTTTAATCCTCCAGTAGCACAGGCAGTCGGCTCTGGAGGGAAGCAATAAGCTGCCTTTCCAGATAAGGTAATACAAGTGATTATGAAGAAAAGCTTTAAAATCCGTGCAGTAAATCACTAAAAAAAAAAACAATGTGTTCAGAATTCTTGAGGCAAGTGAATTATTTTTCCTGGATTGTGGTAGCGAGCTCTTCTTTGCTGGTTTGTAAAGGTGGCCCTTGGAGACTCTGAAATCTTGGAATGTAGCTTATTTTTATAGAACATCAACTAGATGCTTAAATAAGCCCCAAAGACTTTTTTTTTCCTCTGCCAATGTCCTAGAATGAGGGTTCTTCCTGCCGCTAAACACTAGGGAGATGGTAAGAAAGATATAAATGTAAAATCTAATTTGTAATCTCTTTTGTAATTACAAACAAACTGCACCAAGGAGTCCTTCTTTACTTAAGTCACCACAAAGTCAGAATAAGTGAGGTTGGAGTGAAAATTTCCTCTGTGAAGGCAAGACAAATATAAAAGCCACAAGCTTTTCTTCTTCTTTAGACGTGGAGGTAAATGTCAAATTTCACTAAAATGACCTTTACTCTTATAACTCATCAATCACATTTTATTGCATTGATGTTTTGATATAACAAACTGCTATTAAAATGTATGCAAATCTGATCCTCCTCACTCCCAAGTAAACCAAAGTCCAATCCGAAATGTTTTCCTGTGAATATCAAACATCTCTCCTTATTAAAGTAATCGATACCATTTTCATTTATGTTGACTGTATCTTTTCACATGGTATTTTAGATAGGAAAAAGAGTCTTTAAGACTACAGAAAATGTTACTTTATAAACAGAATTTCAGAAAACATAATCTTGGATTCAGAGAATCCACAACTGTGAGATCAATTTAAGGATTCCAATTGACTTTGGTGTTTCTTCTCTTGTTTTTAATTGGTCTATCTAGACAAGCCCACACTATGTTCACAGTGTAGTTAAATACCAAGTGTTGACTCCTGACATTATGCTGTTATTACCTTAAAATGGAAACATTCATTTAAAGTATATAAGTGGTGTACTTTTAAAGAACCTTTCTGTGGTTTTTCCAAAAGCATTCCAAAGAGGTTACTTACGTTGCTTTGAAAGTGGTTTGAGTTATGGGAAGGCCGTAGCCTTCGACCAGCAGCTGAGACAGCAAAGGAGATGAAAGTTTTGAGCTCTGAGATCCAAGGGGAAACACAGCTGCTGCAGCTGGTCTGCTAAGATCTCAACACTTAGTACAATGATCGAGAAGGCGATAATGCCGTGTCTCGGCTTGAAAAGTGCATTAATAAAAACAATCCTTAAACAAAACAGGGAAATCGATTAATCAAATCTAGCCTCCAGGCTGAAAAACAAAATGATTAAAAAAAAAAAAAGGCAAGTGAAGGGGAAATCCTCTTAGATTTTTAGAGATAACTGCTTTTGAGACATCATCTTGGCTCAAAGACATCATATAGAGAATGGAATATAACTTCTTAAGAAACCAAGTTTAGGGGTGCCTGGCGGGCTCAGTCAGTAGACTCTTGATCTCAGGGTTGTAAATTCGGCCCCCATACTGTGTGTAGAGATTACTTAAAAATAAATCTTTTTTTTTTTTTTTAAAAAAAGGAAGCCAAGTTTACCTGGGACAGATACTTCTAAAGAGTTTCAAATTAATTTAATAGAAAATGGGAGTTTGACAAATGTGTATCTTCCACATTAGGTGCTAGAAATGTCTTGGGCCACAGTTTGTTTCCTTTTAATAGTTACACAGCAGAACATATGTGTAAAGCTGGTAGATCTTAGAGATTAACTGTGCCAACATGTGAAGCACCCGAAGCTGTACCTCGAAACAGTTGTCTACGGAGGGAAAACACGCTTCCATGAAT
Source organism: Mirounga leonina (assembly GCF_011800145.1). Lineage (NCBI taxonomy): Eukaryota > Metazoa > Chordata > Mammalia > Carnivora > Phocidae > Mirounga > Mirounga leonina. Next base: position 5,338,616 of record NW_023270431.1, read on the forward strand.
CTGTCAGGGAAGCTACAGCAAAATATCTGGATATGGTGTTTTTTTTTCAAAATAATTATAAATATCAGAAAAATGTAAGACTCCTCTGCTCATATTAATAACACATTTCCTTGCAAGGGCTTCAAAGTTCTATTATCTTATTAAAGTTCCATTATCTTATTAACTTTAACTACCAGTCAGGCAGGTAAGAGAGTAGCATTATTATATCTATTACTACACCTATTTTAAAGATAAGGGCCCTGGCTTGGTAAGGGCATGTAACGTCTCCAAGGCCACACACTAAGTTAAAGAGGAAATAAAACTAGGCCAGCTCATCTTGGTCTAGAAATTCTTCGCTGTTCATTTACGGTAAATTCTGCTTTCAGGTAAAAAGAAAAGTTAAGATAATTAAATGCATTATATTTTATATATATAATTGTTTTGTTTGTATAACAACAGTGCATTTGGAAAAAGGTTAACCTGACAAATGATTATAAAAATTATCAGACACCTAAGCAGCCTTCTGATATCTTCCCCCACCGACTTATTCTTGTCAAAAGGCAACATAAAACTAACCTGTGCGTTCTGTTTAGAGACTTTTTTTTTTAAAGTAATCTCTACACCCAATGTGGGGCTTGAACTCATGACCCAGAAATCAAGAATCACATGCGATACCAACAGAGCCAGCCTGGTGCCCCAACCTGTGTATTCTAAATGGTAAGAACCTTATTATTTTTCTGCATGCAAGAAACATTCCATGATTTTATGTTTTCTCTACAACCAAAGAAATGTGTTAGTTCAAATTGGCCTATTAGCTGTTCTAAAGAAAAAGGACAGATCTGTAGATACTACTTCTTTATCCCACCACTAAAAGCATAATTTTTTAAGAGTTATATAACAACTTCAGTAGGAAATATTTCCATTCAAACACTCATTCATTCAACTGAATTTGTTCTGAGTCCTGAGGATGAAGTAGTGAACAAAGAAGATGGAGTCTTTGCCCTCAGTGATAAGAGCTAAGTAGAAAAACTAAAGCAGGGTAAAGGGGATGAGAGTATGGAGAGGGGTGTAGGTTGCCTTATCGCATACGAAATCAGAGCAGTCTGTTTTTCTTGACCACTATGTAGCATAGATTTAAAGGAAATGCAGAAGCAAACCAAGTGGGCATGTAGTAGATAGAACTATCTCAGCTGAAGGTATCTTCGAGCCTGGAGAGGAATGAGCCTCAGGGAAGAATGCAAGGTCAGAGAGATTTGGGATGGGTGGGGGCATGATAAATATAATGTCAGATTCATAGTCCATGTGGAGATCTTGGCTTTGAAAAAAGTGAGAACGAAAACATCCAAGAGTTGAGAGCAGAGCACAAAGTGAATTACATTTTATTTGTTTTTTTTTTTAAGATTTTATTTATTTATTTGAGAGAGAGAGAGAGAACACCCACACAAGTGGGGGGAGGGGCAGAGAGAGAGGGAGAGGGACAAGTAGACTCCCCACTGAGTGCGGGGCCGGACATGGGGCTCGATCCCAGGTCCCAGGACCCTGAGATCATGACCTGAGCCAAAGGCAGATGCTTAACTGACTGAGCTACCTAGGTGCCCCATGAATTACATTTTAAAAGGATCATTCTAGCTGCCTTGAGAAGAGAGAGAGAGATGAGGGTATTGAGCAGGGTGGAAGCAGGAGCCCACTTAGGTGGTGACTATAGTAATCCAGGTAAAGACAATGGTGGCTCAGTCTGCCACAGTGGTGGTGACACAAGGACAGGAAGAGAGCCTGGATACATGTTGAAGGTGCAGATGACAAGACTTGTTGATGGACTGGATGAGAGGTATGAAAGGAAGAGGAGGAGGCAAGCACGACTTTATGGCCTTTAAGTTGAGCAGCCAGAAAATGGAATTTCTCTGTGCTGAGCTGGGAAGGCTAGGAGTAGATCAGTCTTTAGATATTTGTTTTGGATACAGTGAGGTTGGGGCGTCTTTTAGATCTTCTAGTGGAGATGTTGAGTTGGCAGTTCAGTAGAGTTTAGTGGAGTAATGCTTTAAAATTATAGAGGTTTAAGGGATCCTAACCAACCACTTTCACTTACTCTGTAGAAAAGCACAGGAAATGTTCTCAGAAACACACGTTCACTAGAAGCTTTGGTAGGAACCAGGGTCTCCTGAATCCCAGTTTATCTCTTACTTCAATATATCTTGTTATAACTAAATGTGAAAAAATGGTCAGTTTTTTGAAGGATCTTTAAGGAAAGGACTCCACGTTCAAATCCCTTGAGTAAGTGAAAGTGATTTTACTTGTCTCCTTTTTGAAAATGCTCAAAGAGAAATTTAGTCTCTTTTGAGTGGTTTGGTTATTATGAGAATATCAATAAATAAAGTTGAAAGTAAATATCTGAGGCCTGTTTTTGTTTGATTTTTAAAATAATTTGTATCTCTCATATCATATTCCTTTTCTAGCCTTCCAAGAGCAAATACAGAAGATATAAAAGGATTGGAAGGAGGGTTCAAAGCATCCTTCTATGAGTAATACCTCATCTTTACTGTTTAATTCCTAGTTTCCACATGTCTTTCAGACAGATGAGGCTGGGAGAGGCCCTTCATGTTGTTTTCAATCAACCTCTCTCTCCTATATCATATATACATACACATACAGACAAATACACATATTTTAATTTCCCTTTTTGTAGTGGCATTGGACATTGAGTTTGGCTGCAAAATTATGTTTTCAAATATGGGTTAATAAGCTTTATCTCAGAGTATGATGCTAACATTTTTGAATAGAAAAAAGGTAGCCAAAAAAGGTACCTATATCACTCTACATTTTAAATATTAATGTGCTATGGTGAGCTCTGTGAATTGTGTAAGACTGTTGAATCACAGACCTGTACCTCTGAAACAAATAATACATTATATTAAATAAATAAATAAATAAATAAATAAATATTACTAGTACATTTTAACATTAAATTTGAAACCAAATAACACGTTTAATGAGAAAGGATTAAAGTAATCACACATCAAGGCCATACCTGCAAGAAAATAATAAAATAGGAGCTCATCCTTTTTCATCCCCTTCTGTTATGTAAGTCATAGGTAGAATATTAAGGCACATATGTGATGATACAGAATAAAACAAAATCTTTCACGAATTTTAGGGAACAAAAAAGTCTGTCAGGAAGTCCTATATGGAGAAGGGCTACAAGAACAAGAACAGTGCAGGTGGTGACAAGGGCCAGCAATGATGCAGCAGAGCAAAATGCTTCAGGCAGAAGTGCTGGTGCGTGGACTGGGACACCCAATCGTTGAAGCAAACTACGCCTTCAATTTCTCAGTGCAGTTTTTTATTTATTGTCCTGCTTGCTGGTCTACCATAGATGTTAGATAAATAATACAATTACAAAAGATTCTAGAAGAGAAACATAGGATGATTCTGTCTTTGGAAAGTCCATTTCTGGTCTGGGAAACACCTCACTGAGGGATAACAATCTTTATTACCTTTTACTCTTTCATATACATCTTTTAAATAATTTTTTAAACATCATGTTTAAAAAATACACATCCATGGGGCACCTGGGTGGCACATTTGGTTAGGCATCTGACTCTTGATTTTGGCTCAGGTCATCATCTCAGAGTCCTGGGATTGAGCCCAGCATGGGCGCTGCGCTCAGCAAGGAGTCAGCTTGAGGATTCTTTCCCTCTTCTTCTGCACCCAAGCCCCTCCCCTCGGCTCATGCGCTTGCGTGCTCTCTCACTCTCTCAAATAAATAAATAAATCTTTAAAAAAAACCCTACATGTCCATTAGCTTACTTATGAGTATTGTCAAGAAAATCTATTTGTTGTCTGTTCTAAAATTAAGAGAATAAGAATGTTTGGCATTTGGATAAGTCAGGACCATCACTAGGTCTCACTTTCCTCATTATAAGGCAGCTGTGGAGATTAAATATTATATACCTGCTGCACAAAGAACACTCAATAATTGTTGGGTTTTTGTTACTATATGTTTCTCTATAAATTATAGCTAATAATTCTCACAGATAAAGTATAAGAATTTATTTGGAAAGGGTACCTGAAAGCACTTGAAAATATATAAATCAGTTTTATAAAGTGTGTATCAGTATTATAAACTATGGTTGACTGAGCCTCAACAATGAGACATGGAAAATACAAAAAGTAAGTTAATAGAATTATTTGAAAATAAAACAACAAAAAGCAGAGATAACTCTTTTGAAAATGTAAAGCAGCCTTTGTTATCGAGATTTTGTTTTTCAGATTAATCTTCTTCATTTAACCCAAAATAATTTATAGGCTGTCAACCAACACATTGATTTCTTATTTAAAAATATTAAATTTAGTATTTTTAGTATAACATAACATAAATATATAAACATTATAAGCAAACATTTATGGGATGCTTATGTTAGTTATCAATAATGTTATGAATAGTAATCTCTCTCTATATTATACATTTAAGCAATACATTAAGGCAATGTGTGTAGCTTCCCAGAAATTTAAACCATGTTTTAATTTAGAATCAGTTCCTAGGAAATGAAGCATAACATGTAGCATGCATTCATTTTTCATGGTTTCTATCAATCTCTAAAGCTATTTAAGAATTTCATTTAATATTGTAGGATATTTATAATTAAGCAAAGCAATTTAATACATGTTAAATAGAAGTACGAAGATGATTTGTGGGAAAGAGTACTTAAATACTCTGAAATATATCTGACTCCAATTAAGCGAGAATCTTTATCATTATAACAGATTTCTCTCTTCTCTATGGTAATGCCAATTCTACTTTCTATAGTATGTTACAACAACCCTTATTAAATAATACTACCAATGACAAAACACTTTAACTGGAGACTAGCAATTCAGACAACATTAAGAAGTTACCAACAAAGGGCACTGGCTGCCTCAGTGGGTAGAGCATGCGACTCTTCCTCTTGGGGTGGTAAGTTCAAGCACCACGTTGGGCGTAAAGCTTACTTAAAATAATAATAATAATATAAAAAGAAAAATGAATATTTTTAAAAAGTTACCAACAAAAATTAGGGAAAAATGTGGTCAGGATTATGATTTAATTCTGCCTTATCATAACTTTTCATAAAAATACTTAATGCTCACCATTGTTCAATTCTTTATCATGACTATTCAATGCTCTGATATTTTAGCAATGAGAAGGTAGATATCTATAAGTGAAACAAGGGAATTAGGTAGGGTTCAAATCATAAAGGACTCTGAGTACCAGGTTAAGAAATTTGACTTCACCATGAAGACAATGACCTTTTGAGAGATTTGTAGAACATATATGATGAGATAGGGTTTGCATATCAAATAAATTTTTCAATGGCAAAGTAGAAAGCAGTTTTGAGGGGTTGGAGGCCATAGACAAAGAAACAGTTAAGAAATGCCAAGTGGTAATGATGGGTTATGAGATATGTGGTCAACAGATTCTATTCACAGTGGCCACTGAATGGGAATATGATGGTTAATAGATAGGAAAGAAGATGGTGACATTAAAAATGGCTTGGGTCAATTAAATTCATCGAAAAGAAAAAAATTAAAAGGAACAGATTTTAAGAGATAATAAACTCAGTTTCAGATACTTTTGGAGGTGATTGCAGGAGGCACAAGTGAAGAACACAGTAAGTATTTGGTACTTTTGAGTTTGCAGTTGTAGAACAGAGTTCTCAGAGTCATCACTTGAGTGACTGGAAAAGCAGGGGAAGGGATGAAGCAGGACAGGAGGGAAAGAATGGAGGGGAGGTGACAGGGGAAAGGAGAGGAGTTAAGCAAAAGTTGCACACAAAAGGAGATGAAAAAAGTAGGGAACATCACACATAACACTATACTTATATAATATATATATAATATATATATACACATAGTATACATAATATATATACTATACACAGTATATGTAATAATATGTATTATATATAGTACATATACATATAGTGTACATATACTGCATGTATACATATAGGATGCATTTTATATTATATATAAATATAGTATATATAAGGTCACTCTAATGGTTAATTTTATATGTCAACTTGGCAAAGTGATGTTACCCAGTTGTTTGGTCAAACAGCAGTCTAGATGCTCCTGTAAAATTAATTTTTAGATGTGATTAACATCTAAATCAGGCCCAGCAGAGCAGACACCCAGGATTCCAACATGGCGTCATCTGACCCAATGAAGGAGAAGCAGCTCATGGATGTGCAACTAGGAGAGCTGCCCAGCTGGATACTGATGTGGGATTTCACCCCTAAGAGCATTGCTGGAGCGTTTCCAAGAGGTTACAAGAACCACTACGCAAGTACCACTGAAGAGGGCCCGGTGTGGAGGCACATTTGGCATTCCTGACCATGACCTTTGCCTGGCACCCTTGAATCCTTTCATATCCTAATCAGAATTAACATCCAATAAAAGATGACTGGTACTGGGGGGCATCTAAATCAGTACACTTTAAGTAAATCAGAATACCCTCCATAATGTGAGAAGTCTTTATCCAAATAGTTGGAAGTCCTTAGGAGAAAAGGCTGAGATCCCTTGCCATCCTTCCTCCCTCCACACACACCAGAAGGAATTCTACCTCCAGACTCAAGACAGCAACATCAACTCTTCTCTGAATCTCCAGCCCATGAGCATGCCTTGCAGAATTTGTTCTTTATTTGCCAGTCACCCCCCATCTCCTATTTTTTTCTATAATCTCTCCTCCAAGTTGACTTAGTATTATTTCCGTTTCTCTGGAGAAGCCAAAGGAATATATTTGTATTAAAAAATATATACACTGGGCCGCCTGGATAGGCTCAGTCTGTTAAGCGTCAGGTCATGATCCTGGGATCCTGGGATCGAGCCCCACATCAGGCTCACTGCTCAGCAGAGAGCCTGCTTCTCCCTCTGTCTCTGCTGCTCCCCCTGCTTGTGTTCTCTCTCTCTCTGTCAAATAAATAAATAAAATCTTTAAATATATATATATGCCAAAATACGAAAAGTAGCTTTCTCTGCATGTCAGGATTACGGATGAATTCTACTTTCTTCTTTATTCACTTCTGTGTTCTATGATTTTTCTTGGGAAAGCATATATTAGTTTTACTTTCATAGTCAGAAGTGAGCCATAAATTCTTTTAACTAAAAGTAAGAATTAGAAATTCACATTACAAATCCCAAATAAATCTTGTATGGCAACCATTAAAAACTTTCCAAAATTGTATACATGTTGGAAATTGTATACAATTTTAATATAAAGATTTGTCTAATAAAAATGCAATAAAGATTATAGGTTCCTTTCACATATTTCAACTAACTTTTATAGTTTGCCAAAATATTAAACATTTTGAAAGGTCCTGGCCAAGTGGATGGGATGTTTTCCAGAGTACAAAAATTTGCTCACATTCTAAAAGGATGGTCTAACATATCCAAAAAGAAGGTTATAACTAGAAAGTGCGGAAACTGATCGACAAAATAATAGATAAAAAGAGGGTCATAAACCAGAAGTTTGTTTGGGATTAACCATCCAACCACTGTCCACTGAGAAAAGTGCCAATGTGCAAAAATGTGCTTTACCTGGTCCTGGGAGCAAACAGAGTGCCTATTTTGAAGATGATATCATTAAGTTCACTAAGCCTGATGCCACTAAACATTTGAATCAAACCTTGATACTTTGATTTCATGCTCACCCCGCGGCAGCCCAAAGGGAATATATGTCTTTGTAATATGGCCATGAAAAGAAAAGTTGGTGTTTTGGAGAACATGAAATATCTGAGTTAGCGTTCTGGTTTATGTTCTTTTTTTTTTTTTTTTTTAAGATTTTCATTTATTTATTTGACACAGAGAGAGAGAGAGAGAACAAGCAGGGGGAGCGCAGACAGAAGAAGAGGGAGAAACAGGCTTCCCACTGAGTGGGGAGCCCCATGTGGGGCTCAAGGCAAGGCTCAATCCCAGGGTCCTGGGATCATGACCTGAGCCGAAGGCAAGCACTTAAGGACTGAGCCACCCAGGCACCCCTCTGGTTTATGTTCTAATAAGACTCCTTGAGCTTGATTAACATGAATCCCTCCGAGAAACAGATTTATTCTCTGAGTGCTAACAAACCAGGTTTGCAAACCTGCAAAGTTAGGTAGAATGCAGGCAAAGGGAGATTCAGCAAGGCAAATTTGCTAATGCCACCCTGTGACAGCTACCTGGGTAGATAATTTGCCTTCAACAATTGTCACATCTCTACATTGCCAGGCAATGTGAGTTTTTTCATTAACATTTTACACCATAATTATTCAAATTATATGGTCCTTGAAACTTAAAGTGGTTCAGATACCCTCATTAAACTATGCTTTACATATTATTATGTGTCTTTAAAATTCTCTGCTCAGGCTTCATGCACTGTTGTTACTGTTACAACTAGCGTTACTTTAAGCTTAACTTTTAAAACTAGGTCACACACAAGAGTACAAAAAGGAAGAAAACTCTACTGTAAATATCATTAAACAGAAAAAAAATATTTTGATTTAAACAAACATCCTAGGAGAAACTAAAAAAGTACTGCAAAAGAAACCTGAAGTATCACAAACTGCTCATTCACTCAACAGAAAATGGTGAAAACCTAGGAGAATCTTCCTCATCTCCCCCCTTTTAAAAAACTAAGGGAAATACAAGTGGGAAACTACACCCAAATCAAAAAGTACTTTCACATGTTGTTTTTATTATTCTAGGAAGAGAAAACATTTAACAGTTAAAATAGAGTTAGTTCCATGGGAATATTCAGAAATGATACACTACCAGAACTTTCTATTTTTTTTTTAAGCTTCATGGGTCACAAATTATATTCTAAAAGGAAGATCTATTTTCTAATTAATCTACATAATGATTCTAATTCCTTTACAGTTTTAAACATCAGAAATGGGTTTTGAACAGGAAATGTAAATTGCTGTTTCCAGAACTTACCGTTAATTTTTTAGAGGAACAAAACTTCAGCTAAACTTGAGAAGTATACTTAACCTACAGTAAATATCATACCGTAGCAAAAACCAGTAAAAAAAAAAATCCAGGGGAAAAGGCCAAGAACAAGCACATAAACAAAGTGAATAAACATGTCACCAGAAGAATATAGAAGCTATCTAAAGCTGAATAACTTCCCGATGCTTATTACAAGGATGTCATCTTGGGAGATAAAATATAGTACCATAAATTTAAAGGTCACTGAATTTTTCAAGGTAACCCAAACATTGTAAGAACATACAATTAATTCTCCCAACAGTTAGTGTAGAACTGATAATTGCAAGAACCCCAGCTATGTCTCAGAAAGTCTGTATCTACTTACGTGCTCTGACCTTTAGGTACAGTCCAACTTAGTAAAAATAAACTAAATTATCCAATCTCCTTTGTTTATCCAATCTCCTTATGTTTAGAGCATAATGACCGCCCCAAAAAATCCTTTTTAAAAATCATACTTCATACAATTAAATGAATAATCTGCATTTGACCAAAATGTATTTCACAATCTGGATTGTCACTGTAATCTATAAAAGATGATAGACATTTGGAAATTATCAGAATTATTTTCTCTAGTCCTAAAGAGCCACTCCTAAACTTCATCCCCTTAATCCTTTAAATATCCCATTCCAAATTATTCTATTGACTTCTTAGAACAATATTTACAGTGTTCATTAACTAAAGATGAATTACATTTAAAAGTGAGTTTAGGGGCGCCTGGGCGGCTCAGTTGGTTAAGCGACTGCCTTCGGCTCAGGTCATGATCCTGGAGTCCCTGGATCGAGTCCCGCATTGGGCTCCCTGCTCAGCAGGGAGTCTGCTTTGCCCTCTGACCCTATCCCCTCTCATGTGTTCTCTCTCATTCTCTCTCTCTCAAATAAATAAATAAAATCTTAAAAAAAAAAAAAGTGAGTTTAACAGTTTTATTCATATTTAAATCCATTTTAAAAATCTCCAGTAGAGCTCAGGTGTTAAATATTATTTATTATATTTATTCACACAATACTTAACCTTCTAAAAGCTATTTTTTCAAGGCGCCAAATGGGCGGTAAAATCATTAGGTAACAAATCTGTGGCAACAAATGAACATGACAAGTACTAAGAATGTGTACATAAAAAAAGATTGTAGTCTCATAGGCAAGCTACATTTTGTAACTATTGGACATGGGTGCAAATGACAGGAGGAAATGTGTTTTTCCAATTATAATAGGTTAATAGACAGATGTAAAAAACTTGAAATTTTGAAAATTTAAATTTTGTATGCTTTTGGCAATGAACCATAAGTGGTTCACTTAAGAGTTAAGCATCAGTCCAGTCCTGATTGTGAGCCGGATGTTTTGAATTGCACCCTCTTCTTTCAATAGCCCCAAAGAAGTCAGGTCTAAATATGCCTATTCTTCACCTCAGACTTGAAGAGGTGAAGGCAGTGGTTCTCAAAGTGTTGTCTCTGGACCAGTAGCATCAGCATCATATGGGAATATTTTAAAAATGCAAACTCTCAGACTCAACTCCACACCTGCTGAATCAAAAACTCTGGGCGTATGGTCGGCAATCTGTATTTTGTCAAGACCTTCAGGTTATGGTGATACAGGCTAAAACTTAAACAACCATGGGTTGAAGTAATTTGCCTAAGGTTATACATCTAGGAATTGGTGAAGTCTGAAGGGAACCAGGTCAGCCTCCCTCTTTTAAGGAAGGCCCAAGCTTTAAGCCAGGACCTTGTATATGGCTTTCAGTTAAAGGTGACGCTTTTTGTTTCAGATCCATATTTCTTTCTAAACTGGGTTCTTTCTAATAAAGAGAATATGCTGAACATAATGGAAACTTTGATGATATGGAATCTTACAATGCCTCAAGGTCAGCATTCTGACAAATGTTCAACTGTCATGTAAAACACAGGAAACATTCCCAATATATTATCAAGATTTGAGATTAAAATACATAATGCCTCCAGCTCCCAGCTGTTGATCTGGCCAGACGAATTCTTCCTCCCACCTTCTCAGACTGCAAACAGGTTTTCTTCATGAACAGGGAGGGGGCAGCGTTTTCGGGAGGGCACTCTGACAAAGAGATGGTTATTTAATGTTGGGAAGCCAGCAGAACAGGGGACATCCTTCCTCTTAGAGGACATACCAGAGGAAACCAGAAGCATACATACAGTCCCACACCTCTAAGACAGCTCTCTCGTGTACCTCTTCATCCAGCTCTGATCCCTCCTTCACCAGGACCACAAACAGACACTTGATGAACCAGGCTACACCCAAGTTGTTATCACAAACAAGCCCCAGCAGGGGGACCAATCAGTGCTGGCCAGAATCTCAGTACCGGCAGACTCTTAGGAAGTGGAAATGTGGAATCCGTGTGGGTATGGGTCCAAAGCACTTTGTTTAATGGAATACGTAGGTAAGGCCAAGTCTAGAAGTCAAGTTTTCCACAACTTAAATAATAATGATGATGAAGAGACCGACCATTATTACCTCAGGACATATTCTGGGAACTGCTTTTAAAAATCCCAAATGCTTCCTTTTTCTTCAACATGCATAAATCACCCATTTGTTCACCAACTATCTGCTGAACTCCTGTTTTGTACCATGTTGGGTCTAGGTGAAATATAGGGAGGTGGGAAGACCAATGACAGACCCCTGAAGTAGTACAGTAGAAAGTAACTCCTGTCAGGGTGGTCCTAGTAGAGATGGAGAGAAGTATTATAGATGGGGTGTGTTTGGAAGTAGACTCTTACTGATGAGTTAGATGTAATGACAGAAAGTTTGAAGTATAAGTTTTGGAAAAAGTATGATTTTGGAGGTGAGAAGATCTAGGATAGGACCAAGGAAATGTAGTGGAAAAAATTATTGTAGATAAGAAGGTCAGGGAACTAAAGGCCAACTCTCCAAGATGGTGACAGATACCAGAATTGAAAAAAAAAAAAAGGCAATTAATATGGTGTTACAGTTATTACTGAAAGAAAACAACTGGAGGGTATCAGTATATGATAGCAGTGAAGAAGGATATTGAGAGGTAGAGTCTGCTTAAATGAACTTCAAAGAAACAGGGATTTTTGGAAAAGGAGGGAAGAGAAATCATACTTTCATTACCCCACGAGGTGTTTTGAATAGAAAAAAAAAAAAAACGTGGAGAACCATTGCTTCAAGAACATAATGATGCCTCTAATTATTCTGGTCTAACTATGGTTAAAGACTTTCTCCTTGGCTCAGAGGAAATGATGATGGATTTTTTTCCCCAAAAGAATCATTACCAGGAAACTAAGGAAGATGAACAAAACAAGAGTAGAAAGGCAGAGAAATGAGTAAGCTTAAAAAAGGGATTCCTCAACATAAATAACTGGTCTAAGCGTAGACTGAATTGCCTAGAACGAGGACTCAATAGTCGGCCCTGATTCATTTTCCTCACCCAGAACCCATGGGGCTTGCCTGCCAAATGAAGTGACTTCAACTCAACTGAACCAGAGGTAGATTTGTAGCTTCTGCCAGGACCTCCCAGCTACCAGCCCTCAAGGTATTCTCTTTGGCTGCCCTCTACTACTCGAAGCTTCCCTCACTTTAGCAAATGATCTCTTCTTGGAAGAGGTACTTTCCCACCTTGTCCCAAAAACTGTGTCAACTATTTCTGTTGTTGTTTTAAATTTCAGCTTAGTTTTTTTAAAGATTTTATTTATTTGAGAGAGAGAGAGTGAGAGAGAAAGAGAAAACACGAGACAGGGGAGGGTCAGAGAGAGAAGCAGACTCCTACTGAGCAGGGAGCCCAATGCAGGGCTTGATCCAGGGACTCCGGGATCATGACCTGAGCCATCCAGGCACCCCTAAATTTCAGTTTTATTGAGGTATCACAGACAAATAAAATTGTAAGATATTTAAAGTATACAATGATTTGATATGCATATACATTGTGGAAGGAGTCCTCATCTAGTTAATCAACACATCTGGCATGTCACATATTTAACTTTGTGTGTGTGTGAGAACATTTAAGTTCTCCTCTCTTAGCAAATTTCATTATACAATGCAGTGTTGTCACCTAGAGTCACCATGTTTTACATGAGATCCTCAGACCTTACTCACTGAGGGAACCAAGGAGAGACTGGTAAAAGAATACACACTTTCCTTGTCTACTTTTACAGCTGCCCTGCTGTTTTTCTTGAGCATCCCACGTGGTTGCACGTGAACTTCCTTCACCAATTAAATTCCTGCTATCTCCTTCTCATATGTGTATTATCCTTAAGTCTCACAAGGGAGTCTGGGGGTTTCTTCTCCTATTTTCTTTAAGATTTTATTTCTAAGTAATCTCTCCACCTGATGTGGGGCTCGAACTCACAACCCTGAGATCAAGAGTCACATATTCTACCAACTAAGCCAACCAGGCACCCATCTTCTGCATTTTTTAACTAAATGACCTGACCCCTTCTTCTGCCTTGACTATCCTACAGATGACACATTTCCTAAATATATCTCTGGCCTGCAACTCTCCTAATTTCCTTCTCAGATTGCACAAGGATATTAAATGCATAAACTTAAACTCTATCTGCTCACTCAGAAACCCTATTGTTCTTCCTATTTCCTTTATCTTTAGAAAATAGCATCCCCTTCCTCAGTTTCCAAGGCTAGAAAATGTCCCATCTGGACTCTATATTTACCTTCAGCCCTTCATTCAGTCAATCACCCTGAAAGAAATTCTCAACCTAATTGCATAATTTCTACCGTTCCTACTGCCACGCTCCTGCCTTCGGATTCTCCTTCCAATGGGACTTCTGCCTGCAATCTATCCTCCACAGTGACAGCCGGCTTGCCTTTTCTAAAACATGGCTTTGAGTCTATTACTTCCCACAGTCTAAAAGCTTCACTGACTCCTATTATAGAATAAAATTCTAACTTCTTAGCATGGTCATACAAAGTTCCATTTTCATTACATATTGCCATGAATCCTACCTAGCTACTGCCACATCCTGAATATAGCATATGTCTCTGCTTTTATGTCTTATCATCCATAAGACAAAAAAATACCTTTCCCTTGCTCATCCTTCAGGATATTTTTCAAAAGCTACCTCTTCAAAGAAGCTTTCCTTGATCTTCTCTTTCTTCCTGTTAGAAATAACTGCAATTTCTTTTATGTACTTTTTTTTTTTTTGTAGCTCTCTTGAGCCCCTTATACCTAAGTAGGTGTATATTGACTTTATTTCTCAACTAGATTAAGTTTCTTAGACTTCCTAGGACATTTAATAGAAGCTGTTGAACAAGCAAAAGGGAGACAGAAAGAAGGCTCCCTAAGACTTTCACATTTTAGAATATTTGGATTTAGAACAACCCAACGGTGGTAGATAGACTAGCTCTCCAAAGATATTCATACCTACTCCCTTAATCTGTGAATACTGTTACCTCAAATGGCCAAAAGGGGCTTTGCAGATGTAATTAAGGCAATACATTTTAAGACACAGAGGACACACTGGATTATCCAGGTGGGCTTGATGTAATCACAGGAACCCTTACAAGCAGAAAGCTTTCTCTGATCTGTATCAGAGAGATGCAGCAAAAGTCAGAGAGGCTATAAAGCATGAGAGAGACTCAGTCAGTCCTTGTTGGAATAAAGTTAACCCGCAGGAGCAAAGACTGGCCTCCATTTTACAGGCAACAAGATAACAGGGACCTCATTCCTACAACCACAACCACAATGAACTGAATTTGGCCAACAACCTGAATGACACTGGAAGTGGATTTTTTTTTCTAGAATCTTCGATAAGGAACACAGCCTTAACATCTTCATTCTACCTCATGGGATCCCAAGGAAAGGACCTAGCTGAGCCCACTCAGACTTCTGAGCTGTATCACAGTGAAATAAGTGTGTGTTGTTTTAAATTAACTGCTAAATTTGTGGTGATTTATTAAAGCAGCAAGAGGAGATGTATACAACAAATTTAAGGCAGCAGTTTTTGTCAAGGATCTGAATATCTGAGAATATCTAAATGATTAGTCTTTATTTTTTTTTAAGATTTTTTATTTTTATTATTTATTTGACAGAGAGAGAGAAGAGTGAAAGAGAAAGAGCACAAGCAGGGGGAGTGGTAGGCAGAGGGAGAGGGAGAAGCAGGCTCCCCACTGAGCAAGGAGCCCCATGCGATGCAGGGCTTGATGCCAGGACCCTGAGATCATGACCTGAGCTGAAGGAAGACGCTTAACTGATCCACCCTGGCACCCCTAAATGATTAGTCTTTAAAAAGTCACTTTTACTCATGGAAACCTGACTAAATTTAAATAGGTAAAAGTATTTTTTAAATAGCTTATAAATATGGTCCCTAGCTTCTCTCCTACTCTGAACATACTTGAGAGATATGATGTAAACCTCTCAGCAATTGCCAGAGGACAGTGTTTGGGTGGAGGATATTTACATCAGAATTTGCAGGGTGTCATGTCTTCTTGATATTTTAATACACCCCATTCCCCAAATCCCTTCCAAACCTCCTCTAGTCCAGCTGGTTAAGAAACACTGGTTTGGAAATGTCAAGGACCAAGCCTGTACTCTTAAAGACTCTTAATGAAGTTTAAAATAATCTTAATCTTTTTCTTCTGAAAACTGGATCTTCAACTGCCCCTAAAAGATCCAGTTTTCAGATGAAATACCTAACCACGTCTTTATCAGGGTAATATCAATAAAAACAATGTAGTAATTATGGAAAGTATTTATTGACTGTTTACTCTGAGCCAAGAAATGTTCTAAATGGTATACGTCACTTAATTCATTAAAGAATCTATAGGATAGTCTCTATAATTATTGTTCAGATGAAGAAACTGAGGGGAAACACAAGAACTAAGTTGTCCTGTGTGTCACAATTAAGAAGTGAAACAGGTCATAATTGACCTAGAAACCTAATATTCTCAACATCCGATCTGTTTGGAACTGTAACAGCGTCTTCAGCATCCACTGAAACCCTCTCAGATTTTATAGACCATACTTGCATTTTTCACTACAAAACTTTGGATTTTTAGGACTAAGCAGCAGCCAATCAGAAAATATGCAAACTATGTGGGAAGAAACAGTGTGAATGCAGAATGGGAGCCAGTGGTAAGCCAGCAGGGGAGGCCATTGCAGGGGGACTGCCAACTGCAGCCTGGTATCATGCACTAGTGGGAAATTTTAGTAGTGGGAAGTGTACAGGGATCTGGGGAAAGTCGTCTCTCTACCACTGAGCCAACGGTTCCTCCCAGTTACTGCAGGAGGAGGGCCAAAAATTACACTTGTTTTATAGGTTCTTCATTTCAGGGGATTCTTGGGATCTGAAATTTCATATGCTTGGTTTCAATCCACCATGTTCTTTCAGTTAGATGTCAGCTGCTTCCAGTTAGCAGGCTAGGGAAATATGCCAAAATATACCCAAATGCAGTCCCCATTGCACTGCATGCTATTTCGGGCCAACTACTGGGAGTGAAAGAATGAGGGATGGGAGGGTCTGTTGACCGGCAAGATCATTTTGGCAAATGTTAGATAGACAAATGTCTCATCTGGGATAGTGTGGAAGAATCCATGGCACACTGATTCAGCTGAAAATAACATAACTTTTTATGTCCTGTAATTAAAATTTATTGTACAACAACCTGTTGTCTCTACAGTGCTCTAAGATTACAGCCATCATAACAGTCTATGGTCCTTCAGATAGTTGGCTTGCTGCATTCTCTGCTACTTACAAGTTCACAAATTCATTGACTACCTTTTTCCCATGTTACTAGGAACATAATGAGATTTCCTCCTTCCTCATCAGGAAGAATATGTTAACTTCTCTTCCAAACTACACTAATCCATCTTATTCATCCCTCTTCTCCTAAAAACAAGCAAACAAAACATACAATTGGCTTCATGGTTTATGAAGGAATGTCATTTACCTTCTGAACCCTCTTCTTTGCCATGGATGATCAGTTCGCTAGCTCTTAGCCAAAAGAAATAATCCTGTTATCCACAATGTTTATGGAAGTGAAAATAAATTAATTGCCTATTGTAAGCAATGTAATTTGAGAGAATTCAGATATAAACTGATAGAGCATTTCCCCTGGGAGGTCTACACATGAAGAGCCTATACCTTAGTAAATTTAATAAATTTTTAAACAAGATTTTATACATGCAAATAAATTTTTCAGGGACAAAAAAGTTACTGAGAAAGATGTTTTTTACATAGGAATGCATAGTTTGAAAGTTGATTAATTCTCTAACAATTAAATTAATTACTTAAAGCTAAATTAACCTCAAAATTCATTTTCAAAATGCATAAATACATATATTTTGAATTAAATGTAACCATTTTTAGGATATAAAGGTCTTAGCAAAAAGATCTCATGCTTTTCATGGTAACTTTTTAACATATATAGAAAATCTCTCTTGCATATATTTTTTTAAACCTCACCTCTCTAATATAACCCTCTGAGTAAATAATACACACACACACATACACACACACACAAGATTTTTTTTCAGGGGAGAATAAGAGAAAAAGACAAAAGACATTAAAACAAATCAAAATCAGATGATATTATTCAATTATAACAAGACCTTTATGATTAAAAATAGTAAAAAAGAATTGTTTTTTGTTTTATCTGATAAATTTTCATATTTTAACACTACTGTAATGGAGAACAATATCTTTACTAAAACAGACCTCTAAGTTTTTGAATTACCATTTATTCATTTCATTTTTTTTTAAAGATTTTATTTATTTATTTGAGAGAAAAAGAGCGCAAGAGTGCAAGCACAACCTGGGGGAGAGGGGGAAGCAGACTCTCTGCTTATGCAGGGAGCCGGATGTGGGGCTCGATCCCAGGACCCCGGGATCATGACCTGAGCCAAAGGCAGACGCTTAACCAACTGAGCCACCCAGGTGCCCCCCATTTATTCATTTTAGAATGTAGTATATTATTGTTTTTGTACCTGTGATATTACGCTACGTGTTGCCTGGCTTGTAAGGAACTGTTTAGCTCAGGATGTGTGTGTCTGCACATTTTACTTATTAATTTGAGCTGGATTAATCAAGCCCAGTTCCTTTTGTGCAGTACTTAGGGGAAAGCAAATAACTGGAACAAAATGTACAAAGCAAAATAACAAGTTATTATCAAAATTGCCATAAATTTCACAGCAACAATTCTGTGGTGAAATGCTACATTGTTTTGATTTTTCTTCACAATGGGCAAATACAGTATTATACCAAAATGGCAAAAAAAAATTTTTCTTTAACCACCATATTCTCTACTTCTTTGCAGTTAAATATATCTGATGTTCCATTTTTAACCTAATATTTCAGGGGTGCCTGTGTGGCTCAGTCGGTTAAGTGTCCAACTCTTGATTTCAGCTTGGGTCATGATCTCAGGGTTGTGAGATCAGGGCTCATGTCGGGCTCTGTGCTGGGCATGGAGCTTGCTTAAGAATCTCTCTCTCCCTCCCAACTGCCCACCCCACCCCACCCCCTGGCAAACTCACTCTCTTTCTCTTAAAAATAAAATTGCTAAAAAAAATATTACACAGAAACCTAATTGCCTGATGAATCATCTTTTTTACATACTATCTTGTATAATAGTTATTGATTTGTCTGCTTTTTTGAGAAACTATTTGAACACTATTAATGTCAGAAAGAGTTTAGATTACATTTTGCTTAGACAAAACAAAAGTATTAAAAATTATTAACAAATACAAACATTTGCCAGCCAAAAGAAATAAAAATTTAAGAAAATTATTTTCTATTTATTAATAACAATGCTGTGTGGAAAATAAAAAGGGAAGAAATATGCATAGAGAACAGCATTTCCCACAAGTATTCCTTGAACCACCTGTGCCCAAAGAGAGATGCTTCACTTAAAATAAAGTAGGGAAGGGGTGCCTGGGTGGCTCAGTCAGTTAAGTGTCCCACTCTTGGTTTCATCTCAGGTCATGATCTCAGAGTCATGATCTCAGGGTCATGATCACAGGGTCCTGAGATCCAGTCCCTCTCTCAAATAAATAAATAAATAAACAAACAAATACAATCTTTAAAAAAAAATAACATAGGGAAGATGGATACTGCTAACTCCTACCCTTAAAGAAAGCTGTTTGCCTCTGTTTACTAAATTGATAGACTGTAGAACCCTGCTTTCCATTCCCAACCCATGCCATTTCCTTCAACATACATGCATATTTTCTTTTTTTAAAATTTTCTTATGCACATATTTTCTTAAAGAAACTACTATTATGTTGACTTAGAACCAGAAATATATTTTGTAATAATGCACTGCTGAGGCATAAATTCACATACCAATCCAGGTGACTAAAGTAATATACACTTGGGGATCTGAGAACTCTTAAAAATTGTTTGTTAAATATTCATCCACATAATTCCTATTTTGCACTGGTGAATGTAGAAACAACTTAACTGACATGGTTTTAAAATTGCTATGTATAATTACAGTTCATACAGGGCTTTGTCTACACTGCATTTATCTCTTGAGAATAGTGGATGATGGGAGAGAGAAAAAAGAAATATAGGCTATAATACTAGACCATGAAAGATCTCTACTGGTATCAAACTGTGATACTCTACATAGCAGCAATTTACACAGGAGAGTTCAGACTGTAATAGATCCTTTGTACTTCACTTACCACCAACTAAGAATGTGATTAGAAGAAGAAGACAAAATTGCCCACTAGATTTGTAGTTCTTATTTGAAAGATTTGGTCTATCATTAATTTTGACAAACTGAGACATTATTTTCATTGAATTTTCTGTTTATCCTGGAGAACAATTCAGTACCTCATTAAGAAAATCTCTTTGCTCTTAACTTGAATATTTCAAGGAATGGTTCCTTTACCACAAACCCAAGCAATCAGTTCCATTCCTGTGCACTCTTTTCTTTTCTTCAGATTATTGTTCCATGAAGCTACCTTGTCAGGAAACCAGAAAATTGCCTTCTTCATTTATATTACCTTAGATGTAGGTGTAGCCTTATGATTATATCTCTTCATTCCCTTGGGATAGAAGCAAAATGCTAGCAGTCTGAGGATACAGGAAATTGAAATTTTGTCACCTGCAGAGGACTAAAAAAGTATTTGATTTTTTTCCCCTTCAGTGCTAAGAAAGGATCTCTTGTGCATGAAGGAAAATTACCTTCCCTTCAGTAAGACACATCTGGAAATATTCTTAACTATAGTCTTGCAGAATGACTAAGAAAGCTGATACCAATGTTTTTGTGATTTATTACAAGAATGCAGTGTAGTCTTTAAGGGATGTTTTCTTTTACTCAGCTATTTGCTTGAGAATCATGATGCAACTGATAGCCAGAAACAGAAATTTTTCTTCACTGAAGGGCATTTTGCTCCGGATATCTACACACCGCATCAAAATAGAGTTGAAACCAAATAACCCAGTGGGCTCTTCAGACTTCCAAAAATGCCTTCTCGCTTGTTTTAAAAGCCAAACTGGCTACAAATTTTCTTCAAGTGGTCCACAATAGAACTCTTATCTTGTTATTCATCTAATCTTCGACGGGAGATTTCTGCCATCTTCTAAGAGCTCCTGCTGTTCAGGTACAAAATGCGACCAGAGCAGAGTAACCGATTTGCCTTACAATTGAGACTAATAGCAGACCCGCTCTGTCTCTTTGGATCTTAAAGGCTTGTTAGACTCCCGATGGGGAGGAAAGTTTCCCTGCTGACAGAGTCGTAGCATATCAAAAATGAATGAGTACAAAGAAAGATTATTTTGTTCAATGAGACATTTCTTACTCCCTTGCTCAGGCGACAGCATTTCTGGCTAATTACCCAATTACCACTGATAAAATGTATGTGGAGAGAATTCAGGACACAAGGAAAGGGAACACGTGGAGTCGCCAGGACTTTATAAGACTATATTCCTCTTTCAGCAATGTGCCGGAAGAACCAGAACGCAGAAGAAACTGATGACAATGTACACTGCAACACAATCAGTAATAGGATTATCACCAAATTTTAGAGAGGATGTGAAGGCAGGCCTGGGAGATCCACACACACACACACACACGCACACACGCACGCACACACAGTCACGTTCTGAGTTAGAATTGAAAAAGAAAATAATAGTCAAAAAGTTGATGATATCATCCAATGAAACACCTAAAAAGAAACTGGAGTGAATGTAATGAGTGATTTAAAATGTTATTGTCTCTTCTTTTTATAATGGCATTATTTCTTAGATACACAGAGCAATTACCATCCTGCTCAACAAAATGGTCTCCTATTAGAAATCTTGTGCTTTAATCCATAATTTAAGGCATTATCCAAAGGTAGCAACAAAACCATTGAATTTCATTGTAAAAGTCCTCACACTAAAACTTCAGGATAAAGTAAACATAGGGAAATTGAGCATTATATAACACCGAAGGAGGAAGGGAATTATGCACTCAAGCACAAGATAAAAAGGGAAAAAAAAAATACACTTGGTACATCACAGCTGTCTTCCATTACATATAATTATCCATTCTCAGCCTAAGCTGGAGAACAAAAGCTTAGAAAGAACAATGAGTATGTAGATGTCAAAAGGTAATACTTCTCTTCAACTATGTAGCTTTTTATATTTTCTTTTTTTTTTTTAAAGAAGTACAGGCAGAAACAGAACAACCTGTTTCTGTGTGGCAAACTTTGTTTTATTTTGCAAGCTTGCATAAAATGATGTTAAAAGTGTTGAGCAAGAATGAATTTTGGCTATCAAACAGTAAATTATAAAGTTATTTCTGTTTAAAATAAACACATCTATTTTATTTACAATGAACACATTATTTAAAATTTTAAAGCTGATAATCAACTAAAAATAAGCATCATAGTTTTTTTAAAAAAAAAACTTTTCTGTTGCAAGAAATGATTCAATGAAATTGATATTTAACTCTCCTATTTAAATGATATTATCTTTTTAATCAAAGCTACGGTCTCGGTATTTTTAGAATTAAAAGTTTTGAATCCATCTGCCTCTTTAATTGTTCAAATCCAGTAATTAAACTTGCATGTAATATTTTGGGGGTTGAATCTTTTCCATCTAAATCAACATTTTTTGTATGTGATAAAGCTTTCAAAAATTTATATTCTGCTTTACACCCACAATTAATAAGCTTTAAGCAAGAAAGTTAGTGTTTCGTGTCTGCTATATGTAAACAATATAATGAGGAGTTACTTCAATATACAGGTCACCAACACTTGGTCACCCTTTCAACGATTAAGTTGCTTTCTATAGCTGTTTAAAATAAGATGATACCATGGCAACAGAAAACAAAAAGAACTTTGTGTAGAATACGGGTCATGAATTTAAAAGCAAAGAACAACTTTACTTTTTAATGGGTATTTTCGTCACTCATTGTATTCACGGCTCTTATTTTTCATCTGCACTGACTTCGTGTACCACCTTTGCCTCGGCTGGGTTTGTTCACTTGATTGGTCTTAGGGGGCCTGGTCAACTCCATCTATTTGCCTGCAAGTGACAGGATACCGCAATGAAAATAGGCTGGCGGTAAGTCTGGAGGATGTAAGGTGTCTGAGGCTCGGTGATGCCTTCAAGGTCCCAGACTCTCATTTTTAGTTCTACATGTGTGTTGGCCATGTTTCTCCCTTGTGATCGAGTGAGGACTCCTACAAGTGTCAGAAGGAGAAAAATGGTTAGGAATACAAATCTCTTTCCCTTGTATTGCCTTTACAGGAAAGAAATGATTCTCATACAACAATGTCCTCAAAGGGACAGAAATGAATCGGAATAAAAGGCTTTTCTCTCGTACTGCCTTACACAGAGGAAATGTTTCCCAGGAGCACTCTGGTGCAAACTGACTCTTGCAAACCTCTGAAGTCATGGCGGAGCCCATCATCGAAGGCAAGGGGTAAAAAAAGATGGCCAGTATCAGGACTCAGCCTCCCGGGCTGGGCACATGGCTTCTGGGGTAACATCAAGATTCTGTGAGCAAGAGAAAAACAGCAGATGGAAGAGAATGAAAAGAGTCACAGGCAAGAGTGTCGCCAATCTTGGGACCCAGACCTCCACCTACTAACTACATGACAGTGAGGAAGTCTCCTTTCTAGACCTGTTTCCACATCTCTAAAATAGGAATTAAAATAGCAGCACATGCTTCCCGAGATTATGTTAAAGATTAAGTGACATAATATGTGTAAAGCACTAGGTATAATTCCTGAAATACAGAAAGCACTCAGTAAATGCCATTTGTTGTTAGCTGTTATGGTACTTTCAAAAATATGAGATTGTGCATTGCCTATTTTAAGGAAAGCTGCATTTCCTTGTTTTCTTCTAAGAGTAACCTTCTGAAGGGGGTTGGGGGGAAGTCATGTAAAGATACCGGTGTCCATGTGAGTGTGAGCATTTGAAGTAGGAGGGAAGGACTCCCATATGAAAGTCAGTGATATAAAACCTATGTGGGTCAGTTTCATTTTTATTATGTAATTTAAAATATATTGAGCTTTAGCTTTTCATCTTTTCTTATAATTTATTAAATTCCTTTTAAGAAAAAAAAAACACAATTTTCCATCTCCTTAGCTTTACCTTCACATGGCACCACTTGATTTCACTAAAGTATGATTTATCTTTTTCACTCACAGCACTATTTTGACAAAGCTATACAATTTTCACTATGCATCTGATTTTTTGAAAGTTGCTACTTTTGCATTTTTTTCCTTCTTTGCATCAGTGGGCCCTATTTTTTCTCATTTCATTTTTACACTGTGTGAAAGAAAAGGAAGTGAAATTTGGGAATCGACTATTCTTTCATAAAGCTAAGTATTAGAAAAAGACATTCTTTGTGGTACATGCTTTTATAGCAAAAAGGAATTTGTAAAGCAAAGTTTGGGATTTAAAAAAAGTGTGTAAAAACCTGAGTCTGAAACAGACCCACTTAAGAATTTCAACAGCCACCTACCTGAATGTGGAATAAATCCATCTGTCACCATAATATGCTTCTAATGTTCAGTTGTATTAACAAGAGACAAAGAATGACAGAAACCCATCCCCCTTTGCTTTGAATTCATGACCCATCAATTTTGGGCAAAAGAGCTTTTCTTTGTCACTGGCTATGTTATCAATAATATAAGACTTATGATTGAGGCTAGGTCTCCCTGGGCCATATTTTATTACAGCTATTTTATAAGATGTGAGTATAAGTTGCCTGACATTTCACTGTTTTCTGAGACTTGTGACTACATACACTTCAGCCCAAGGAATTTTATGACTTTTAACAAGATACTCTCTTCTAGGATTCCTTCTTGTGACCAACCTCCTCCATTTCTCCTCACCCCTTTCCCTACCAAACTTGACTGATGTGACGGTAAAGAGAACTACTCCGGGCGGAACACAGACAATTTTCCCAGAACTGCCTGTGTGCTTTGATAAGGAAGTAACTCCAAACTGTGCTGAGTTTGGGGGAAGGCACAATGTCTGGTTTGATAAATCTGGTCTGGACTTTCCAACTCTACTCTTGTTTCAACTTCCTCTACTGCAATCTGAATCTATTCTGGAATCCTAGAGGACTACAAAAAGACAAAAGAAATTTCTTTTTATTGTTATAAGGTTTATGACTTTCCATTTGATATTTGAAAGTTCAGAAGGATTATTCCCTTTTCCTAACAGTCAGCAACTGCCTTGGAGATGCCGACATTATATTAAACAAGTAGACTGAAGGACCAATTCTGATTAGATATCCAAAATTAAATACAACATTGGGGGTCACAGTGGGGGTTTGCGTGGGATTTAAAAGCAGGCTAGTTTCCAGGTTGTAACACTCTCGGTATCAGTAAGTTCCCTAGATGAATCCAAGTATTTGTCCATCCAAAAGTCTTATTTAATTCAATAGCCCAAGTGTAAGAGTTTCAGAAATTCCCATGATATTAGTAAATCCATAAATACTGTTTTTCACTTCAGAAACTCCTAAGTAAAGAAATATTTAAAATGTGAAGTATTGAGGGAGGTTTCGAGAGACCACATCACTATAAAGTTTACAAATTCTAATTTGGACTTCATTTGAAAGTTAGGAAAGAGAACATTGAAAATCCTTACATTTCCCAACTCAGGAGAAACAAATCTTTCTCTTGTTGAAGAGCAGAAAAAAGCACGGATTTGATAAGACTGACTTGATAATGTTCTTTCCTTTCTTTTCTTTTATGGAATACATATTAAGAATATTAATATCCTATCATATTGACTTAAAATTCTTCCCCTGCCCCCGCCCCCGCAAAACAGGCTAAGGGGAAATACCGGGAACTCTCCTCTATATATTAAAGGTCTATGTTTAGTCCCTAAATCAGTCAGCCTCTGTTTCCTCTCCTTCCCCCCCTCCTTTAGCTCTCCAAAGGAACTCAGGTAGCTCTGTCAGTCGAAAGGGGATTTATTGTGCCGCTGCACTTAGATCTCCCTCTGGAGATATCCAATTTTGCCCTATCTCTTCCTTCGAAAGGAAAATAGATGAGCTGGCTAAACTGTCAGATCTTACTTCTGGATTCTCCACAGATTTCTGTCCATGAATTGAAACCCTAGCTGAAACAACATCAAAGACATGAATTCCAATTTTTTCCCAGAGTGATAGTCTGCCCAAGTGTTTTATGACTTGTCATATGCTTGGGACTAAGGAGATTTCTTCTTACACATGAGTAAATTTAAAAAATAGGATATCAATTTGGAAAATACTTCAAAATAGACATTTTTAATATTTGAGTCATGTAAAAGGTCCAGTATAAAATTAAACTAAAGGAATATTTCTTCAAAAATCTAAATTTACTATCATGTATATTCCTGAGAGGATTGGGGGATTTTTTTATAAATGCTTTCCAGGAAAGAAATGAAAAGTTGAAGGGTTAATACCCTTATTTTGTGTTCATTTGTATGTTTTCAGGTCACTTCTATGGGTCATACCTTATGCTGCATATTTTATATTTCAATGATCTCATCAACACTGTGACTAATATAGATATTTTTATTTCAATTTTACAGATGAGGAAACTAAGACTTTGGAAATCAAATAACCAATCTAAGATACAAGAGCTTGCACTCAAACCAAATTTGTCTGTCTCTGTAACCCAAATTTCTATTATAACCTTATTACCCTGTGGAAATGTAGAGGGAATATTCTTTAAGATATATGACCTCCATTGCTAACTTTAAAGTACCAATAGTCAGGGCACCTGGGTGGCTCAGTTGGTTAAGCGACTGCCTTCGGCTCAGGTCATGATCCTGGAGTCCCTGGATCGAGTCCCACATCGGGCTCCCTGCTCGGCAGGGAGTCTGCTTCTCCCTCTGACCCTCCTCCCTCTCATGCTCTCTGTCTCTCATTCTCTCTCTCTCAAATAAATAAATAAAATCTTTTAAAAAATAAATAAATAAAATAAAGTACCAATAGTCAGTGTAAGCTCAGTTTTCAAAGAAATATTATGAAGGAAATGTGAGTTAAAATATTACATTAGATGAGGTACTAAAATATATTTAATCACTCAACTTGAAGCATTTTTAAGAAAAATTACTTATATCTCCTATAATTAGTAATTACGTAGCACACAGTAGGCATGAAATAAATGTTTAGTGGGCCATTGCTTATTAAAATACACTTGTTTCTTCACAATTGTATATCCATAAAATTCTGTGATGTGAAAGATGGTTAGGTGGTTAATTTTCTCTCAAACTTATAAGACTTTAATACTTTTCTAAAGCCATCATAAAACTACCTTTAAAATATTTTGTCAAAATACCTTATTTCATAATGTGCATTATAATATATATAATGCATATGTAGTAAGGAAATTAGCATTTGGCTTTCAAATATTTGTGTTACACACATAGTAACATATGTATTTTAATGATATACAACACATAGAATATGAAGCATTAACAATGAATGCGAGAGAAGCCAAGAGTATGGGGGCAGAGGAATCTTTGAAAAACCATATATTCTCAAGTATTCAGTATTTCTTGGTTTGTTTGGTTTTTTTTTGCTTTATTACTATTTATGTGATAAAGCTCAAAGAACATTTGATTAGAAAAAAATGAAGTATAGAATTTCATAGTATAAGAAATCATACTAATTTTAGTATTAGCATCAACCATTTTAAGTGATTCTACCATATGATAGACAAAAAAAATAGATAAATTCTAAAATTACAGTGTTGTCTCAAATTATTGTTACTTTCATAACATGAACTACTGTTACTTCAACAAGTTACCTCAAACTAAATATTTCTATTCTACTGAAATTTACCTTAGATCCAAAGAAATAATTCTATACCATATGTTTTACTTCAAAATGAATAAATTATTGACTAATAACAGATTAGGATGTCAATCTATATTTTAAAAAATAGGAATTTTTAATAGAACTGCACTGAAATGCTAGAACAAAGTATTATTAGCCTCCAGAAAAGTCATGGTAAGATGAAAAAATGGCAAAACTTGGAAATTTAAAGTTACATTTTAAAGTTTTAAAAAGAGAGTAAAACTTGAGTCTTCAACTGGCCAGCAAATGATCTTAGCAGCAATTTCAGAGTTATTATGAAATGATTCATTTAAATAATAAATGGATTAGGGAAGACTAGAAAAGGAAGGGCAATCACAGGGAATCAGTGTGGGTTCACTAAAAAAAAAAGTCATACAACCTTCCAGTTTTTCTGGACTGCCTGATTGGGAAAATATGATAGAAATTAAATGACATGGGGTGCCTGGGTGGCTCAGTTGTTAAGCTTCTGCTTTTGGCTCAGGTCATGATTCCAGGGTCCTGGGATCGAGCCCCGCATTGGGCTCCCTGCTCAGCGGGGAACCTGCTTCTCCCTCTCCCGCTCCCCCTGCTTGTGTTCCCTCTCTGTGTCTCTCTCTGTCAAATAAATAAAATCTTAAAAAAAAAAAGTTAAATGACATGATATTTTTATGAAAAATACTAGGACAGAAAATGAGTAAGCTTGAAAAGCAAAAGTAAACCAAACACAATTAAAATAAAGAAATAAATCATAAGGGCACTAGGGTTGTGAAGTCACATAAATGATATATAATGGTAAATTGAAAAAAAGCTTTAATCTAATAGCTAAAGGGACTTAGTTTCACTGATTACTAACATTATAATAAAGCTAGGATAGAAAAAAAATCAAAAATACATGCACTCAGAATAGCTTATGGAAATATTTGCAAAGCGGCCGCCAGCCCAAAAGAGACTATAGAGAGGGGTATGTTACCAATTGAAAAATTACCAGAATTCAAGCCAAGTATTCTGGCAGTCTCCAAACATCAGAACATTCAGACAATTTGGTTTTAGGAAGACAAAACGTTACAGAGAGAATCATGAAAATCTGTCCCACATGGAGATTAAAAGAGGAATCAAAGTGAAAAACATCAAGCCCTTACCTGTCAAAGTTAGGAACTAACTGAGTGGGAGAAAGAGGAGCTATTAATAAATGCTTCACATATATAATCTTTGCAATTTAAACTCTACTTTTCTTTAGTGACAGATTTTATTACCTGAAATCAATCACCATTTACCAAAAGAACAATACAGTACATACTAAATATAGGCCAAAGCACAGTTACTGAAGACTACCAATTAAGAATTCGGTATTGGCATACAAGACTGATTCATGTGTAAGCACAGCACAGACTGAAAAGCACAAAGTCCCAGGAATGAAAAGGAAAGGTTAGTCAAAACTGAGTAATCGATAAAAGATAATAATGAATTCCAAGGATGAAAGCTGTCATTTCTTGAGTACAAAATTCACTGTTTTCATCTTTTGAAAAGTTTCAACAAATAAGTTAGATAGTAATCTAAGTAAAGTGTTCAATAATAAAAATAAATTTCATATCATTCAAAATAACTCTATGTAGTGTAACCATACATAAAATCATCCAAGGAATCAAATACAGATTTACTTATAGAAATAAAAGTTAGGGACGCCTGGGTGGCTCAGTGGGTTAAGCGTCTGCCTTCGGATCAGGTCATGATCCTGGAGTCCCAGGATCGAGTCCCATATCAGGCTCCTTGCTCAGCAGGGAGCCTGCTTCTCCCTCTGCCTTCCACTCCCTCTGCTTGTGCTCTCTGTCTCTCTCTGACAAATAAATAAATAAATAAAATATTTAACAAAAAAGAAATAAAAGCTAAAGAACCTGTATCAGTTTAGCCATAATTATATCTTATTCTTCTTAGGATCAAGTTACCTGCTTATATTATAGAGCTTGCTGCACTTATTCACGTTGTTATGCAATCTGTTGATAAATTCAGATAAATATATGTCAATAGGCATAGTAGTGATAGTAAGGAAACTAGCACTTGGGTTTCAAATACTGGTGTTATACATAATGTTCTCCAACTTATATAATCAATAATTGTTAGAAATAATAAGGTCATTTGATCCAATATGGGAAAAATTCAAACCAAGTGTTAAGACTACATGTAAATTTCACAATTCAAATGAATAGAAAGTCAAGATACTCTGAAATGAGCCAATCACTAATACAAATATCCAATTAGCTCCATTCCAGGTCAATATGGGCACCATGGTGAAGAACCTAATAGAGTGTAGTCTTAAGGTATATTTATTTGTGAAAGCTCTGCTGTGTTACATTTAAAATACCTTTGGTCAAACCAAACACAGTAATAAATACAGGAAGACTCTGAACCAAAAGAGTATCTTTAAAATCCCATCATTTTGGGGCACCTGGGTGGCTCAGTCAGTTGTGACCGACTCCTGGTTTTGGCTCAGGTCATGATCTCAGGGTCCTGGGATCGAGCCCTAATGGGCTCCACACTCAGTGTAGAGTCTGCTCGAGGATTCTGTCTCCTTCTCCCTCTGCCTCTCCCCTCCAAAGCTCATGTGCACTCTCTCTCACTCTCTCTAAAATAAATAATCTTTTTTAAAAAGTAAAATAAAATCACATCATTTTTTGTTCTCTATTTGAACTACTGAGAAACTTTATTCATAGTATATATAATATTCATTTGGGATTCACTTCCTGTGACTGCACCATACTTCATAGAGACCACTGAATTCTGCAACATGGTGCCAATGCCATTCCTTGCACCTCCAATCTGATGTAAGCTCTATCAAGGCAAGGATTTTCATCCACTGGGTTCACTGCTGGATCCAAGAGCCTACGACAGTGTCTAGCACACAGTAATAAGTACAACTTACCAAGAATGAATGCAAAAGATCAACACAAAAGCAAATAATGTACTAACATTTTATAATACTACCTTGATAATTTGGAGTATACTTATATCCTACACATTTCAAAGTATAATAAACATAAAAGAATAGAGGAAAGAAATTCTTATGGAGAACTTTAAGACCTCTAAGAATACATCTACTGGGGAAAAAAAGCATACATCTGCTGAGATCAAGAAACATTGATGTAAAAATAAAATTTCCACATGAAAGAATGATAAAGATGACAGAGTAACAACATAAAGTCAATGAGAACTACAGTATTCATTAGAAGAATTCACCAATCCGAAGTACTAAAAAGCATGAAAACATCACTAAATGAATCTAAATAAAAGAAAAATATATAAATAACACATTGGTTTACACTAAATTTAAATAAGAAAAAATGCAAAATTCAATTTTAAGCCCAATGAGGGCTTAAAAATAATTCTGGTATATTATAGAAAAATAGTTGAGATCTAACTTTTACAATAGTTTTAAGGTAAAATGAACATTCTTGCCACTTTTAACTATATTCTTAATTTCAATATCCCTGAGGCCATTCCTAAATGATATCTATAAACATAGTTAAAAATTGTCCTTGAACACAAAATAAAGCCACCTCCTTTTCATTCATATAAGGGACTAAAAGTAATGCATTCACAGAGGAACCTCTATGAGGTGCTATGTTAAAAACAAAACACAAGGTGAAAACAGGGCATATAAAACAGTAAAACTTGTATAAAATTATCTGAATCTTGGGGCGCCTGGGTGGCTCAGATGGTTAAGCATCTGCCTTCGGCTCAGGTCATGATCCCAGGGTCCTGGGATCGAGTCCCCCATTGGGCTCCCTGCTCCGCGGGAAGCCTGCTTCTCCCTCTGCCTCTCTCTCTCTCTCTCTCTCTGTCTCTCATGAATAAATAAATAAATAAAATCTTAAAAAAAATTATCTGAATCCACTGGTTTGGTTTGGTTTTAGAGAGATAGGAAGTGTGAGTGGGTTGGGGGGGGAGGTGGGAGAGAGAGGGGGAGACAGAGAGAGAATCTTAAGCAGGCTCCATGCCCAGCACAGAGCCTGATTCAGGGTTCAATCTCATAGCTCTGAGATCAAGACTTGAGCAGAAATCAAAAGTCAGACGCTTAATTGATTGAACCATCCAGGGGCCCCTTATCTGAATACTTTTTGAATTTTCTACCAGATTGGAAAAAAACGTACATCTATTCAAAACTAAAAATGCATCTCAATGAGGATCTCCCAATTGGAACACAGCCTCTAGGTGTACAGCCTTCTCGCTTCAACAGACTCTTGAATCGCATACCTACTGAAGGACGTTTCCTATGCATAGCCTCACACTCCTTATAAACTTTCAGTGAAGATTTCTTTTGACTTAGGGCCATTGCTCTTAATGAGAAATGTTATTATTACTTTAGGAAAGTTCTTGTTTAAAACACCAAGAAGCAAAGAGTACTTTAACACTGACAAATCCAGGCCTACTCATAATCCTAATAATTTACTCCCAAATCCACCCTCCAACTCCAGGTTCAAACCCATGCCTCAGCAAAACTCCAATGTCTAAATGCCATGTGTGTTAGAAGACACTAATAACCTGTGAAATGTATAATTTTAGACTACAGTATAGTGGACACCTGTATTTTAAACTACTTTGGAAATAACCAGCCAAAATAAGATGGGCCAATTATTTTCTCAATGATACAATAGTAACAGTATCACATATTTAAGCAAAATAGAATACGCGGAACCAAATTTTATCTATCATCAATCAATCTATCAGCCATCTATGATTTGCCTGTCATCTATCTATCAACTCACAT
Source organism: Mirounga leonina (assembly GCF_011800145.1). Classification (NCBI taxonomy): domain Eukaryota; kingdom Metazoa; phylum Chordata; class Mammalia; order Carnivora; family Phocidae; genus Mirounga; species Mirounga leonina. The sequence goes on from NW_023270431.1 coordinate 5,370,563, forward strand.
ATTTCTTTACTTTGAAAAGCCCTAAAGAATGCAACAGAAAATGCATATGGTGTTCTGTAGACCAAAAGTTGAATATTACCTTTTACAATCCAGGTAAAAAATACCTGTTTTCCTTCATAGCATGCAGATGACAGAAAGATAAAAACATTGCAATTACAAAACAAAAATCTTAAAGCTCACAGATGGCCATTTTGGGGTGGAGGCTTTCCTTTATACATGGAGGAAAACGAGTCATTGTGTTTGCATCGTAAGATGGTTGCTCCTATTTAAAATTGTTCATTGTCTTACCCCTGCAGTTGTTTATTCTTCCCTAATTCACTGCGCTCTAATATGGTTCTGCCAAAAGCATTTTAAACTAAACCAAATAGCATGTGTAACAAATTTCCTCTGTTACGTTAAGTTGGACTTAATAAAAATTATTAAAGGATATAACTAAGGAATTAGAGGCAGGAGAGAAGACTGATGAGAAAAATTTTCATTTTCCCCAACAAAATAGCCCACAATTTCAAATGGCATATACTTGATTGGCATTGGCACACGTGGGAAAGGGAGTGTGTGTGTGTCTATGTATATCATGCCTACGAGCTGGATGGGTAAAACGGCATCGTCTATTTTTATAAATTTCACAGATCTTTCTACCCATGGTCTGACCTATAACAGAAGGTTAGGCAAATATAAGCAAAACTCAAGTAGCATTTTTTTTACCTTATAAAAATTCATGAACATCATTACCACATGCTTTCATTCATTTAAAAAAAAAACTAAATACCATCTGTGCACAATAGTCTAATTAGGGGATTAGAATCACAGACGCTTTGCTGGCTCACATGTTTAAGCACATGCCCCCTTGACCATTTCAGAAAAGAAAATAAAAGTGTACAATAGAAATGTAGTCAGGAGCATCCCTTTAGATTCAGCTTTGGCTACTAGAGTTAACTAACCCCATGGAATTTAGCTGTCTAGCACTCCCACTGGAAATTGACTTTTTTTCCCCCTTGATGTGCATGCCTGCCCCAGCATAAGCCTTAGAATAAACTTGGCATCACATGAATCAGGTTTTAATAAGTTCAAACAACATTTTACAGAAGACTGGTAGTTACAGTCTGCAACATCCTACAGGGACCAATTTTTCTGGATTTGGTACCCACAATAGAAAAATCAAATGATAATACTAAATTGTTCTGAAAGAAAATAAATGACCTATAATCATTACTCAAGAGTGATGTATAATGTATACATGACCCTATAAAAGATGTGTAATAGAACTTGTAATACCTATTCAAGCTTCACATTAATTTTAGGGTTTATGAATTATAGAAGCTCAATTGGTAAAATGAGTTCATATAGAAAAGTCAAGGGACATCATCTTTCTTTTAATTAGGGCTGCTCTTCTTCCTTACCCTAAATTCTAGTAAAATTATCACACCAGAAGCATTTTAAACTATAAAAATCATACAATCTGATTTGATATATATCCTAGGAGTCCCACCAGCTAGGATCAGTAGATTGAATCCCACAGTTATTTAAGATGTCAACAATTAAATACATTCTGCAAACAGACAAAAAAAAAAAAAAGAGCAGTGAAATTTTGTTGTATTTCTTAACCATAAAGAAATGTAGCTTTGTAGATTACAAAGGTTTTCACCCTAGAAAATGTGGATGATGTGGAAGTACAAAGCCGTCATCACTTATGGAAATGGGCACCTTTAGGTCCTCTCTGCATTGCACAGGGTAAAAATAAATTAATAAATAAGACACAGTAAAAATAGTAAGAATAATAACAGACTCAGCTATTGATGGAAAGGAGTAAATCAGTTAAAACCTCAATTGTTGCAACCATAAATTTTTTTTTTACATTCATAATAAAACGCATTATCAACAAAAATGCAAATTAAATGGTGCTACCATGGGGCCACTGCTCTTTCGACCATCATGGCACTTTGAGACCCCAATTTTTTATCTGTTTTTTTTCTATTCCAATCACAGTGCTCCATAAAAGGAGTGACCAGTCTGCTAACAACCAGCTCTTTATGTCCCGTTTTCATAAGACAGATCCATGTCCAGCTGGAAATAAGTTCAGGCATTTTCAGCCCAAGCCAGCTATATAAGTAGGTCTTTTCAAGTAAAATTAGGTCTACACAGATTCTCCACATTCTGATCCAAAGAGAAAAAGCCCCAATTTAAATATAGCTTATAAAATCCCGAATTACATGCTATTCTTTCAGTGGTCAGACTCAGCTAGTTATTGACTAGTACATTCTCTTTGGATTCTGGAGGCCATTTCTTAGGAATATTGGCTGCTGGAACATTTTCATATTGTCAACAGATGCTGTGATGATGCTTATTCAGCTCAGGAGTGGTTGCCAGTGGAGGCTCATTGCTTCAGGCTGAAGCAAATTAATCCCAGCAGAGATGAGTTTTATTTGTTTCTCTAATAGTGGGAAGAAATATTGATGAGAGCATTCTGAGCTCTACTAAGGACAAGAGACTGCTGAAGATCTCACCAACTGAATTCAGCATCTCCAACTTGGTGGAAAGGAGTGGTAGGGAGGGTCGCTGGGTCTGCAGGACCCGTAGGGCATTCACCTCAGACTCCTCTTTTCACCTCACACATACAGCTCTTTGTTCTCCCTCTGCTTACAGGGCGAAGGGTTAGTCTCCTGTATGGTTGCATTTATAACTGGCACTACACATTCTTGAAGATAATAAAAATGCCACTAAAAATTGTAAACAGCAACAACTAAAAGCATTTTTCTTTCATTGTCTAATGTTGAAAAGTCCGAGTATTTTTAGGCACTCATCATCATATGCAAGTATTCTGCTTTTCAGAATTTAACTTTGATGAGATAATTTTCTAACTGGAGACACTATTTTCTATATTCTTCTCTTATTCCCTATTGAGAACCCTTCCTCCCCAGGAATAAAAACTAGCAGATTTTACAAACAACTGCATCTGAGTTCATGGCCTAGGAGAGCAAACACTCATAGTTGAGGAATAGGCAAGGATAAAAAGAGAAATACTTTCCAGTCTTTTAATTAGAAATTCCTTTGACATTAGCTTACAGGCATCCAATAAGAGTAAAGTTACTAATTTTTTAATAAGAATTACTAATTTACCATACTTTTAATGGACATGGTATTAGATTAAATGGAAATAAAATAAACACACAGAGGTTATGGATTTTAACCCTTCAATTATTGTTAGATGGATAGTAAATAAGTAACACATGAAATTTTATGTTAGATTTGATGTGTATGTGCATTTCAGCCTTGTTCTCCATCTTTTCAAAAGGTAACGGTATAGGGACGCCTGACTGGCTCAGTTGGAGGAATATGTGACTCTTGATCTTGGGGTCATAAATTCGAGCCCCACGCTGGGTATAGAGATCACTTAAACGAAGATTAAACAACAACAACAACAAAAACCTTAAAAAAATAAATAAATAAAAGATAATGAAAATGTGAATTTTAGACATTTCTTAACCTTGATTTTAGAGTTTCTAAGCACTTAATATGATAGTTTAACTTTAGGGCAGTTTTTTTTTTTAATTTAAAAAGGTTATAGAAACAACTACCTCTGGAGAAAGGGTGTACTGCAATAGTATTATATTAGTCCAATCTAGTGTAAGTCCTAAGTTTTAGTTTAATTTCTTGACTTTTTATAAAGGTAAAAAAAGGTGGGGGGAGGTATTGATATGTGAGAAAGGTTTCCGCCAAACTAAAAGGTAATAAATACTTTTTGGCTAAAACAATGAAAGTTGATTCACATATTCATCTGCTTTACAAACAAAGACCATACGAACATCCTGCATGTTCAAAACACCATTGTGTCCTGCCTTCCCTTATGTTTTTCTGCTCTCATCTGCTACATCTTACCCTTTTTTACTTCAAAATACAACAAGCTGTTTTGAGCTGACATTTCAAGCATACGGCCATCGTGGCGAAATATCTTCCAAATGTTTCTTCTCCTCTGCATCTTTCTTTCACCTCAGGGACTACACACACTCTACTTTTCCATGTTTCCCAACATCTACCACTGAATTATCAATCCATGTCCTCAGGTCCTCTCCATCTTTTTGCCCCTCCCCCAGTCTCCCTTTTATTACTTCATCTATTTCATCCATTTATTTCTCTTTGTCAAACACTTGGAGGACATACTTCTCAGTCTCTCTACGTCCAGAGGGAACCTCTCTGTTTTCCCACACTTTTCTCCCACATGCTCTTTTCCATAGTAAATGCACTGAAATAAGCCATTGGGTTCATTCTTTTTTTTTTTTTTTTAAGATTTTATTTATTTATTAATCACACACACACACACACACACAGAAACTACCAGCAGAGCAGGAAGGGGGACTCAATCCCAGGACCCTGGGATCATGACCTGAGCCAAAGGCAGACGCTTAACTGACTGAGCAACTCTGGCATCCCCATTGGGTTCATTCTAACAAACTTTTTTTTTTCTGGGACATTTGTGTTGAAGTTTTTAATTTTCTACCTTCTGTTGGTTGGAAAAAAAAAAAAAAAGTACCTAGGGAGCATGATGGAATTTAGCATATCAACAAAATGTAACATTTTGCCATGACTTCTAGGTGCGCTCTTAGAGTGACAATCACTGCTATGATTACCCCTGGTTATCTTCAAGCATAAGATATTTAAATGATTACAATTTTCAGTCCTATTCTACTGCATTATTAATGATTTGTTATTATGTGGTACCTCTAACTATAGTATGTGCTTTTTTGGGTTCACTCAATCCAGCCACCATTTAAAACTCTCTCTCCTCCACCTAATGCCTGAAGCTTCTTAGATTCACAGCTTCTAGTTTTGGAAAAGACTTCAGAGTACAACCTTTTGATTTTATGAATGTGGGGCTTGAAGCCCAAAGAGCAAAAGGGTTGGCCCAACATTTCACAGCAAAGCTAGGACAGGGAAATTACACGGCCTGTTAATGCCAGAGCACCTGACTGCACTGGGTAGTCCAGCACTGAAGGTGGAAGGAGTAAGAAGAATGGAGATAAAAAGGAAGGCAAGGGGTGGGGGGAGCCCGGGGGGCACAGTCGGTTAAGCCCCCGACTCCTGGTCTTGGCTCAAGTGGTGAGATCCACCCTGTAAAGGGGCTCTGCGTTCAGGGTGGAGTCTGCTTGAGACTCTCTCTCCTTCTGCCCTCTCTCTCACTGCGTTCTCTCTCTCTCTAAAATAAATAAATCTTTAAAAAAAGAAAAGAAAAGGAAGGCAAGGGTTAGACCATGAAGGACTTTTCCTCTATACGGCTGTGACTCTACAGAGGTGACTACTCAATACACATTTCATTAATTAACATTTAGATGCCAAGTAAAGGAGCTTAAATCTTATTATATATTCAATGGGGAGTCACTATAGGATTATAACACAGGAAATAGTGACCCCAGACGGTACTGTAGATATCAGTAATTACCAGCAATGCAGTGAAAGAATGATTTCTGTAAAAACAGACACTATACTTTTAGAAAAATAAGGATCATATAATCTTGCCCATTTCACAAATTTTACAGATTAATAAAATGAACTAAAATACATGTGCAAGGCCATGCGACTACTGATAGCAAGAGTGTGTGTATGTGTATATGTGTTTTTCTATTTCAATTAATTCAATATTCATTTGACAAATAATATTACTGGGATTTAAACAAGCTGATATTTTTGTGAAATTTCTTTCAACATTTGATATGCAGTATTTTCCTCTTAGTTTTGTTAAAAAAAAACTTCAAATAATTATGTCAAATATTTAATCAGTAATGCCTTTCCTACTATGAGGAGTTAACCCTTACTAATATAGAAATTTAGCATATAAATCTTTCAGAGGGGAAAGAGAATAATATAAAATAAGCTGATTATAAGAAATATACTTATTTCTTAAGAGTCTTTAACCAAATTTCATAAATAGTTAACAAATTCAGTTTTCCTTCATAAAAAATTATATAATGACACATGCATATTGTATCTGTTGCCCGAGTAGAGAAAGAGGATGCCATTCAAAAAGCATTCATTTAATAAATTATTAATCCTGCATAAACCCATATATATGAATCTCAAAAAGACAATATGGAATATAAGAAAGCACACACAAAATAATACATATCGTGATTCTATTTACATAAAGGTAAAAACCATCAAAACCAATATAACTAATATACGATATTAGAAGTCAAGATAGTGGTACTATGGGGAGAAGGCACAGGTAAAGATTGAGAGGAGCTTCAGGAAGATTCTGCGTTGCTGGTAAAATCCTATATATTGATCTGCATAGGGGTTACACGGCTATGCTTAATTTGTTATAACTTATCTAGCTATATACTTATAATTTATAAAATATTCTGTATTCATATTTAAATTAAATTTGCATTCTACAGAACATTCATTATTAATTTGGTAAGCATTTTTGACCATTTTATTAGATCCATGTAGAGTTCCTAGCATTGAAGAAGAAAATATGGATGCAAAACAATTAAAATCAGATCTCATAGAGTAAGGGAAAGAAAAAAGACCATAAAATACATCGTGTGGCATGATGGCAAAAAGTTAGGTTAAGAATCATGTGAATTTTAGAGTCAAAGGGGCCTCAGCTCAAAAATTTGCTCCGGCACTTCTTACTTTGGGACTTACCTTTTAAGGTGGGCTTTTGAGCAGACTCAATGAAATTCATTACTGGACTTCAATCAACCTTATTTTTCCTGTCCTCATAGTGTTTCATAAAGTTGCATGCAAACACACAAAAGTGATTCATTTAAGCTGTAAGGTTAGAGAACAGTTACAAAATTTAAGACTTCCCAGGAATGACAACTGAGCAGGCACTTGAAGCAGGAGCTGCACTTGACAAAGAGGATTTCAGGGAAAAGCAAATTTCAAAAAAAAAAAAAAAAAAAAAAAGAAGCACACACATAGATTCGAAGCTATTCGAATCCAGCAAGACTTAGTAGTTCAGTGCACACGTGTGCGTACAGGAGACGAGTGGAGAGAGACAAAAGGAGAAGCTGATATGTTTAAACCAGGCTGTGTTTAAACTAGGTTGTGTTTAAACTAGGTTGTGAAGGGCCTTGTAAGCTAATGCAGGCGTGTTTTGCTTGGTTTGCTTTTATCCTGTAATTATGTGGTCTAACATAAATACCAGGCTCACCTGGTCCCTTGAGATCTGAATAAGATTGCCCAAACCTCCCTTCCGAATCCTTGGCCGTTCAAACACCTCCTCAAGCTTTAGGCCAAATCCCTGACTGCTGTTTTTCAACCGTGATTTGTTTCACATTGCATTACCAAATATGAGACTGAGACTCTTCGCAGTTTTCACATGACCCCACTCTCAACAACAAAAAAATCCTTTCCAGAAAGCATTTGTGACTTTAGTCCTCTTGTCTTGAGTGGGAAGATAATGAGAAGATTGTATTGCACAAATGCATATGACTTCAAGCTCAACAATAGGTTATTACATTTCTCAAAGTGTTGCCTCACAACAAAGGGAATTTGGGACTGAGAAATTCTTTCCTGTTCATCTTTTTTTGAATGTAGTTTTGACCAATGAAATGTTTTTTAACAAAATAAACCATCAAAAAACTGCTTCTCTGGACAATATATATTTAATTCATCAAAATGTCCCACTCTCTGAGATTAAAATAAAAATAATTTTCATGTTAGCAATTTATTACTGGTAAGTCCACTGATTTACCAATTTGGAATTTTTATAGGTATGTGGGTTTTTAACATCTCGTCTGATCATGGTAAGAAAATGTAAACTCTGGTTTGTACTACAACAAAGCAGCAATTTCCAGCCTTTTGTGGTAACAGATGTGAAGTATCTAATGATAATATTCTTAAAACAAGTCTTATTTCAAATACCCCCTTTCTTGCTCAAAAACAACACCCCATTTTTAGAATGTCAGTCTAGTTAAAATTACGTAACCATTTTGACCCTAAAATGAACACTGTCAGCAAACAAACAAGATTATAGAAGTCCTTTCTCCACCTTGAAACAGTGGTTCTTTACATTTCATAAAGCCCTCTGGGTTACTTTCTTGTCTTGACTTCAAAGAGATATATAAAGCTTAGATCAATGTTGCAGCGCATACAGCATGATGAGAAACGAGCCTGGCTCGGTGTCAGGTCATGGTGAACCAACCTCCAAAAATGCTAAAAGCCGTACAAGTTTTATAAAAATTCCTTTTAGTGGTGCCATAAAATAGCTAGCTATTATATTAAGATTGGTTGAAACCTGTAAGTTATTAAAAAAAAAAATAACTGCTCACCCATTGGTTTGATGTTTCTCATGTGTTACACTAGGTATCAACAGAATGTAAACAATGGGTCCTTAAAAAGTACAACACTGCTCTCCTTTTTTATGACAAGATGATGCATTCTATACAAAGATACCTTCTCTCAAAGTCGATGTTGGAGCCCGTATCTACAGATAACAGAAAGATTTCTGAGACAGAGATCTGACTTTATTCGATGCCGCAATTTCAAGAGGTAAGCTAAAGAAGCTCTTAGAACTGATCAGAAACAAGTCCACTATGTAAATAAAATGCATTAATATTTCTAGCACGAAGTAAAATAGTGTTTTTGCTTTCCTTGTTCTATATTTACATTAAGCTTTTTTTTCCAAAACATGCCAGTTTGTGTTTATTTCATAAATTTCAAAAAGAATTAAAGATGAGCCAGGAGAGCACATTTTTTCACATATGCTGGAGCAGCATATTAGGGGAACGCTACAGGCTACAGCACTTTTTCTTTCCAAATCGAGTTAAATTTCCAAGTTTACCATACATAGAACCCTAAAATTAAACAAAATCCACCAACTTGACTTTTTTAGAGCGCCATGACGAGGAAGGAAGCATGCATGTGCATGAGGGTACGTACACATAAACATGATTCTAATTAGGGTGGACACCATCTTCTAGTGATTGATGTACACATGATGTTTCTTCCTAGTTAGGCAGAAATGTTAGAAGTCAGCAATTTGGTAGAAATGGAGACTGCCATGTTTATTGCCAGCTGGGCAGCTTGACAATATGGGGTTTTGAATCCTGCTCGGGAACTGTGTGTTCATAATAGCACAAGTCTCATTTGGATTGAAGGAACATAGAAAATAACTCCGAGGAAAAAGACCAGTGGGGAATGTCAGTCAGTAAAAAAGGGTATATTTAGAAATGACACAATTTAAAAATTAACAATTACAATACAGGATCTACAGAAACAAGATGGGAAGAAATAAGATTTTTAAGTACAACATTCGAAGCTAATGCTACCAGCGCATTATTCATTTGTTCTTGCTCTTCCTTCTGTCTGATTGACTCCCCGAGTACTGTCAAATTTTACTCAAATGTCACCCTCTCAGTATGCCCTCCTGTGCTATTCTAAAGGAAACCCTCTCTAACCCCATTGCTCTCCCTATATCCCATTCACTCCTTTATTTTTTTCCACAGCACCGACACCATCTTAACCTACCATTTATTTTACTTACTCTCTTAAGGGTCATCTCTTCCCACTAGAATATAAAATCTGTAAGGTCAGGAATGTTTTCAGTTTTGTTCACTACTGTATTTCTAGGACTCAGAACACTTCTGAACAGACCAGGGGTTTCATAACCATTTCTAAATAAACAAAGAATTCCCATTAGTGAAATTAGTATAGTGGGGAAAAGCGGCAGGATATTTTGCTGTCCACTAAGATATATTCTAAACTTATTTTTTCAGTCTCATTTTTAGTTATCAGGATATTTTATCTGTTGATAACATTTACATTAAGTATGTTTGTTTTTTCCTGTGCAATCTAAATAAGTGGTTTGTTTTAATATTTTTTCTCATTCCTTTTTATATGGAATGATATTCCCCACTCTGACAAAGAAAGCCTTTTAACGCAAGAATATTAGAAGAAATCAAGGTGGGAACCAGTTGAGACAATTATAAAAAATGAGTCAAAGATATGTGATTATAGTTGCAGCTTCAGTAATGGCTGAGCATCTTAAATTAAACTAACCCACCCACAGATAACTATTATATACTTTGAGCAAAAAAATAAGGAACAGCTCTTTGAAGGCACTGGAGAGTGACTAAAAACAGGCATAAAATGGAGAGGATTTGACCTTGAGACAAGGAAACTACACTGGGGATTAATGCAGATTAGTACACTCTTCCATGAAGGTGCTCCCCAGGCAGAAACAATGTGTTAGAACTCAATCACAGAACTCAAGCAGAAAGCCACAGTTTTATTGGCCTGAGATGTAAGAGAATGATGCTCACAACTGCCAGAATGGCTAGAAATTGAAGGAGAAAAATGTCCAGAAATGAGAGTCACATATGAAGGAGCTCCAAATCTGCATATAACCTCCCGTCACATCCTTGAATGACCCATGAATAGCACATGTGCAGGGGAGACCCCATAGATCCCAATGGGAAGCATCAGCTACAAGGCCAAAAGGGCTGAGACTAATATGGGAAAGGTGGAGTTGAAGTCATGCCACGTTAGAAGAGCCACATCTTATGAATAAAACCATGTCCTATGCAGAAGGGATTCATCTTGGACCAAGTGCAAACCAACCAAACAAACAAAAATTCATGCTAAAGGAAAGTAAAACCAAACCACCACAATGTTTAAGGTGTCAGAATATAGTTTAACTGTCTGCTGGAAGGAAAATTAACACTCTTCAGGAAAAGGTCACAAAACACAGAATAGAATCTCTCCAATGTCTAATTTGAAATGTCTGGCACACAACCAAAATTTCTAACAAGTAACTAATACACAGGAATATGCTGATGAAGGGGAAAAAATTCTCTAGAAACAGACCTCAACAGGGCACCTGGGTGGATCCATTGGTTAAGCATCTGCCTTTGGCTCAGGTCGTGATCTCACTGTCCTGTGATCAAGCCCCGCTTCAGACTCTCTGCTCAATGGGTAGTCTGCTTCTCCCTCTCCCTCTCCCTCTGTGCTCTCTCTCTCTGTCTCTCAAATAAATAAATAAAATCTTTAAAAAAAAAAAAGAAACAGACCTCAACATATCTCTACAGTGGACTTAGAAGACAAGAGCTTGAAAACAGCTAGCTTAAGTAAGTACAGTGACTTATGGAAAAGATGGTCAGAATAATCGAGCAGATGGAGAAATTCATCTGACAAATTGAAAATGTAAAAGAGAATCAAAACTACTTTGTAGAACTGAAAAGAAATAAATGCCTGAAATGACATTCATTGCATTAGCTTAACAGCAGATTGGAGATGGTAAAAGGAAAGGTTGGTGAACCTCAAAAACGGTCTCCAGAAATTATCCATCTGAGGAACACAAGGAGAAAGTTTCGAAGTAAAATGAACAGAGCCTCATGGGCAGATGAGACATACAGAATGGCCCAATATACCCGTAAATAAAAATCGCAAAAGGAGAGGTCAGTGAAAACGGACAGAAAAGTATTCTGTGGGGGCACCTGGGTGGCTCAGTCGTTAAGTGTCTGCCTTCGGCTCAGGTCATGATCCCAGGGTCCTGCTCGGTGGGAAGCCTGTTTCTCCCTCTCCCACTCCCCCTGCTTATGTTCCCTCTCTCGCTGTCTCTCTCTCTCTGTCAAATAAATACATAAATAAATAAATAAATAAATAAATAAATAAATAAATAAATAATAAAATCTTAAAAAGTATTCTATGAAATAATGGCAAAATTTTCCTAAAGTAAAAAACAAACAAACAAAAAACCCCTGTAAACTAAAAAGTTGCAAGGATCTTTATGAACATCAGCATGATAAATCAAAAGAAAACCATACCTAAACACATCATAGTCAAACTTCTGAAAAGCAAAATTAAAGAGAAAGCCTTGAAAGAAACCAGTGGAAAAGATGGACATAAATTATATCTAATTTCTCCTCAGAATCAATAAGAACCAGGAGATATAGATTGTTAAAGTGCTAAAAGGTAAAAACAAAACAACAACATTTTAAAATATTCCACAGAACCCTATATCCAGTGAATATATCCTTCAAAAATGAGGTGAAATAAGGCCATATTCAGATAAAGGCTGTGAGAATGTACTGCCAAGAGAACTGCACCACAGAAATACTAAATGAACTTCTTTGGGCCAAAGAGAAATTACACCAGATGGAAACGCTAAACTACAAAGGAATGAAAAGCACTAGAAAGGGTAGACATGTGGATAACTGAAGGCAATTTCTTTTTGCATAATTTCATTTAAAAACTATTTTTTAAAGCAAAAATTCTAAAATACTGTGGGGTTTATAACAAATCAATATGAATTATGACACAGCACTACACAAAGGATAGTGAAGGTAAATAGAATTATGCTGGTGAGAAGTTTTCACATTTTACTTGCAGTAGTACAACACTGATGCTAAGTAGACTATTATCATTTAAGTATGCACATATTTATACCTACAACAATAATTTAAAAATAATATTAATAGTATAGCTAAAAAGGATATAGTTAAAAAGCCAATAGAGAAATTAAAATGGAATACTAATATATATTTGATATATATGTTTAAATATATGCATATACATTTAACCCAGAAGGTGGGAAAGAAAGCACAGAAGAACACAGTAACACGGGGAAAAGAGAAACTGAATGACAAGGTAATAACCCAAACCCAACCATATCAATACTTACATTAACTGTAAACTAAATTCTCCATTTAATAGGCATAGATATTATTAGATTATTATATTGGTAAATTTTTATATTAAAATTAAAAAGCAAGACTACCTAGCCTTGAGAGATGTACTGCAAATATGAATATACATACAGGTTACAAGTACATGGATGCAAAATGATACACCATGCAAAGAATAAATATTTTAATAAAGCTAGTGTGTCTGTATTAACACCAGACACTGTAGAATTCAGGACAAAGAACCAAGGAATAGTGGGATATTTCACAATAATAGTGTCAATAATAATCTTAATTTGTATGTGCTTAATAAGAGAAATTAAGAATACATTTTAAAAGTTAACAACTAAATAGAGAACAGATTAACCTACAATGATACTTGAAGATTTTAACATCCTCTCTTAGAAACTGTTAGAAAAACTCCATAATGTTCAGATGTCCCTTTTGCACAAATGATCTATAGATTCAATACAGTCCTAATACAGTCCTAATAACATCAAAACTGGCTTATTCTTTGGTAGATATTAACAAAGTTTATTCTAAATTTTTTGAAAATTTTAAAGAGCAGAGAAAAGCCAGAATAATTTATAAAAGAAAAAGATGGAGGAATAATTTCATGATTTTCAGATCTTTATTATATAGTAATCAAAAAAGTTTATATATTTGTTTTTGGCATAACCAAGGACAAAAAGATCAGTGGAACAGAAGAGAAAGGCTGGAAACAAACCCACACATACACAACCAATTCATTTCAATGAAAGCACCAAGGCAATTAAGTTGGGAAAGGAAAGTCTCTTGAAGAAATCATGCTGGAAGTCCTGGATAAACACAGGAAACATATGAAAAATAAATTTTGCCTCCTTCTTTACACTACACACAAAGATCAATTTGACATACATCAGTGATTGAAATGTAACAACTAAAATGATAAACTATCTGAAAGAACACACAAGCAACATATTCATGACCTTGGAGTAGGCAGATTTTTTAGGACAAAAACAACGCTAAAAATATTTTTTTTAATGGATAAATTGGATTTCATCAAAATTAAAGCCTTTCACTCATCTGAAGATACTATTAATGAAATGCAAAGGGAAGCCACTGACTGAGAGAAAATATTTTGTCTCTATATTTACATGCTTCCATTTATATGAAGAGAGAGATAGGTGATAGATGATAGATAGATAGATAGAGACAGATAGATGATAGATATTTGCCAAAGGATTATATCTAAAATAGGCATTGTTGTTGTTGTTTAAGATTTTACTTTTTAAGTAATTTCCACACACAACACAGGGCTCAAACTCATAATCCCAAGATCAAGAGTCACATGCTCTACCAACTGAGCCAGCCGGGTGCTCCTAACATAGGTTTTAAAACCTTCTAAAATCAATAATAGGAAGACAAATAGGCCCCCTAAGTAGGCAAAAGACTTGGACAGAAAATTTACAAAAGAAGATATACAAATGGCTTATAAGCACATGAAAAGGTCAACGTCATGAGCCATTAGAAAAATCAAATGATGCCACATTGAGAGAAATCTCATATTCATTAGAATGCCTACAATAAAAAGACTGAAGACAATGAAGATAGTGAGGATGTGAAACACTTGGAATAGTCACACCACTGGCGGGAATATAAAATGGTACAATCACCTTGGAAAATTAGTTGTCTTTTATAAAGTTAAATATACAACCCAGCAAATTCCACTTCAAACTTTTTCTCCCCCCCAAATGAAAACACATGTCCATAAAAACACTTATAAATAATGTTTCTAGCAGCACATTCATAGTAGCACAAAGTCAGAAATAACCTAAGTGTCCATTAATGGGAGAATGGACAAACTGTCCTATATTCATACCATCGAATTCTACTCAGTAATAAAAAAAGAATGAACCACTGATGTGTGTAAACTGGTGGATGAATTTCACAAACATATTAAGTGAAAAAAGCCATAACAAAAGAGCACATGCTGAACAGTTTCATTTATATAAAGTTAAAGAACAGGATACACTAATCTATTGTGATAAATATCTAAACAGCAGTTGTCTGTGATGATAGGGATTGACTAGAAAAGACAGTTAGAAAACTTCTGCAATGATGGACATGCTCTATATCTTGATTAGAGTTGTAATTACATGGATGTCTACGTTCATCATATTCATCAGATTGGGCAGAGATCTATGCATTTCTAAGTAAAATTTACCAAGTAAAAGATGTGATGATCTATTCCCTAGTTTGATATATACTTCAAAATTAACTTTCCTTTTTTTTTTTTTTTTTCTTGAGAGAGAGAGAGTGTGTGTGTTGGGGTGGGTGGGTGGAGAGGGAAAGAGAGAATCTTGAGGCAGGCTCCATGCTCAACATGGAGCCCGACTCGGGGCTCGATCATGACTTAAGCCAAAATCAAGAGTTGGATGCTTAACTGACTGAGCCACCCAGGCACCTGTAAAAACTAACTTTTAAAATATAAAATTTGGGGTGCCTGGGTAGCTCAGCCATTAAGTGTCTGCCTTCGGCTCAGGTCACAATCCCAGGGTCCTGGGATCGAGCCCCACATCAGGCTCTCTGCTCAGCGGGAAGTCTGCTTCTCCCTCTCCCACTCCCCCTGCTTGTGTTCCCTTTCTCGCTGTCTCTCTGTCAAATAAATAAAATCTTTAAAAATATATATATATAATTTATCAAACACTATCAAATAACTCATGATCTATCAGCTACTTTGTTTTTTTTAGTTTATTTATTTATTTTTATTATGTTATGTTAATCACCATACATTACATCATTAGTTTTTGATGATTCATTGTTTGCGTATAACACCCAGTGCTCCATTCAATACGTGCCCTCTTTAATACCCATCACCAGGCTAACCCATCCCCCCACCACCCTCCCCTCTAGAACCCTCAGTTTGTTTCTCAGAGTCCATAGTCTCTCATGGTTCGTCTCCCCCTCCGATTTCACCCCCTTCATTTTCCCTTCCTGCTATCTTCTTTTTTTTTTTTTTTAACATATAATGTATTATTTGTTTCAGAGGTACAGGTCTGTGATTCAACAGTCTTAAACAATTCACAGTGCTCACCATAGCACATACCCTCCCCAGTGTCTATCACCCAGGCACTCCATCACTCCCACCCCCCACCACTCCAGCAACCCTCAGTTTGTTTCCTGAAATTAAGAATTCCTCATATCAGTGAGATCATATGATACATGTCTTTCTCTGATTGACTTATTTCACTCAGGATAATACCCTCCAGTCCCATCCATGTCATTGTAAATGGCAAGTTTTCATTCCTTTTGATGGCTGCATAATAATCAGCTACTTTGAAATACCAAATAATATGAGATCTGTTTTTCTAGAATGAGAACAGACATTACAATCAGCACTAAAGCATTCCTTTGTTATTTAGATTTTGTGTTCACAACAAGCTCATTAAAAACTAATTGCTGACCCTAGAATGGTCCTTTCTGTGTCACTGAAACAGAATAAGAATTCCTAACACTTCAGTAGTCTTCGGTAATTTAAAACTATTCTTTCTCGACATTATAGGAAAGTTTTTTATTAATCTAAAATACTTGTGGTTTTGGGGGCACCTGGGTGGCTCAGTTGGTTAAGTGTCTGCCTTTGGCTCAGGTCATGATCCCAGGGTCCCAGGATCCCAGGATCGAGTCCCAAGTCGGGCTCCCTGCTCAACGGGGAGTCTCTGTCTCCCTCTCCCTCTGCCTGCCCCTCCCCCTAACAGCGCTTGCTCTCTCTCTCAGTGTCAAATAAATAAGTAAAATCTTTAAAACTCTTGTGTTTTTGTGCCAGTACCATACTGTTTTGATTACTGTAGCTTTGTAGTATAGCTTGAAATCTGGCAGTGTGATGCCTCCAGCTTTGTTCTTCCTTTTCAAAACTGCTTTGGCTATTTGGGGTCTTTTGTAGGTCTATACAATTTTAGCATTATTTGTCCCAGTTCTGTGAAAAATGCTAGAGCCCATAAATAAACCCATGCTTAGATGGTCAATTAATCTACATCAAAGATGGTAAGAATATACAACAGGGAAAAGACAGTTTCTTCAATAAATAGATGGCTACGTGCAAAAGAATGAAACTGTACCACTTTCTCACACCATACATAAAAATAAACTCAAAAGACCTGAAACCATAAAACTCCCAAAAGGAAACATAGGCAGTAAACTCTTAGACATCGGTCTTAGCAATATTTTTTTGGATTTGTCCCCTCAGGCAATGGAGACAAAAGCAAAAATTTTAAATTGAGATTACATTAAACTAAAAAGCTTATGCACAGCAAAGGAAACCACCAACAAAACAAAAAGCCAACCTACTGAATGAGAGAAGATGTTTGCAAATGATATATCTGATAAGAGGTTAATATCAAAAATATGTATTTAAAAACGAACTTATACCACTCAACACCAAAAAAACAACCAATCCAATTTAAAAAAATGGGCAGAGGACTAGAAACGATATTTTTCCAAAGAAGACATACAGATGGCCAACAGGTACATGGAAAGATGCTCAACAACACTTATCATCAAGGAAATGGAAATCAAAACCACAATGAGATATCACCTCATCCTGTTAGAATGGCTATTATCAAAAAGATAAGAAATAACAAGTGTTGGTGAGGATGTAAAGAAAATGGAACCCTCATGCACTGTTGGTGGCAATGTAAACTGGTGCAGCTACTCGGGAAAACAGGACGTGAGTTCCTCATAAAATTAAAAACAGAACTACGTATGATCCAGCAATTTTACTTTTGGGTGTTTACCCAAAGAAAACAACACATTCAAAAAGATAAATGCACCCCTAAGTTCATTGCAGCATTACTTACCATAGCCAACACATGGAAGTAACCTGAGTGTGCACCGACAGATGAATGGATAAAGAAGATATGGTATGTATCTATAATACCTGTATTATGGATACATACATACATACACACACATACATATACATATACACACAATGGAATATTACTCAGTCATAAAAAAAAGAATGGAATCTTGCCATTTGTGACAACATGGATAGACTTAAAGGGTATTATACTAATTGAAATAAATCAGACAGGGAAAGACAAATACCATAAGATTTCACTAACGTGGATTTTAAAAAGCTAAACAAATGAACAAACAAAACAGAAACAGACTCATAAGTACAGATAACAAACTGGCGGTTGCCAGAGGGGAGGGGGCTGGGGGGATGGGCGAAATAGGTGAAGAGGATTAAGAGGTGCAAACTTGCACTTATAAAATAAGTCATGGGGATATAAAGTACAGCATAGGGAATAGAGTCAATACTATTGTAATAACTTTGTATGATGACAGATGGTAACTACACTTATCATGGTGTGCAATACATTTCATAATGCACATAAATATCAAATCACTATGTTGTATACCTGAAACTAACATTATATGATATGTCAACTATACTTCAGTTAAAAATAATAAAATGTCAGTTGTATAACATGGGGAAAATAATCTCATGACAAAAGCTACGATCACTTTATAAATTGTTACAAAATCTGTATCTATATATAATGTACACAACTTGAAAGGTTGGGAGATAAGTATACAACTGTAAAACCACAATCTGTGCAATAAACATACCCATCAACTCCAAACCATCACTACTTTTTCAATTTGTACAAGTATATTTAACTGTCAGTGTCTCTTCTTCCTTGTCACAATGATATTTATATGAGGTTGCAATATAGAATGTTTTCAGGCACTTTTTTTTTAATTCTTGTTAGAGCCATTCCTAACGATAAGCATTTTAATTAGAATATTTAGGGATGTCATGGAACTTAAATTTAGGTTTAAAAAATATAGAAAACTACAGAAAAGGGCGCCTGGGTGGCTCAGTCGGTTAAGCGACTGCCTTCGGCTCAGGTCATGATCCTGGAGTCCTGGGATCAAGTCCCGCATCGGGCTCCCTGCTCAGTGGGGAGTCTGCTTCTCCCTCTGACCCTCCTCCCTCTCATGCTCTCTGTCTCTCATTCTCTCTCTCAAATAAATAAATAAAATCTTTAAAAAAAAAAAAAAAGAAAAGAAAACTACAGAAAAGAAAATCACTGGGGGTGCCTGGGTAGCTCAGTTGGTTAAGTGTCTGACTCCTGGTTTTGGCCCAGGTCATGATTTCAGGGTTGTGAGATTGAGCTCTGCCTTGGGCTCCGTGCTCAGTGTCTGTCCAAGATTCTCTCTCCTTCCTCCCCTCCCCATCCCCCCCTCACGCTTTCTCTCTCTCTCTCTAAAATAAATAAAATCTTTTTTAAACAAAGGAAAGAAAATCACTGGTAATTGTAATTTTAAATAAAATGACATTTTTAGTCTAAACCTAAATGATTAGTAAGATTTCTAATTTTTCCTAAGACTAAAAAAACAATAATGTTGAATTGTTCGGAGACAGCACAAGATCCTTATTCTATATTCAAAAGTTTCATTAGTATTAGTGAGTTTAAATTCAATTTAGATTTAATACAGATCCCTGTGTTACATTTCTGAGCCACAAAGATGATAAAGGCATGAAGAGCAAGTTTCCTTTCCTTGAAAATATACGAACACTGCAATTCTACCAAAGGGATAGTACATCCTTAGGGCCACCTATATGGCCCTGTTATGTCTTCAGTGCATGAGACTCAAGAGTGACATATCAGAAATGAAGGTAAGGGTAGGGCTGCCACTGAAATGAACTGTTTTGTTGCACTGAAGTTAAACTCCAGTATTTGGTCATTTCAGGAAAGATGTGTTCTAGGGATCGATTTCTCATGGGGAAAATTTGGTCAGAGTTCCTCGTTAACAATCAATATAGCTGAATCCTAAAAACTTGAAAGCATATGAATAGAAGATGCGGGAATACCGTTTTGTTTTTCATCATACTGTGCACTTGACCAACAGTAGGATACCTGGCACGCAGAAGATAAATATAATATTTCACCATTCAATAATAAATATTGGTGAATAAAAAGAATGAATGAAATTAAGAAAAAAAACAGGTAAAAAAATCAGTTCATTACCGATTCATGGAGGTTGACACTTCCTATTAGATGTGATATAAATCATACCTTGATGGGGGAAAAAATGTAAGTTTCTTTACTTAGGTGGTAGATAATGGTTAGAGCACGGACTCTGGAAGAAAGACCTGGTGTGATAAGACATTGGGCACATAATCAACTTAGGAAAGTTATTTTATCTCTCTCAGCCTCATCTAAAATGGGGATGAGCCGCCTGGGTGGCTCAGTCGTTAAGCGTCTGCCTTCGGCTCAGGTCATGATCCCAGGGTCCTGGGATCGAGCCCCGCATCGGGCTCCCTGCTCAGCAGGAAGCCTGCTTCTCCCTCTCCCACTCCCCCTGTTTGTGTTCCCTCTCTCGCTGTGTCTCTCTCTGTCAAATAAATAAATAAAATTAAAAATAAATAAATAAATAAATAAATAAATAGAATGGGGATAATAATATATACTGCATTATATTAAGTGGAGCTATTATAGGAATCTATATAAAGTGTTAAGCACAGGGAGTGGTAAGAGTAACTGATCAATAAATGTTTTATCATCATCATCATCACCGTCACCTGCTATTCCAAGTGCCAATCATTATCATCATCATTGCCATTACCCCGAATGCCAAAATGAAAGACTAAAAAATCTCACTTTAAATCAATTGAGTTAAAAGTCACTATTTGCAGTGAGTGGAATAGCAGAGAAAGTACTTAGTTCATGTTTCTGAAGAATTTAGTTCCCTTAATTTTTATGTCTAAGTGGACCATTTATCTCAGATCATTCTCTTATACTAGTCTCATCCTAGTTTATACTAGTCTGAGTTTTCTTATATCCCTTATGTAAAATCCACTACCTAATCATAGGAAATCCTCTCTCCCACTCCACTCTCAGGAACAGAAGTTTCCCCCAGTCCTGTATTTCATCAGGTCAACCACTATTGCCCTATGTTTCTCCCCCACCTTAGTTCCCCGGATTTTGTGAAAGGGAAACCTCATTCTGGTATGAGCAAAGAATACCAGCAACATCTATCCCTTCCCCCATCCACTCTTGCCCATTGCCACTCACACTGTGGAAAGCACAGCTCTCTGGGAATGTATTCTTGACATCTCAAGTTAAAATTCTGAATGCATTTGTCAGAGAATCACTGCTGGGTCTCATGTATAGGCTATTTATTAACATCAATCCCATGTCTCATGTATAAATACTATTATTTATAAATTGTAATTTTCTTGAGAAGGTTTAAGAATTAACCACCATGAGTTTTAATGAGAAAATAATTTTAAGGTTGAAACAATGTATTACACTTGGGTGGGGGGGAAAGGTCTTCTATGTAAATTAAAAATTTCCTTTTTTTTCCCTCTTTCATACAAGCAAACTCTTTCGTACAGTACAATAATGGACTTCTCTAAAACATTACGACAGATTTTTCTCTAGGATCTTGTATTAGAAACTTCTCTGTTTTGAGAGGAGAGAAGCTTAATGATCATGAATTAGTATATGAAAGACCACCAAAGGGCTTTTGCTCTTTTCTTTAAGACTCACCTATTCTGAACTTTGGCATACTTGCTTTCCTATTCTTAAAAAGGGGAGAATAGATCTCTAAAACTTCTGGTAAGATTTCTGAATACTCGCAGATAAGGTTTTGCTACTTATCTGAATCTCATTTTCTTTGCCTATAAACGAATAGTTTATTTACCTATAAAATTCAAAGGTTAAATTAAAAGAATGTATCATCCTAACTGTGAAAGAAAACAGACCAAAATGGAATCTACGTTAATATTTCCCTCGGCCAACACACCATTCATTTTCAAGATAATCTGACAACCACAAAAATACAAAGCTGTGAAAATGGCAATTAATGTGCTATTATTATTATTATTATTATTATACATATGCCTTGACAATTTAAAATTTTTAAATACATAAAAAAGTCAATGATTTATGTTTTTGAAATAAACAATACTAAATACTTATCGATGCTTACCTAAAACTTGTTCATTCTTCTGATAAGGTATAAAGATTATTTAGATATTATATAAAGGACAAATTGAGCTGCATTTTGCGATCAAAATTTTGTGATTATATTTTTAACTGTCCACGGGTCTTCAGTATTTATGAAGAAGTGTTAAAGTAGAAAATGGGTTTCCTAGCACCTCAATAAAAGAAAGATAACACAGAGGAAATGAAGAGGAAAGAGGAATTTACCATGAAGTTTTGCCTTAAAAATACCTGTCAATTACAGAAGAACAACCAGTGAGGTTAAAGAAAAAGAATAATACAGCAGTAGAGAAATGCCATTGAAATTCACCAAAATTTCCAAAAATAAGAAGCCTTGCTGTTCTGCCCATTGTGCCTGCAGGAATCCCCAAAGACAAGAATGGAGTCTTTCAAAACCTCTGATTACACCCCTGTTTTAGGCCCACCTCAGGCAGCCTAAAGGTTCTGTTAATCAATTAGCTGGTTCAAGCTAAGCCCAGAAAGAGAACACTATAAGGAGGGAGGCTGGACCACATGGAACAAAGCTATCTATTGCAGCGGATGGGCTTTTCTTGTGCATATGCACGCGGGCCATTGTTCCCTTCTTGAAGAATCACATTAATCAATGTTCAGAGGCTGCACCTCCGAAATAGAGAGTTGGCTGTTCATCAGTGATTTATTACAGAGCCCAACATGCCTTTGACATGAAACAAGTTGGTAGTTTGGAAGCTGCCAGCAGAGAGGGGGGAGGAGAGGATGGTTTGAAGGTTGCGGGGTGCTAATGCAGACACAAATCGGTTCCCTTCAGCGGTCAGAAAAACACTGCTGCTGACAATTACAGTTACAAACTGCCACGCTTTCCTTCATCAAAGGCCACATGTATTATTTTGATCCGCAGAATTAGGGAAATGCTGAGACTTTAAAATTGAAAAAGGGGGGCGCCTGGGTGGCTCAGTCGTTAAGCGTCTGCCTTCGGCTCAGGTCATGATCCCAGAGTCCTGGGATCGAGCCCCGCATCGGGCTCCCTGCTCGGCGGGAAACCTACTTCTCCCTTTCCCACTCCCCCTGCTTGTGTTCCCTCTCTCGCTCTCTCTCTGTCAAATAAATAAATAAAATCTTTAAAAAAAATTGGAAAAGATAAAATTGAAAAAGAAAGGGAAGGAAATGGAAGTGGGGAGAAATCCAAGGTGTGGAGGATTATAATCAATGAAAAAGGGTGTCCTTGTTTTTCAGAATGGTTTAAGCTATTAAATTTAATTCTTGCTTATGGGATATATTTTAAAATGCTTTCACTGGAAAGAAAACCATATATATCCAACTGCCTTATTAGGTGACACAAATTATAAAGTATAGAATGAAGTATAAATTTAAAAATAAGTCATGTTGCACTAATTGAATATTCTCTTGTTTAACTAAATGGCCAGAAACTGGAGTATATCAGTTAAAAAAACAACATTTTCCTTGGGTGAAAAATGTGCTTTGGCATTATCCTCACAAAAATTGATCAAGTAAGTTTCACTTGAGCAGGAAACAGTGGTTGTATTGCAGTAGTCGTCTTAATTCTCAACATAATTTTTGAACCAAAAGCCATTTTTAGAAATAACAACCACATATTTTAAAACAAAAATCTGGATACAACATTTGATGTATTTCAGATGACCTCTCTGGCAATTGAACTGAATTTTTCGGAATTGGGACTCTCCTAGAAAATAAGGAGCATGCTTTTGTCACACATTTAAGAGCAATCCTCAAAATTTCAAAGATGGGAAGAATGCATGTTTAATTAGTCCTGTTAGATAAAAGTAATTATTCATCAACATTCACATATCTTAACTGCTCAAGACATCAAAACCTTCAGAGACTTAACAGTATAAGAAACAGCTGCTTTTGGCCAATTATGTTCTGGGCTGTCAAGATTCATAATACTCAGAGTTCCTTCTCCCTGTTAAAACAGGGAAAATTATTCAAATAGGTGTGTTGACAATAGTAGGAATTTTAACTTGACTGAAATGAAAGAATGCACCCAAAGATGTTTATATTTCCCTTCCTTTGCTCTAGTTTCCTAAGGTGTAAAATGGGATAACAGTTCTAAATGACAGGGTTGTTTTGGTAAGTGCCCAATAAATGTTTCCACTTGTTTGAATTTTAAAATATTGACTGATGTAATAATTTCATCGAACATTTTTAAAAAATACATTCATCATCAATTTCTTATTTTTACCCATCTTGTATTCATAAAGGAAAAAAGAAGAAGGGGAGGAACAAGGCAGAGGAATTTCTAAGACTTGAATTAGCCACTGGGTATACCACCAACCCCAACAATGAACAAATCTGCCTACACAAAAATAATTCTTGGTTCACAATTGGGGTCAGAATAGCAAAGGTAAGAGCGAGCAGCAATATGGCATGATTTACTCCTATCAGTTGTGCACGGAAATGAGCATGCATGCCCATACACTCCCACACACACATTAGGTTCTACTCTCTATCTATAGGGATATTTGTAGAAGGGAACAATTTGGTGTAGTTGTGAAAATGACCAGTATCTTACCCTTATTATTCTGTACTTCAAAGGTCTAGGCTAGGGATTCCAAAACTCCTCTGAACAATAGAATCACCTGTGATCTTTTAAAAATTCCCAAACCCAGGCCACAATTCAACCCAATTAATTCAGGGGCAGGGGAGGGGAGGGAGACGGACAGGAACATCAGTATTTTTATTTATTTTTTTAAAGATTTTATTTATTTATTTGTCAGAGAGAGAGACAGCGAGAGAGGGAACACAAGCAGGGGGAGTAGAAGAGGGAGAAGCAGGCTCCCCACTGAGCAGGGAGCCCGATGCGGGGCTCGATCCCAAGATCCTGAGACCATGACCTGAGCCGAAGGCAGACGCTTAAGGGCGGAGACACCCAGGCGCCCCCGGATCATCAGTATTTTTAGAAGCCCTCCAGGTGATTCCAGTGTGCAGATAAGTCTGGGAACCATAAATGTATCAAAAGCAATTTCCAAGCAGGTACCATGTTTAAAAGTCAGGACTGAGAATAGCCCTTATGTATCTTTGTATATCACAAGTAGTTAGCATATTTGTCTTTTTGGTTTATTTTTTTCATCAGTTCACTTTATAGAAATTTTAAAAATGTTTAATTAGAATCTTAAATTAATGAGATAATTTTGAGTGAGAATTTGTGTGGTGCACTTGTGTTATTTTGAAAGCAGCCTGGATTACCAAGAATGAATTTTTAAAGAGCCATCCTTGTATTCTTTTTATACTTACTACAGTGCACTATAACCTTTCTTTAAACCAAATATATTTTTCAATAGATTTGTAAAATGAATCAACATTTATATCATTCGTTTGCAGTAAAATGGCTAACTCATAATTCCACATGAGAAACAAGAAGAAAACATTATGGCCATAGCTAAAATTTAAAAAGTAGTGCATCGGGCGCCTGGGTGGCTCAGTTGGTTAAGCGACTGCCTTCGGCTCAGGTCATGATCCTGGAGTCCCTGGATCGAGTCCTGCGTCGGGCTTCCCGCTCGGCGGGAAGTCTGCTTCTCCCTCTGACCCTCCCCTCTCTCATGTGCTCTCTCTCTCAAATAAATAAATAAAAATCTTTAAAAAATAAATAAATAAATAAAAAGTAGTGCATCAGGGCACCTGGCTGGCTCAGCTGGTGAAGCATGTGACTCTGGATCTCAGGGTTGTGAGTTTGAGCCCCATGCTGGATGTAAAGGTTACTTAAAAGAATAAACAAACAAACAAATAAATACGTAAATAAATAAAATCTTAGCAAACAAAAAGGTAGTGCATCACTGATGGATCCTCATTCTTGACTAGGAATAAAGAGATATAATAAGGAAGCAGTGTTCAGATTTGTGACTTGCATTTACCAAATGCCTGTTCATATACAACTTACATAGTGAATGATAGAACTGATATGTGACATAGTTAGTAAACAAAAACACCAAACAGCCAGATCATGCTTATTTTGTACTTCATATCTATTATCTATATCTATAGATACATTGATATCCCAAAAGTGATTTCTCTTTTTTAATAAATGTTATGTCTGCCCTCAAGTACTTTGTAAATAGAAAAAAACAAAGGCTGAAGTGGGCACAGTCTGGGTATTGGCAGAGAGCGAGAGACCAGAGGCACCAACAGTGTAGCATGCCCCAAATCCCTAGGCTTTATCCTCGAGTCAGTGCATTTGTTCTTTCTCTCACTTTCATCTAATTTATTGCCAGCGTCCTGGGCCAGGGCTAGTACCCCAGTGTTCACCCAAGTCTGGAATCATTAACTGGCTCCGTTTTTTAAATAAATTTAATACACTTTTAATATTTAAAATATTAAGTAGCCTTTAGATCTAGACTGATCATAGAATAAATAGACTACTCTTTATGTTTCTTTTTTAAACGATAAAGCATTCAGAGGTAGAGGGACACCTTGAAAGGGTGATTACCTTTTCCAGAGATGGAAATCCCGGCTCCTATAAAAATGCCATGCTCTATGGCATCCTGTACCTGGCAACCATTAAAATTGTAGGTCGCTTTCATTGCAAAGGAAACAAAGTATCATAGTCTTATTAAGCAACTTACAGAAACGATTATTATTCAATGGTCATATGTTTTGAAGTCATGGTACACAGCTGTTTCGCTGCAACTCCAAAGTCAATAGAAGAATGCAGGACTATGCCACACTTAGGCAAGATGACTTTAGTTTGGGTTAATATGCTCCTGTTTTTGTATTAGACAATATTCAGGAACCAGGCCAACTGAGGACGTTTACTCTCTGAACATAAATTTTTAAACAACTGTAAATATGGCATTGCTATAAGGCAACAACAAAAAGAGACACACTTGAAAAATCAACAAAGAACTTACATTCAAAAGCTTCTACTAAACATCATACTTTCATTTAGATGGTAAAAGAAATGCAAATGTAGGATATATTTACAGATTTTTAATAATACCATTTTTCTCCCTCTTTTGCCTATTTATTACAAACAGCGATTGCTTCCTTAAAAATAACATCCTTTAGAAAAGCATACCTCCTATAGAATAAAGGCAGCCTCTATGAATTAGAAATGATAGGTTAGCAGTGGGAATTTAGACAATGAGATAAATGCAGATAATTATGAATTGTATTACAAAATGAAATTGCCTTCAAAAGCATCGTTAGGATTTCTTGTTCTCAAAACCAGTCTGGAGCCCTGCAGTTGCTCTTCGGGTACCAGGCAGGAAAACCTTTGGGACTCTGGATGTGTGAGGCTATTATTTCTGGGCTTTGGCAGTAAGAAATATGATCTGTGCCCCAGGAAAAACACTGAAACCAGAAGACATGGTAATTTAAGGCTTGACCACAAGAAAACAGAAAGTTCAGTTACACATAACTGCACTTTTCTAAGATAGAATCAATACCAACATATTAAGAAGTAGTTGTTAAATTAATATTTCATTTGAGTCACTAATAAAATCCTTATTTTTAAGATTTAAGATTATTGCATAATTCCTATCATTCTTCAATATTTATATAAACATAGAATGTAAACTATAAAATCATTCCTGATTATTTAATTCTCAAAAAATAAAGGTACAGATTCATGGGTCTTAAGTTATTGTATTAAACATTCAGAATACTGTGGTAGACCTAAGAACATAAACTTTTAAAGTTCTTGAACTGCAGATCTGATAAAAAGAACTTGCACGATGTTCTCAATGAAAATGTTGGCTGCCAAATTAACTAAAATATTTGTATTAATACGTGCATTTGTGTTTTAAAATTAAATCTTGTTAAAAATTTTTAAATAGTCCTCCCCCCCCCCAAAAGAAAAGTTTCAGGGACGACGGTTTCTACTTGCCTATATGCTTGCTTTAAAAATGAGTGTATATGGACCAAGGCTTAAGCATTCAGATGTTCTATGATTCCTGAGTGTTGAAAATGAAATGTTTCTAAATTGATCTTTTATATTATCTTTAAAAACAAAAAAAAATATTATTTGAGTTACAGAGTATGTTAACCAATTTCCAGTATAAAATAAAAATGTTATCTTTTTCTCCAAAATAAATGTCATGGCCTAGAATTAAAAAAAAAAGGAATTGGAAACAAATCTTTTTATAGTATTAATTTTATAGAAATTATAAAAAAGAGAAAGATAAAATAGAAAATGAAATGTAACACCTTTATTCATCTCATCTGTCTCTTTCTCATTATCCACTCATGGAGACATTAACAGCCTCACTACAGAGAGAGAAATTGCTTGTTCATTTATTGTGAGAATCTTTTTCAGATAAGTGGCAATTTGCATCCTCATGAGCAATGTATGGCAATGTCTCATCTGGTCCAATGCAGTATGCAATTTTGCACACAATGTCATGCTGACCTGAAGTAACTAGGATATATTGCTTGCATAAGAAATATAATGGGTAGGGGAGACATCCACATTCATGTCTTCCAGCCCACAATTTCATTATGCCTTGACAATTAAGAACACAGCAGATGTCACACCTGAAAATATTAGGAAGTTAATTAACCAATGGAGTATCATCAGGGACTTCCATCAGCCAACAAAAATAATAATATAAAGTTCACTCAGACTAGAGACAGCAAAAGTTTTATACAACTCAACATTTACAAAGAAAAAAAAAATATAATGGATGGGAATACGGCCTGAAGAATTTTACTTTAAAATATAGTAAATATAAAAGAGAAGCAATGTAAAACATTAAAACTTACTAATTATAGATAATTTCTGGTATCCAGTAGGGATTTTTTGAATAATGCCATTTATTTTAAAATGCTCTTTTAAATTGTCAGAAAGCTTTTAGAATTATTTTTGACTAAAATCAAGAGGGAAATTTGACTACAATGGGAATAATGTATCCTTCTCTAACAGGAATGATTTAAATCTGTGAAAAGTGAGGCCTGACAGGCATAAATTGGCTCCTGTCTTTTGATATTTAGAAGATGCATTAGCTCTCTCTTCTTGACAGAATACAGTATTCCATAGGTAGATTAGACCCCATCAAATGTCTACACTAATAACATTTGTGATTGCCCATCTTGCCATTACAAGTGGCCACTTTTTCCATTGTTTTCTTTCTGTCATTTACTGCTGGGGTTGGGGGGGGGGAGAAAAATCGATTTGATGAAATATAAGGGCCTTTTATAGTTCTCTCCAAAAATTACAGCTTCTTTTCTTATACTAGACTCCAAGTCTATCTCACATTCTAGAATCCTTGATAAACACCAGCCTAGAAAGCAAGAGAACTCAGGCAATCGCTTAGTCCTAATTCATGACCACTTGATATTCTGGCATCTTTGATGATTTTTAAAGGTAAGATATTTTCTATGCTCAATGAAATAAATACTTAGAATTTTATAAAGAGCCTTAAATAAGTGAAGTAAAATGCATCTAACACTTTTAATATGTGGTGAACTGGGGCTGTATTTAAACATGTAAGTGATATTTGAAATCAAAGAATAATTTTAAGCTCTATTTTAGGTCAAAGAATTCTCTTAACCATAGTACTATCTCCATAGAAAATAAATCCCTTCCTGGTTTGCAAAGATTAGGTGATAAGGATTTTTAAAATCTAAACTGATCTCTTTTGCTGTATCCTTTGCTGGCTTCAGGGCACAAAGAATAATTTTTCATGTAACAAAATTTTCCTTTTGTGTTTTCTTAAGGCAAATAATACAAAATTTCTGTCAAAGGGAAAAATATTAAACACGTATTATTAGTACAGACACACTTTCTTATATAGTCTTATATTCCAACCTAGAGAGCTTTATTTTTCTTGTAGTTAATTTTCTTTTACTCCTAAATCACAGAAAGATATAATTATAGTCAAGTAGAAAAAGATTTTGAAAATTGCTCATTTATACATACAGGCTTCAAGGACTACTCTCACAAGAAAGAGGTAGCCACGTTTAATGAGGCAGAAACATAACCGTCTTCTATTATATACAAATAAGTAAAAATCATAAATATAATTAATGTTTGCTGCTTTATATTAACATAATCTTCATCAAGGTACCTTCTTTTGAATCCCCTTTCAGAATTTCAAATCCCACACACATCATATACCATAAATATTTTTGTTTTTCAATTTAGCCAACAGAAAGTGTTAGCTACTGAACAATTAAATACTTTCTCCAGATGTCTATTTTACTTTTGGAAGTCTGTTCCACAACACACCCATCCCCAACACCTGCCTTCCAGCTTAACTTCAAAGGGATATTTCATATAAAAGCATCTGAGAGGAGAAAAATCTGACACCACACTTGTTTGAGTCTCCATTTAAAAAAAGGATAAAATAAGCAAATATATATTTATTTCTTAAAAGATTAAGGCAATTTAAAAAAAAAAGTTTAGAAGCATATCTTGCAATGACTCTTGATTATCTTAGACCATATGATAAAAGAATTAAATAGGAGAGACTGGGCTATATTGTCTTGGTTGAAATTCAGGCTCTGTCATAGACCAATCATGTGATTTTTTTAGTAAGTTAACTTACCATGCTGAGGGTACTTACCTCATCTATAAAATAGGAGCAAAGATTTTATTTACCTCAGAGGACTGTTTTACGAAATGACAGTGATCCCATATGAAGCATTTATAACAGGGCCTGATACAGAGCACTCAATAAATGTTAGGTGATGTGAGTATAATTGTATTGGTTAGATGACTATAATTATTACTATTAGTGTATATATACATTAGGTAGGCATATACATTTATTTATGTGTGCTTCTGTGTGTGTGTATATATATGTATATATAGAGATCGTATATATCTCATACCTAAAGAGCATGAATCAGTTCAATAGGTTTAACTTCACTCTCCCCAAATTCTTAAGTGCTGATATAATTAATTAAATAGCAATACTGAATGGAACATATAATCCATTTGACAAACTTTTATGTACCATGACATTAATCCATTGTAAATATTCATCACAGCTAGTACATCAAACAGCTTATGATACTGCTACCAAATTTTAGTTTTTCTTCTAGCCCTTAAGACCCTATCACTGGCAAAGGTGGAGCTGGGGCAAAAAACAAACCAGCCAACAAAAGTCCCCAAACATCAGTAGCTCATCCTTTACCCAAACTTTATTTATATCCATGAGGAACAGGGGCTGGATACATGCACTCCCAAAGTAGCTCAGAATGCCATGCTCTTAGTAAATGTGGGAGCAAACTGGAAAATGATAATCATTCAGGAGAACTCGAGTAGTATGGGCTTCGGTGCACACCTATTTACCCAAACACACAGACTCATGGACATACACACACCCTATATCTTGTGGCTTCCCTCACATTATAATTCGGTGAAATGATGGACCACAATAATAAATAGAGGAATTTCCATTTCATGTAAATGTGGTCATCTCTATTTATTTACCAATTCATTCTCTCAGTTAATAAACTAATAAAAACAATCCTCTATTATAACAGGAACTATATCTCAAGTTTGCTTTCAAATAAGTCCAATCCCATTCTTTTCAACTGAGGAATCAATTACTATGATACAAATACTAAAGTCATATTTGACTAGGGTCTTATTTCTATATAATCCCCTAAATTGCTTCTGCATATTTAAAAGTAATTAAGGCATAAGGATGATGCAGGAAGAACAACACAGGTTTCTGTTTAAACAAAAATATCAAAGTATGAGATTATACTTGGTTATTAATTATGAACTGACCTGACTTGACTTTAATACTTTTGTCCAAGGAGACCTAAAGGGCTATTTTATTTTCCCTGAAAATGATTAGATAGCCACTACATGAACCCTTTTGTTTCTGCCTTCATACACTCTACCTCTGGAATCTAAGGCAACATTGAGGTATTTAAACGGGGTGGAGGGGGGAGTGGGGATGAGAGAAAGAGATCTCAAATATTAAAACTCTGTTGTTGCTAGCTAGCACTAAATAAATGGATAACTGAGTATACCTGGGGCAGGAGGAATGGGGGGATTATATGTAGAGAGAGATAGTGAGCACACAGATGCACTCACTATTAAAAAGGTCCAATATTTCATACTTAAATGTGTTCTAATATTCACATAAATCTTCAAGAGAAGTAGTATTACTCGTTTTTAGATGAAGAGACTGAGCCCTGGTGAAGTAAGACAACTTGCCAACACTCACACAAACAGTAAGTGTTAGAGGCAGGACTGGGATTTGAGTTTGTCTGACTGACTTCAAAGCCAGTTTTAACAACTGTGATAGAATGCCTTCTACAGCTAATGGCCTGACTGTCAAGACTAGGTATGACTGTTGAACACGTCAACATCATTTTAAACAAAGTGGGAAAATGGAATAAATATGGAGGGGAGGGTTTCTTTCACTTTGTTTTGTTTTTGTTTTCTGCTTGTTTCTCTGTTTGGTTTTAGACACATAGTATTTAGGTATCACTAACAAGAACATTCTTATTCTTGAATCCTGAGGTCCTCCCTGCCATATTAGGTCTTCTCTGACAATCATTATGAACAGACCAGCTGTCCAACATTGCTCATAAAATAGTTCCTAATTCACACAGAATCGCTTGCCCTGAGCCCCTCTCTCCTGTCTTCTTTAAAAAGCATATGTCACAGCTGCATTTTAACTAGGCTCAAGTAGTGCTTCATCTGTGAGCCATCTCAATGGACAACTAACATTTTGAAGTGCACACAAAGTGGGACCCATAGTGCCTTACTGTTAATTAAAACCATCCTGACAGCCACAGACTTGGCCTTTATGATCAGCTTCTCTCCATGTTTGCCGAGTTGAGTCAACATATCTGCACCTGTAGGCTGGCTCAAGATGAATCAAATGTGAAAACTGAAGTGATCCTTGAAAAGCAGGAGGGTTGGACTCCTTTTTCCTAAGATAAGCAATTCTCCTGTACCAAACGTGTATGTGTACATTCAGTCCAATCCTTGGAACATCACTATTATTGCTAACAAAGGAACGTTAGA
Source organism: Mirounga leonina (assembly GCF_011800145.1). Lineage (NCBI taxonomy): Eukaryota > Metazoa > Chordata > Mammalia > Carnivora > Phocidae > Mirounga > Mirounga leonina. The sequence goes on from NW_023270431.1 coordinate 5,403,133, forward strand.
CATTCTGATACCTTAAAGCAGCTGTTTTCAAATGATCTGGTGTCAAGAACCTTTCACACTCTTAAAAATTACTGAGGACCCCAAAGTGTTTTTATTTATGGGAATCCTATCCATTGATGCAATTATGTTAGAAATTTAAATGGAGAAAAATTTAAAATACTTACTAACTTACTTTAAAATAAAGATAACCTTATTAAATGTCAATATGAATAATATTTTCATGAAAACTAATTATATTTTCCCAGACAAATAAATACAGTGAAAAGAATGGCATTGTTTTACATTTTTGCAGACTTGTTTCTAATGTCTGGTTTAACGAATAGACAGCTGGATGCTATCTATCTACTTCCGCATTCAGTCCGTTGCAATACATTATTTTGTTGAAATATATGAAGAAAAGTAAGCCTCACAAAGACATCTAGGCAGAAAAGGAAGAAGTATCTTAATAGCCTTTTCAAATAATTATGGATATTCTTCTTTCATACTACACCAACAATCAACATGTAGTAGTTCCTTAAATGTTAGTGGTAATGTGGAATCTGAAAACATATCAATGAACTTTTGGTAATCTATGAGATTAAACTACATTGTTTTGCCTTGACCTCTGAATGAATCTTTACCATGAATGATTTTGACCTTGTGGACTCCCTAAGAGGATCTCTTGACCAAACTTTGGGAATCCTTATGCAAAAAAACAAAAACAACACACCTCTGAAAAAAGTATGAATGTGTGAACCTAGCAGAGTGACAAAGGAGGATACAGCAATTGTACAAAGAACCTTATAAAAGGATTCAAGATTTCATTTACTTCATAGTAGTAGATTTGTGAAGATTAGAAAAGAGGCCCTCTTGGAGACCCAGACTTACAAACTTGGCTTAGAGAGTAGGGAGTCAGTTGGACTATAGCCTCTGTTTGCTCCCTTGGCTGAATTTATCTTTCACAAAAAGAACAAACTACACAACCATATGTGACAGTCCTAGTTACATTAACAGACAAGGGAGAGCAATCCACACAGAGTAGAAAAAAGAGAAGAAAAACAAATTTGCACTTGTGAGCCACAACAGTCTGATAAAATTCATACTATTCTCTTTCATTCCTTCACTTCTGCAGTCAATTCATGACACGTGTGACAGTTAAAAGTTCATGATCCGTAGAAATATCAGGTCCCAGTACATGGCTTTTATTTTATGACCTGGGTATTGGATGGGGAAAAGTAGGTACAGAGAAAACATTGAAAAAGAAAGAAACCCCATTTTTAAATCGTAATAATAAGAGCTTTTTTAAAAAAAAAGTGAACTGAAAAGGAATAAAAGTTACAATTTCAAAGCATTTTGATTTTGTTTCATAAATAAAGGTACATGCCACCCAAAAACAGTGACTTTGGGTCACTTTAATGAGACTATAATGAGAATAAAATGGAATAAGAGATTCTAAAATAACAAATTTTATAAAAACTGAAATAGTTTAAAACTTTTTTCTTTAAAATTTTGAGACCACTAATTTTAGCTCGTTTGCATCAACTAAAGAGTGCATCAGTGAAGAAAGATATTTATAACTAAATTAATTTTCAGCAAAAATTAATGTCTATCTCATTTCTGTTTAAATTATGCCATGCTGCAATAATAATAATAATGATAATAAATAATAAATTGTTGGGGCGCCTGGGTGGCTCACTCGGTTGAGTATCTGCCTTTGGCTCAGGTCATGATCCCAGGATCCTGGATAGAGTCCTGCATCTGGCTCCCTGCTCAATGGGAAGCCTGCTTCTCCCTCTCCCCCTGCCACTGCCCCTGCTTGAACCTCTCTCTCTCTGTCAAATAAATAAATAAAATCTTAAAAAAAAATAATAAATTGTCATGCCATGCAGCAACTATTATCAAATTCAGAATACTTCCTTATTCAATTTATTTATATGTAGTTATAATGAAAATTTGACTTTTACCAACATAACCTGCTATCGAAAAAACTAGTTATTTCCAACTATATCTGGTGACCAGAGGGCACAGTTCTTTTTTTTTTTTAAAGATTTTATTTATTTATTTGACAGAGAGAGTCACAGCGAGAGAGGGAACACAAGCAGAGGGAGTGGCAGAGGGAGAAGCAGGCTCCCCGCCCAGCAGGGAGCCCGATGCGGGGCTCGATCCCAGGACCCTGGGATCATGACCTGAGCTGAAGGCAGACGCTTAACGACTGAGCCACGCAGGCACCCCAAGAGGGCACAGTTCTGAAACTACAATAATTGCTGAACATCACTGTCTTCAGAGACTTGTGCTGTGTGGTAAATATGCAAGTTTGCAAAACACAGGGTTTGTAAGTGATGACTCATACGTACTGGAGTTTACCAATAAGTCTGAGTTGCCGTTTAAAATGAATACATTAAATTCTGGTCACGAGTAGAAAAAATCCTGTCTTTGGTACTAATTGTGGTTCTTTTTTCCTTTACCACTGTCTGAGCTCATTAGAATCACATGCTGTGCAAATCTCTCCCCTTCAGAAAGTCAGACACTATTGCCTCGCTCACGCCATTAGTCAACCTTAAGCTTCACTGTACCAGGAAGCTATGGGCATTGAAAGTACACACCGCAGCAGTGGTAAGGACAGTTTCTATTCCACAGATGAAAAGCATGCATGAGTTGAACTGAACATTAATCTGCACCCTAGAGCTTGCTAAAATCCTTCTAACAGATTTTTTGCTCAGCCTTTCAACATAGATACAATAAAAATGTAAGATGCATTCCATACCCTACTCTAAAAAGTGAATTTTAGGGGCACCTGGGTGGCTCAGTCGGTTAAGCATCTGCCTTCGACTCAGGTCATGATCCCAGGGTCCTGGGATCGAGCTCCGCATCAGGCTCCCTGCTCGGCGGGAAGCCTGCTTCTCTCTCTCCCACTCTCCCTGCTTGTGTTCCCCCTCTCGCTGTCTCTCTCTCTCTCTCTGTCAATTAATTAAATAAATAAAATCTTTAAAATAAATAGTCAATTTTAGAGTTTTACTGAAAATGACCAGTAAAACCCAAAAATATAAACATGAAGCTTAAAATAATTCAAAGATTTATTTTAATTACAAAAACAATTTAAATTACAGGGATATAGATGGTAAGGCAGAAGGAAAATCTACTATGATCCATGCTTTTCCTCATAATGATGAATTATGGAACTCTGCATTTCAGGACAGGAAACCTGTGTTTCCAGTGAGTATCTCTACCTAAATTTCACTAATGCCCTGTGAAGTCAAATTCCGGTTGGCTCCAGATATATTACAAATATATTCTTCCTTAAATAGAAAACTACATTCACATTAACTTCGAAATTGTTCAGAAAATCAAACTGAAAATTATATGTAAAATCACTTTCATATTTCATAAATAATAATTATTTATTATTATAAAGGATTAAGTTATAAGTTCCAAGCTGTTTAGAACTATCTACTTGGCTCAAAAAGCAAAATGTAGGGGTGCCTGGCTGGCTGCGTCAGAACAGCATGCAACTGTTATTCTTGTGGTTGTGAGTTCAAGCCCCATGTTGGGTGTAGAGATTACTTAAATAAATGAGTAAGTAAAAACTAAAAAAAAAAAAAAAAAAAAAAAGAAAGAAAAATGTAGCCAATGTGAGTTCTATACTGTTAATTGGACACAAGTTTTGCCTAAGAGTTGCAAACCCAAAGATTATCCCCCTAGGAGATAAGAGGTACATATATTATTTATTTATTTTTAGAGAGTGTGCGCGGATGCATGGGCAGGGGTGGGAATGGGGTGGGGGGAGGGGGGCAGGGAGAGAGAGAATCCTAAGCAGGCTCCATGTCCAGCACAAAGCCCAACACAGGGCTTGATCTCACGACTCTGAGATCATGACCTGAGCTGAAATCAAGAGTTGGGCCCTTAACTGACTGAGCCACCCCAAAAGGTATATATATTAAACCCAATGAAGTGTCTTAAGAATAACAAACACCTTTTCTCTAATTACATGTTCACCAAGAAACCTTATAATTTGATATCCTGACAGCAAAAGAATTTATCTGTGAATATTCTGGATTTCTAATAAACTCAATATATCATCAAACTGAAAATTAATAAATTGCTATTCTCATTTCCTTTGTTTTTTCTTGAAAGAAGGTATTCACTTGACATTTTTATCAATGATATATCAAGGATAAAAGAGCAATTCCAAGAGAAAGACCTAGTCATTTTCTTAGACCACCAGTATATTTTGGTAAATAGTTACTTAATTTTAACATCAAGCATTATGCAATTAAAATAATGTATAAAGTAATTGTAAGAACTATCAATAGTTATTGATGCTTAACCATTAGGTATCCTAAACTGATTCTAATACTTTCAACTATATAAGTCGATGATGTCACAATAAAATAATAAAATTATATGACCCTGAAACGCTCCAAAATTTAAGTAATATAAAGCTAGACATCCATAGTAGCATTTCATGAAGACATTAAGAGAAAGTATGGGTACCAAAATACTCCTGAGCCTTACTATTATACTACTTAATATTTTTTTAAAGATTTATTTATTTATTTGAGAGACAGAAAAAGAATACAGAGGGGCAGAGGGAGAAGGAGAAGGAAAGAAGGAGACTCCCCGCTGAGTCAGGAACCTGATGTAGAACTCGATCCCCAGGACCCATGAGATCATGACCTGAGCAGAAATCAAGAGTCAGATGCTTAACTGACTGAGCCACCCAGGCGCCCCTATACTACTTAATATTAAAGGACTTCTCTATTTTGGAAGAGAGAATAAATGAGTAATACTACATTTACACATCTTTAATGTATTAGACAATTAATAGTGTGTATATATTTATAAAGGATTCTTCATGGTCCTATAGAATAGTCTTCATTAAACTGAAATTTCATGCCATTTTATATATTTCAAAGGTGTCACATATTTATTGTTTATATACATAATAGTGCAAATGTCAAGAGGTATGTGTGTATGTATGTATATGTTTCTGTGTGTCTGTGTGTTTTAAATTTCTATAGCTTTTTTTTTACTCCTCAGTAAAAGATTACTTTAAATCAGACCTACATTCACCTAAGCAATGGCACTTTTGTAGTTTATCCCAAGGAAGCAGGAGAAAATTTCACTCTTTCCAATCCCACTAGTAACCAAAATTGATTCAACTCCTAGAAGGGATCAATGAGAATATGATATGTCATTAGGTAATTCCTAAGAGAGTTGAGTAGAGTCAAATACTAAGGAAATCTTGAAAAAAAAAAAAAACTCCATTCTGGAAGAAGAAAATTAGGACAGAGAGAAATGGGGAGAAGAGAGATATGACAAGTGGGAGGAAAGGCCAGTGGTTTCCCTAAATGCCCCTCTCAAATCCACCAAGCAAATGTTTTTACATGGTTTGCTCATATGCTACAGCGAATACTCTAGGTATTCCTCTGTGTAATTTCATTACAGTAGAGACGGTAGTTTTGAAAGGTGTTAACTAATTGAAAGAGGCTGAAAGCACCGTTTAAAAGTATTTTACAGAGCTGACTTCCCAGTGTGTCCTCTCCTGTGCCCAGCTTCATCAGCCACACCTGGGAACTCGCCAGAAATGCAAATTCTCAGGCCCAGTCCCAGCCCTGCTAACTCAGATCTGCTGACCCAGAAATCTAGTTTTGAACAAGCAAGCCAGGTGATCGGATACACACTACAGTTTGAGATCTCCTGTTCTACCCTTGAATTACACCTCAGGGAGAAAGTTACGTCAGAGATCATTCAGTTTGTCATTGCACTAAACAATGCCAACGACTGCAAAACCATGTAAATAGAAGTTGGCCGTTAGAAAACATAGAACCACAGACATGAAAGTACTTAAAGGAAGTAATAGATAATTAAACCCATACTTTGAGAAGTTCTGAAATCCAATCTCTGGGAAATAATTTAAAATTTACATTTGTAGTTTGAAGTCTACTTTTGTAGAACATAGTTACATAATTTTTTATGAAATTGATGTACAAGAGCACCAGCCACAAAATTTACTCAACTGAAAGGGAGTGAATAAGTAAAAGAGCATTCACTTGAAATAAACAAGAATTTAAGGCATGTGCTGAACCCCCCTATCCTATCTCGTTCAGTTATTTTGTGAGTACCCTTACCTCTTTTACAGATAGGTACTGTATTAGTGATATTGACTCTGCAATTCTGAGACCGAGAGATTAAAATGATGCCCCGTGTGCTGGAAACTGCTGATCCTGATCTTACTAAAATGAGTAAGAGAGTCATGCACCAGTAACCTGACTTTTAACCTGAGCTTGCCTTTCGGGAATTTTGAGACAGACTAAATCAATTGATATGGCCGTTACAATTGGAGCCCTGTCAAAATTTTTACAGTATTTGAAAGGGGTAATTGGAATCTGAAATGGACTGTAAGCAACATGGAACCCCAGTTCTCATATGCCAAGAATCCAACAGACTTTGATTTCTTCTTTACACTGAATAACAGGAAGCAAGCAAAAATGTTAAACAACAATTTCCAAGCAGATACTGAGAGATTTTACTATTATGATTCCAATATATGTCCAATAATTCTTTCAATAATGTAAGAAACGATAGGAGATAAATAACTTTTTTTAAAAAATGACTTTAACACATATTTCCTGATGGTGTGAACTGACGATTTTCCCTGAAAACTTCATAATTTTGGAGAATATGGAAAACACTCCCATTTCTCTCTTGCCTAGTTCAAAGGAAAAATATTTTACAGGAGAGCCTAGTTAAAGATAATCTTTATTTTCTATTTAAAAACAATTAAATTGAAGCTTAAACTTTTCAATTTCAAAAACTAAAATATATGGCTTTTTTTGTTTGTTTTGATTTATGCCTGGTCCATGAGGTGCTTTTTGTAGTGGACAGAAAAACAGAATGCTTTTTAACATCAATGTGTGTTTTGAATTATACTAACAAGTGACATATCAGCTGCGAGGTGAGACTACATTGAAAAAGACGGCTTCAGCTTACGGAAAATACCAGCTGTTTCCACTCTGTGAAGATGGATTACCACCTGTCCTGTTATCTTCCATACACAATACAAGGCACGTTGGCCATTTTAACCAGGATAACTGTACCCATATGTTCTTTAATTTGGGTCTGCATGCTGCCTACCATTAAATATTCGTAATGGATCATTGTAAATAGGAGATTAGCATGGGAGGCAGGATGTTTAAGCAGAGTCTAAGCCTCTGTTTCATTAAACCTCCTTCCCTGTTCTCGAAACCTGTACAAGCGAAAATATTTGTGATAATATCATCGATTTTAGCTAACTAGTAAAGCATCCAAGCGTAAATGGAAAACAGTGAGTTGTGTGTGTGTGTGTGTGTGTGTGTATGCTTTTTAAGGCATAGGAAGTGCAGGCTACATGTCACAATAAATTAAACCATAGATTGCCATTAAAAAGTTTGCCCCAAGGGGCGCCTGGGTGGCTCAGATGGTTAAGCGTCTGCCTTCGGCTCAGGTCATGATCCCAGGGTCCTGGGATCGAGTCCCGCATCGGGCTCCCTGCTAGGCGGGGAGCCTGCTTCTCTCCCTCTGCCTCTCTCTCTCTCTCTGACTTTCATGAATAAATAAATAAATAAAAAATAAAAAAATTAAAAAAAAAAGTTTGCCCCAACACATTCATTAACCTTGAAAATGATCACACACAGATTTGCTAGAAGCAATTTTGCTAGAAATTTCCTCCTTTTCTCATCAAAATGTTACACTATTGAATATACTTGACAGAAAATAGGATATGAAAAGAAGCACAGATTTTTTAAATATTATAGCTGAAAAAAGTTACCTTTATTTGAAAACTAAAATGTATATGTAGAATTATATCAGTTATAGTACTAAGACTTTAGCCAACAAATGAGGATGGATACATAGGATTTCTACTACGGAATAATGGGAGTAAAAAAGGGCTCCATTATCAAATGCATTTATTTATCTAGTCAGCTTAATAGGTAACCAATAGCATATGAAATGTGATGATCAGATCCTGAGTTCTGTTTTAGTGAAAGCAGGGCTCACTTCAGCTAGATAAAAACCAAACACAAAGTTGTGGCCCTACTGTTTACAAGTACATGCTGGAGCCAACTGAGCAATGGACCAATCAAGAGGGCCGCTAGCAGCTGTTTTCTATAGTGATCAGTACTGAAGACCTCAACTCAGTAGGATTTGATCCTAAATATTAACTAATAATCTAAAACAATGCAAAAAAAATAATTTATAAAAACAGCCTACAAAGTATATTTAAAATCCTACTGCTTCATTTTAGACTAACCAGAAAGATAAAATAACCTCAAATAGAATCTCTCCATGGTAAATAGTAATAAATTCCAGTCCTGTTGGAGGGAATAATTGATTGATATTTGCAGGTATATTCAGTCTTACCTTGTTGAATTCCGATTTATATTAGTCAAATATTTTATTTCTTTCAACTTGTGAAATGCTAGAATTCCTAATTAAACTTTGAAATAGAAAGAATAGGGAGAAGCAAATAAAGATTAACACATCACAAAAGCTATCTTGATTTGCAAAAATTTTCTTAAAGGAAAGCAGATCTGGCTATTGTAATGGTTCAAGACAGAGCTCTTTTATGTGTGCAGATGGGAAGTACTCCTAGAGAGGGTCATATTTCTGCAGGCTAAAGACCAAGAAAACTTAACTGCCCCAGGCCCGGAGTTTGGTGGTGAGAACAATTCATTCATTGAGCACTAAGATTCAGTAATCAAAGTATGAAGACAAGGGTGTGATTTTAATCTTCTATAAGGACAAGTGACTACCAATTCAAAGGAAACAAATGGCAGTAAGAAAATGGAATCTCCCATATGGTTGAAATTTTTAAATGCGTGGTCCCTTATTTATTCACTTTTAAATTTCATTTTGTACAAACTGACTATATAATAAGCTAGAAACATACATCGTGCTTGACAATTTCCAACAACAGTTTCATACTCTTCAAAAATGACAAAGGATATAAACTACTTGCATCAAAAATTGAAAAAGATATGCTAAGTGCAGAAATTTACCAAATATTTTTAACGTCAACATTCACAATACAAGAAAATGTATTCACATTTAAAGGTAACAGTTACATTATTTTTTTCAAATAACACTTCATTCAGTGCATGCAATAAATTTTGTTGAAAAGTTTAATGTTAGAAGGGGCAGGGCAGGGTGATATCTAAAAGATATCCGTGGGGCACCTGGGTGGCTCAGTCAGTTAAGCGTCTGCCTTCAGCTCAGGTCATGATCTTGGGGTCTTGGGATCCAGCCCCAAGTCGGGCTCCCTGCTCAGAAGGGAGTCTGCTTCTCCCTCTCCCTCTACCCCTTCACCCCTCATTTTCTCTCTCTCTCTCTCTCCCTGAAATAAATAAAATCTTTTTAAAAAGGGGAGGGCTTAAGAGTCAGACAGAAAAGCTGTAGTATTGAATATACATATTTATCTCATGTCCATTTGACATACTCCAAAAGCCCTCATCCTCTATAACTCTTTCTCTGACACTACAATTCTCCATGAATGACCAGAAGAATCAATAATATGTATCAATGTCTTTATCTGATGTAACTTTTTTGGTTTTTTAACACTAACCTTAGAAATAGGTGCAATGGCTTCCAATATCCATTTAATGTTACTTATTTAAACTTAACTGAAACCTTAGGTAAAAATGGAGAAAATGCATGTTAAAGATAAGATACATAGTGTTTAAAATGGCAATTTTTACAAAAAATGTGAAATTAATCATCTGTTCTACCTGAAAATACTTCTCTTAAAGGATCAACACAGACAACTTGCAAATAAGCCTGTTCTCTTTTTTCATTATTTTTACTGGATGTTTGGTTGAAACAAGACAAAACATTGACATACTGGAAGGACAAAAGGGGTACAGAGAATAAGTGTTCCACCATTGCACATGGTACAGTAAAAAAAAAAAAAGAAAGAAAGACTATCATCTCTTCTAACAAGGTCAAAATTGGCCTTTATACTTTGCGCCCCTGGAAACATAATGCTCAAAAATATAGAACTGACAGTGGCCTAAATTCAGATTTACTCAAAATTATAAAGGTGCCAAATAATAAAAAACACCTAGAATTTTCTAAAGGATTTTCACAATTCTAAAAATATTTAAAATTTGGGGAAGATAAAAAGAAAGAAATAGCATTAGGTGTTTCTGATTTGACTGCAACCCACTTCTATCAAAGGCTCAAAGATTTTTGTATTCAATTTCTATTTAAAATTAATTTCATAATCCTCATGCTTATTTCTAAGCAAAACCACAATGAAAAATATAGATCAGATTAGTATTGGTTTTTGTCTGGTAGAACATATTCCCAATATTTCTACATACAGACTGATTACTTTTCCCTCCCATATCTTTAATTTCTGACAGATTTTTAAAAAATATTTTTCTACAGTGTAACCCTTGAGATACAAAGTTTAATTACTAAAGTAAAATTTAGACTATATCCAAAGTATGCTTTTAAATATTTGTCTAAGGGAAAACCTTAATTTGTAGAACATCAAGTGGGAATATATTCAGATCATTCTTTTGGCAAAGTGATCTAAAAGTTTAGAATTGGATCTATAATATTGTTTATCTAATCTTGCTCTCTTTTTTTTTTTTTTTTTTTTTTGAAGGAGGAATTGGGGATGGGTGTTGAATTGGGTGGGTTACTTCACTTAGAGAGTCTGTCTCCCCACCCATGGATATCAGAGAAAAGTAAAATATGGAATGCTTCACGAATTTGTGTATCATCCTTAGGCAGGGGCCATGTGAATCTTCCCTGTATCATTCCAGTTTTAATATATGTGCTGCCAAAGTGAGCACTATCTAATTTCCTTATGTATCTGTCTTGTAACAGTTGTGACTACGAAGGGGTATGGGATTATTACAACTGGCGCCACAATTTCCAGTCTAGTTAAATAGGGTAGTTTCCAGGAGTTATTGTCCAGATTATTCAGAGCCTGAACAGACATTATTGGATGGGTTCAGGTATTCACTTTTTGGAAAAAAGAAAAAAGACAGATGTACAAATAAAAGTTTATTCATACCCATCTTCTTTGAACTAGTCACAACAAGAAAGTCTCCACTGTTAACTTTATTATATAAGGGTATCTCGAGTAGAATGACTTAATTAAGCATTAGCAAACCGGTTAAAAAATCTAAAATTGAAAATGTTCACCTTGAGTTCTGAGGCTGCATCATTAAATATTCATATCTCAATCAATAATGATAATGTCAATAGTCAGAATTTCTCTTTTAAAAGGAAATCTCAAATATTCTGTATCAAAAAGGGTATTACCTCTTAGAATAATAGTGTCTCAAGTAAGAAAAGCTTAAGCTGAATTACACAAATTTAGGCTGTTTATTTTGCCTTTGATGTCATATTAAATATAAATGTAATTTGTTGAGGGTGGTCAATTAACTTGTTTTATACCTAGAAATATTATTAACTTTATAAAATCTGAATTTCCATCATCATTCTTCAGCTGCAATAAAGAAAAAAAGCAAACATGTTTAAGGAAAGACTGTTAAAATTCCAGTCTGAAGAAGTCCTTAGTCATATTGAACCTTTAAGCAGGCCTTTGGCATAAACTCAGATCATGTCCCAGTAAGATAATTCCTCTAGGGACATATCCTTCACTCAGCTTTGAAGGATTCCTCTTAGAGAGATTCATCTGATTCATCTGGCCTATTAACAGTTCTAATTCAAAGAATCCAAACAAGAAAACAAGCAAAAAGGAAGTAACTGTTTTTTGTTTTTTTTTTAACCTCAACCCTCAGCTTCCATTCAAAAATATCTTCCTTCTTTTTATCCTTTCCTATGTGAGTTCTTACTAATGTTGTTAAAGAGCAGAAGCTACCACAAGACGGAGCCTGGAATTGTTCTGTGATTGTTATATTTCTTTAGGTACACAGCACAGTTCTATTCCGCCCATGGGTTTTCAGCACACACTAACTGATGTTGAGTAATATGTGATAATAAATTAAATTTTAAAGCATCACATTGTGAGCACCAAAGTCTGTTGGTAGCAGATTTTTACACAACTATGAAAAGAACACATATATGCGGTAAACCATTTATAGAAAAAAATTATAAAATAATTCTAATTTATTCCTTCTCCTATGATATATAAGGTTAGATTATGTTAATGACATTTACATCTATAAATGGAAAAGAAATCAGTGAAAACCCCATTTTGCAAAGAAAAATATGTAAATATTTTGGAATGCCTATGGTCCATAAAAGAGGTAGAATATTAAAAGTGGTGAGAGAAATGTGTGAAAACCAATGATGGAAGAACAGCTTGGAAAAGTTATTAACCAGAAAAAGTTCTAGCATGGAAAATATGGTAACTTCTTGGTTATTAAATATGGTTCAATTTAGAGAACTAAAATTAGCTATAAATTTGATGCTTTTGACAATTAAAGATAAACCATTATCCCTTACTTGACAATTTCTGGGTTTTGTTTCATATAAATTTGCAGCAATCTTTCTTAATTCAGTGTCGGCTTACTCTTCAGGGTATAAAAAAAAAATCACCAGGTAGTCTGTGATAGGGCAGTCAAAAGAAATAAAACATTTTCTCCATTAGATCCTGGCTTTCTTTCTTGAACTTTACAAGTTCAGACTGCTGATTGTCATTTGTCTTCTCAGGTGCCAGGGAGTATAACTGTGAAGTTGGGTAAAATACACCTGTACATCCTTCATACTTTTAGGAAACCTGAGGCAGAAAAGAATTCTCAGGGATCCTGAGCCTACCACCCTAAAATATTCAGATATGAAAATAGAAAGTATCTGGCAATTGTCCTAATTTGTGGATGCACACCTAATTCTCCACCACATGTTTCTGCAACCATTTACCCATCATTTCTTCTGGTTCTTTCAGGAACAGAGGAACATTACCACATTGACATGATTCTTCATATACTTTATACATATACATAGCAATTTCATATACTTTATACATATACATAGCAATTTCAGTGAAAAAGTCAATGATACACTGGTCACATGTTATCTCTGAAACTATCACATCAAAGGAAACTGTGACTACTGCCCTCTTTATGTCACTCAATGCTATCAATTGTGTTTGGTTTTCTCACTGGCTATTATACTGACCTCAGGAGATCATGGTCACCTGAGCTTCAAGAGGCCCCAAGTGAGTCCTCAGAAGTGAAGCTTCTGTGCATCCTCCGAGCAGGGGGATTCACACATTTTCTATGTCAGGTAGTGCAAGGTCACACTGAAATACTGGGACTTTCACATCACTGAAACTTATTAGCCAGAGGTGAGCAACTCCCATTTTTTAAGTTGAACAATTACATGTTGACTTCGACAACATAAAACAACAAGTTTAAGTATAAATTAAGTAGAACCAAAGTAAAGGACCCTAACAGAAAGCTGAACACATCACAAGAACAATCTCATCAATACAAGAGAAAAGGAAGCAGGATGTGTTCACAATGTAAGCCAACTCAAGCTTTACTGCTTCCCAGCTATTTGCTTAGTGGATTGCCTTGTCAGGATCCAGGCTTTAAAAGATTACCTATGGCACGTCAGAAGATCCCACGTGTTGATCTCTCCTGGACATACCAGACATGTTCTTTTAAGGGGTCACATTAGGAATTGTTTCTTTACTCAAAGTCACTGTATCTTTTTTTTTCAAGTTTTTATTTAAATTCCAGTTAGTTAACATACAGCATAATATTAATTTCAGGAGTAGAATTTAGTGATTCATCACTTACATATAACACCCAGTGCTCATCACAACAAGTGCCCTCCTTAATACCCATCATCCTTTTAACCCATGCCCCCTTCTACATACCTCCCCTCCAGCAACCCTCAGTTTGTTCTCTATAGGTAAGATCTGGTTTCTGGTTTGCTTCCCTCTCTCTCTCTTTTTTTTTTTTCCATCTGTTTTCTTTCTTAAATTCCACTGAGTAGAATCATATGGTATTCGTCTTTCTCTAACTGAAAAAGTCACTTTATCTTTATATGTCACAATAAACTGAGGAAGGTATAGGTTAAATTTCTTAACCTTATTAAAAATAATCAATAATAAAAATAAATAAGTAAATAAAAATAAGTAAAATAAATAAAAAACAATAAAGACAAAAGAAAGAACACTAACCAACTATCAATTTACCTCCTCCTTTTAGCCCATTTCAAGTTTTATTTGGGGAGCAGATTTTGAAGTACACTAATCTTGTAATGGTTTAGTTTCTCAATAATGCATAGATATCAAAGCCACAGCTTAACCCTGAATGCAAAATTAATAGATATCAAACCAGTTGACTGTGGCAGAATAAAAATATAAGATTTTCATGTGTGAAAAGGATTTGCATGTAAAACTTAACATTTTACTGGTTCTTGTCTATAACTACAGATTACGAAAACAAATAGAAAAAAATAAACTGAAAATGGTACATTTTAGAACCTACTGACTGCCACATTTTACCAGTCAATGTATATCGTTCTTTTGCATTATTATGTGAGAAGGTAATTGCCTTGTGTAGAAAATGTATTTGTCTTAAGTTTCACATTCATGATTAAGACTCTCATGATTAAGAAGTCTCATTAAGTGTGAGAAGCAAAATAGCATAAGGATTATGAGCATGGGCAAAGTTATTTAAACGACCTGGGCCTTGATTTCATCTAAAAAGTAAAGGTAATAACAATACCTACTTCACTGAGTTTTTGTGAGGATTAAGTAAATTCATAAATGTAAAATAGTGTTTGGCACATAGCACATACTCAGAAGTACTGGTTATTACGATAATTAACATGGCCTTCGACCTCAACTTCTTCCTCAAAAAAAAACAAAAACAAAAACAAAAAAACAACAACTTAGATTGTATTCTATAATACGGTTTTACTAAGGACCAATTTATCCCACTAAGTTAAATATAAAGTAGAAATAAGTTATGTTAGCTTGAATATTAAAATTCAATCTTCCTCTTCCTCTGGGTCTGTTCAGAATTTCAGTGGCGATATTCCACATACATAAACACAATTTCCTTTGCTAAGTACTCTCTCTATGGTGCTTAAAAAGCTTCCAAACAGCCAGGAATGTATTTAAGCAGTTTGATTAGCCCCTTATGTCAGATAAATGAACAGTTTTGTAAACATTAAGTGAAATACGGGTCATTTTGAAATGAGAGATTCTCTGTAGTATAATAAATGTCCCAAATGGAATGTCTCTAAAATACTAGGATTCTGTTCTCCAAATAAGTCCACCTTTTAAAAAGTCAGAATTTTCAGGACATAAGTATAAAAAGAAAAAGGCTGTAAGTGGCAGAATACAAATGGGCATGTTTACATGCAAAATTTGTGACAGTTCGCTTGCACACTTTCAAACAAGGAACAACATCTGGCATAAACAGTCAAATCTGCCAAACAACTATTACATAGAGGGAAGACACAGCACACAGAAAAAAGCAGGAAAGAGTTTTAGCCATCTAATGAATTCAATATATAAAAGACAAACGAGGTTTCCATAGAATTAAAGGCATAAAAGTCTAGTCAACAGAATAAATGCTGTGAGAATATAATCCAAAACTAAGGCTAAAGTTGTCCTTCAGAAATAAAGACCAAAAGATCATCTCTGACAGAAACAGTCCTTCCAGCTCCACATCACCACACAGAAATGTTGGGGGGAATGCTGGGGAAACACTTTTTTTTTAAGATTTTATTTTTAAGTAATCTCTACACCCATGTGGGGATCGAACTCACAACCCCAAGATCAAGAGTCACATACTCCTCCAACTGAGCAAGCCAGGCACCCCAGGAATGCCCCTTCTGAAAGCAGGCTTATCATCCCTGTCAAATATGATAATGGCCTACACTTACGCACTGAGCATGAAAATCCACATCCCCAGGCTAAAAAACTGAAAAATGTCAATTAAAAAAAAATACACAAAGTCTCATGAGAAAGCATAATTTTGAAGAAAGTATCATAGAAATGGTCATAAGAGCAAATTAAATTTAAAACCCTCTCCCTCTCCTTCCTCCTCCTCTCCTCTATTTCTTTCTTTCAGATACTAAGATTGTACAGTTTTGCAAAAGCATAAGAAATATCAGAAGTTCTGAAGACATCATTGATTAGTTAATAAAGATAACTCCCTTTTATCTGTACAATGCCTATCTCTGACCGGTCCAAATTACTTTCCAATCGTTAACCAATTATGCAATTATTATGTAAGATAGCAAATAGCATTGTCTATTTGTAGATAAGAAAATTAAGTCACAGAGGTTAGGAGGTACTATCAGGTCCTTAGGCAGGTCTCAGAAAATCAATTCCAATCATTAAACTTACATAACATTCACTCACCAAACATTTCAGAGACTTGCTAGGCATTGTTTTAGATCAGCAGTAATAGTGACAAGCTCCTTATCCTCATGCAGCACACATGGCAAGAAGGGAAATCAATGGTAAACAAATATTTATCATTAGTCACATGATCCCAGCCCTGTCTTGTTTTTTATGTGTTTGTTTCTTTGGGTTTTTTTGCAAGTTATTTATTGCTAAAATGGAAAAGGACTGGATTAAGATCCCCTTTTCCCAGATGATGCACATAGCATTGCAGGTTTATCAATGGACAGATTCCATGTTCTTGAGCTGAATGGGCAAACAAGCTTTGAGAGATATGTGTAACTCTACTCTAACGCGGCCCCCTCCTTTGTACCAAATCCAAAAGCCTATTAAGGGGAGAAAAGATAATGGGATTGGGAATAGGGGGATAAGACAGAACCCCTTGTTCTAGAAGAAATTAATCCTCTTGCAAGCCATCTCTTCTGCTCATCAACTCAAGTTGCCAAAGAAATATGTTCTAGGTCCTTAGCCTCTTCACTGGCATAAGCATCAGGAACTCAATAGCTTTCATTGTGAACTGACTGCCCAAGGTCTTCTGATATGTGAATGATAGAAATAGTCCCATGAAGTAGGGACTTGACCTGTTTTCTGGGGTTTTAGTCACGTATATTTTCAAATTGGTAAATATTTACAACAGCTACATGGTATGTATTTCATGTTATAGGAAGCTGGCAGGGGGGGTGATTTTTAATTTAATCAACTCTGTTACTAAGCCAAAAAAAGAAATTTTATTTACACATAAAATATATTATTTTATAAACTGAGGAAATGCTCCTTGGAATAAGAAAATCAGGAGTTACTATAAAGACATATATACTCAAGTTTTCTAATGTACACTTAGCATCTTAAAATGTGACATAGTTACATCTAAACTTGAATTGGTAAAATAATTTCAAATTAAATATTAATCAAAGGTACAATTCTACCAAATCAATTTCATGCATTGCCATTTTGAAGGATGAAGGAAAACTGAAGTATAAATTATTTATAAGAAAAAATAACCCACAATAACATTGAGCTAATTAACACAGTAACTGTAGAATTTCAGGGCAAGAATAGAGGAAGAGGATTTCTTTGTTCATATTTTTCCTAGCCAAAATTTCATGAATAAATCATATGCTTCTACCCTATTTGTAAGAATCTAAAGAAGATTTGAATCTGACATTTTTTAAAAAACATTAAGAGCTTTTTTTTTTTTTAACATTTTATTTATTTATTCATAAGAGAGAGAGAGAGGCAGAGGGAGAAGCAGGCTCCCTGCTGAGCAGGGAGCCTGATGCAGGACTCGATCCCAGGACCCTGGGATCATGACCTGAGCCGAAGGCAGACGCTTAACCATGGGAGCCACCCAGGCGCCCAAGAAAGAGCTTTAACTGAATCCATATAGCATATAAAAATATTTCCTCAATTTGTATGTGTGTATATGAGTTTGACTGTGTGTGTATACTTTCCGACTTCAGCAAAAATCCTTTTAAAATTGGAACCACTTCAGCGCAGCCACTATGGAAAACGTTATGGAGGTTCCTCAAAAAATTAAAAATAGAACAAGAGCAATTCAAATTCCAGGGATTAATGAAGGAAATGAAATTGCCACCTCAAAAAGATACCTGCACTCCTATGTTCACTTCAGCATTATTTACAATGGCCAAGACAGGGAAACAACGTATGAATGAACAAATAAAATAAATACAGGGTGTGTGTGTATGTGTGTGTGTATATTTCCACACACACGCAATGGAATATTATTCAATCATAAAAAGGAGGGAAATCCTGTCATACACAACAGCATGGATAGATCTTGAGGGCATTATGTTAAGTGAAATAAATCAGACAGAGAGAGACAAACCAAACTCACAGATACAGACAACAGATTAAGGGGCACTAGAGATGCGATGAGGGCAGAGGGGTTGGGGAAATTAGATGAAGCTAGTCAAAAACTATAAACTTCCAGTTATTAGATAAATAAGTCCTAGGAATGTAAGGTACAGCATGGTGACTATAGTGACCAACACTGTATTGCATATTTGAAAGTTGCTAACGGAGTAGATCTTAAAAGTTCTCATCATAAGTGGGGTGCCTGGGTGGCTCAGTTAGTTAAGCATCTGTCTTCGGCTCAGGTCATGATCCCAGGGTCCTGGGATCGAGCCCCGCATCGGGCTCCCCGCTCTGCGGGAAGCCTGCTTCTCCCTCTCCCACTCCCCCTGCTTGTGTTCTCTCTCTCTGTCAAATAAATAAATAAAATCTTTTTTTAAAAAAAGTTCTCATCACAAGAAAAAAAATTATAATTATATGAAATGAAAGATGTTAAGCTAAACTTATTGTAGTAAACATTTTGCAATATAGACATGTATCAAAACATTATGTTGTATACCTAAAAGTAATAAAATTTTATATGTCCATTATATCTCAATAAAATTAGTTAATTAATTAATTAGTTAAACTGAAACCATTTCACTTAAATTAACATTCTTTCCATCCACCCCTCAGTAGCACTCTTATGGCTTAGAAAATGGCTATCACCATAACTGAGTCAGTCAAAAGAAGCACCAACATAAAGGACTAGAGTCCTGGCTTTATGTCTTACTTTAAGGAAAAGCAGAAAGAATGTTCTAAATTTTGAAATATTTAGCATATACTTACATGAAAAATATTTTTATTTTTAAATATTCATATTAAATCTTCATAGCAATGTTCTTATTTTATTAATTTTTAAAGCTAACATTATAAGAGAAAAATCTGAATTCTAAAGTTTTTGGAAGGATTCCCTGTGATCATGCATCATAACTTATGTTCAAGTAGTATATGTTAGATTAGTAATGCAAACACTGTAATAAAATTTTATACTATACATTTAAATGTAAATGTTAATGAATAGTTTGTTCCACAAAGATTATCTAGCAATATAGGGGGGAAATTATGCTTACTTCTACTGAAGTATATTCATACCCATTTCTTTTTCAATATCCCTGCACAGTATCCACTACTTAGTATAAATTCTAAAACTTAATTTCATTCTATTTAAGGTGTATTAAATGTCATAGTCTGAGCTAATGATCAGAATATGGTATTAAATAAATGAATGTTGTACTTGAAACTTTTCCGAAAAATTAGCTGAGTTGTATAATCATAGACATGACTTGTCATTGGAGTTGATTCTAGGGGGGAAAAAAAGTTTCTTAATAGGGAGAGGAAAAAAAAAAAAAGAGTGAGGCATAAAACACACCAAGCTAAAAAATACAGGTAATGCGTGCAATCTCTCATTTCTACTGGGGAAACAAAATGCCAAAATAATTGCACATTAGCGGCTTTGGATATAAAGAAAACGTTTTTCTCAGTATTGTTGGTTGGTTGGTGGGGATCACTATCTAGAATTGTTTACTGATGAACATTTAGTAATAATATACCCTCTGTGACCTGTACTAGATACTACAAGTTACACAGTTTTTGGAATTAAGTGGGAAATACCGACAATCTAATACAGGAATTACATACTATGATAAAGGAATATAGGGAGGGGTGAGTAAGGTTAACCTTGATGTGATTATGGGAAGGATAGGATACACAGAAAAGGAGGCTAAATTAAAAGATGGCTCTTCTGAGCTCTGAAACTATAAATACTTTTTTCCAGACCAAAGGGATGGGATAAGGAGAGCGTGAGTTCTAGGCCACAAGGCCAGGATCACACTGAGCCCTGCCAATCATTTTGAAGAGTTTAGACTTTAGGGACATTCAAGAATCTCTGGGTGGCAATCAAGAGTCATTCTTGCAAGTCATTTTAAAGAGTTGGTTGGGTGGTGCAGTTGGTTAAGAGACTGCCTTTGGCTCAAGTCGTGATCCTGGGGCCCTAGGATAGAGCTGGGGTCCTGGAATCGAGCCCCGACTTGGGCTCCCTGCTCAGTGGGGAGTCTGCTTCTCCTTATCCTTCTGCCTCCCCCCAACTCATACTCTCTCTCTATGTCTCACACTCCCTCAAATAAATAACATCTTTAAAAAAAAATAAAGAGCTTAGACTTTAAGGGCACTGAGACTCTCTGAGTGAGCAATCAAGAGGGACAGATCAGATTTTTACATGCAAAAGAGTATTACAGTTATTTAGGTGAAAAATGATGGTGACACTAATTAGAAGAATAGTGAGAGGGATGGAGAGAAGTGGAAAAGTTCTAAAGCTATTCAGGACAAATCATCAACAAGACCTAGGATCAACTGATGTGAACAGACAGAAAGAAAGGAAGGAAGAATTAATCTTAGATTTTTGGACTGGAAGGCTGGATGGATGGTGGTAATCCTTTCCATAGCTAGGAAAAAATAAAGGAAAGGCAGGGATGGAAAGGAAGATGGTAAGTCTCGTATTGGACATTTGAGCTAGAGGTACTACTAGGACCTCCAAATGGAGCTGGGTGTAGAGGTCCAGTCTAGAGATAAGAGAACAGGGTGGAAATCTGGACAATAGTTCTCCCTGAATCCAAAGGGGTAGGTGTGGTCACCAGGGTAAACCACAGAGTAAAAAAAGAAGTCCTCCAGGAACTTGAACATTTCAGCTATAAGCCAACACTCAGACAGACAAATAAGAAGAAAATCAATCGCATGTAAGTGGTGGACCTTGCTAGTTGCCTACTAAACATCCATTCTTTGTTCTTCCTTTCAACAAATACCAAATTTTGCTTGGGGAAGAAATGGGTTGGTTAAAAACATCTCTCCTTGCTAAAAAAAAAAAAAAAAAAAAAAAATTATAGACTTCAAGGTGCAGTCACTTGCCCCCCAGGACAGCAAACCAAGACCTAACTGCAGTTTCAAACTCTCCAGGAATGGAAATCTAAGCCAATAAACCTGAAATTTTTGGTCAGCACCAATGAGGTAATCTGGCACAGGGACCCTCTCCATTCCTCAAAGGAAGATGAAGTAATATGTATGAGACCCCCTACCCTTCCCCCTAATGGAAGGTGACTTTGCCAGAAACAATCCTTCCTTTACTTTTGCTGATAACTACTGGCCTCACTTTCCTTCCTATAAAAACCTTCCATTTGTTGTTACAGCTCCTAGGGGCATCTTTCTACTTGCCATGTGGGATGCTTCCTGATTCATGAATCACTTAATAAAGTCAATTAGATCTTCACATTTACTCCCTTGAGTTCTGTTTTTTAACACCACACATCTTTGAAACTACAGGTGGCCATGTGACATAGCTCTAGCCAAGGAAATGTAATACAATTCTGTTGGGTGAGATTTCCAGAAATTTATTGTTGTCCTGATTTTTTTTTAAAAAAGGGGGACGGGAGCTGCTGATTTTTTTACATTCCTTCATCTACTACAGCACCGAAAGGTGATATTGAGAGGTACAGCCATCACGTTGTAACCACAAGGAAGAAAACCACAAACTAAGGCTGGCAGAGCAGAAAAAGAGAAGGAAGCTGGATTCCTGATGGCTCCTTGGAGCTGCCATACTTTTACTGCACACCTTGCCTCCAGAATCAAATTTAAACCTGTCTGTTCAATTTCCCAACTTTGGTTCTATGCAGTAGGATGTAATGTGGATCTCGCTGGGTGCCATGAAATTCTGGGAAAGCGAACCTTTCGCAAAGGAGGTCAATTATGTCAAACGCTTGCGAGAGGTAAATTATATCCATTATAGAAAACAAAGTTTAGAAAGTTGAGGTCAAGACTATTAACAGTAACAGGATATTAGTGAAAGAGAAGGGTAAGGCCACACACAGTGCTAAGCACCTCTTTGCAAAGTTTTGGTAAAGCACCATATTTGAATTGCCTATGTTTGGAATTTTTTTTTTTTTAAAGATTTTATTTATTTATTTGAGAGAGAGAGAATGAGAGACAGAGACCACGAGAGGGAAGAGGGCAGAGGGAGAAGCAGACCCCCTGCTGAGCAGGGAGCCCGATGCGGGACTCGATCCCGGGACTCCAGGATCATGACCTGAGCCAAAGGCAGTCGCTTAACCAACTGAGCCACCCAGGCGCCCCAATGTTTGGAATATTGACTGGATCCCTGTTATAGCCTTCAACATACTGATGTAGAAGAAAACATTCCTGGAAGGAAAAAAAAATAGAAATAGAATAGTATATTATATTCTTACTCTTACGTTCTTGAAACAAAGGAACCAAGTAGATAAATAACCACAAACCTGAACGGGAGATACACAGACACTTTTGCAATTATATGTCTACCCACAAGACGCCAAATACTAATTTTTACCCAAAATGCATTCTGATAAAACAATTTATTTTCTGAAAAAAATATTTTGGCATTCCATATAAATGTGGGAATTGTAGTAATTTAGATCCCCTACTCATGCTTCCTAGAATTCATTAATATTTTAAAACCTCTAAAGTCTTACAGAAAAGAGATGTGTAAAAGTTTGTTTAAAGACTTATTTTACAAATTATTTTTTAACAGCTTACAGAAATACTTCACTGGAACATACTTTAAGAAAAGCCACAATGAAATATTTAAATGCTAACCATGCCAATGACAATAACTTTATAAACCTTCAAAATACATTTATCATAAAAGACATACCATGTACTGATATATGAAGATGATACATCATTTCACAAATATTTACATGGATTTTAAGTACATTTATGTTTGAGAGGATGGCTGACTTGGGGAACAGAAAACTCATTCTGAATGTAACCATATATGGCATTAGCTTGTCAGCCTTCACTTACCTGCAATGAAGAGAGACATCCTTTGGAACCATAGGAAAGGAAGGAGTACCCCTATCTAATAATGAGCCTACCATAGTAAATGCTCATGATACAACAGTTACCATGTATATAGTGCTTTATCAACCAGCCACACTTCTAAGCACTTTGCATATATCAACTTATTTAATCCTCCTCAAACCTCTCTAAGGTAAGTAGAGTTAATATCCCCCTTTCACAGGTGAGGGAACTGAAGCATAAAGAGGTTAAATAAATTCACCAAGGTCATAGAGCTATGCTAAATGAACATTCACTGAATTTGTTGAGAACAAAACTAATGACAGAATTAGTTGTAACTAATTCTATACAAATTATATATGTACAAATATATATATATAAATATACAAAATACATATGTGTATACATATACACAAATTACATACATACAAATTCTATTAGTAACTGTAAAGAGTGTCAATAATGTTCTCTATGGATAAAACCCTTTGTCCAGGGTTAAGAGAACCCATTACATTCAAACAACACAAACTCTTGGAATAGATCATGAGAAATGTATGGTTATTCACCTGGGGTTGATAATTAAAATTTTGAGGGAGGCTTAAGGAATTATAACCAACACAGTTCAGAAAGAACAGAGACTTTAGTGGTATTTAGTTGAAGGAAGGGAAGGAGGGAGGCAGAGAAAGAAAGAAAAGAAGGAAAGAAAGAAAAGGAAACTGTATGGAATTGATTTTATTGCCTCCCAGTGTTACAGAGTATGACCACAGAATTCTGAGTTTCTTCAAGGTTTTAGTTTTTGGTGATTTAGGCAAAAGATGAGAGGACAGGAGTTAAAGGCAGCTGTCAACATGTTCTCAATCCACTGACCACAAAAATATTTTCTCCTCTCCTGTGGAATTTTGGCTCTTTGCTACTTTTTTTCCTGAGGTGGATCGAAAGGAAAATACACTATAGTCATATTTTCCAAGAATTCCCTTAAGCAAGATTCAGCAAGGTTACAACCTGTCCTACGCTTTCATTTTAGAACTAAGGGAAGTCACTTGGGTAAGCTATGACAAGTGCTGAGTTATGTGATCAAAATGCTCTCAGTATCCTTCTACATCAAACACAGACTCCTAATCCATTTTCTGGTGTCTGACAGAGATAAGAATCTGATAAAATGGTAACTTAATGTGACTCAATCTAGATAAAGTACAGTATTATGTGGAAAAGAGATACAGGGTGATGGAGAGGAAGAGATTGAGAAAGAATATAAATCCTTGGGGGGAAGGGATGTCCTTTCCCATTTTCTTTTTAACTTTTGGCTTTTCTTCTAAGTTCTACTCCATCATTTACTGGATAATATTAAAAATGTCCCCATTCAGGCATACTAAATATCTTGGTCATAAACTTTTATTTCTCTTGACAAGTGTAAAATGTCATAGGCACTATTAAAACTTCAATTTAGACCTTAGGTTAAATACGACTTAAAATGTTACTAAAGCTACAATTTCCACTTTGGAAATACTAAGAGACTAAGATTAGAAACTGTTTGATACTCAGAAACCTAAATTAAACATCAGATATAATTTATTAAAAATTGGGCCCCACTTAATAACTATCTTCAAACATATGAGCTGCTATATTAAAAAAATGGCTTTTCTATTATCACTTAGCATATAATATGAAAAAAAGACTTCCACAGCATAGGATTTAAGTAAATTAAAGTAATAACTTTGTGTTAACATATGCTGATGCATGTAAGGGGTACTGATGATAGAGCCTAGATAATCTTTGGCTCTGAACCTCCTTTAATACAACAAACGATCTTTAGATAATTTAAACTAAAAGTTAAAGGAACAGATTAAATGACTTCCAAATGACCCTCCCAGCCTGGTTCTATTCTTATTAATAAATTCCAGAGTTTCCATAGTTTTCATTCTACAAAATTCAAAGTAAAAAAGCTATAAATACAGCATTTCACTTTTGGATTACGTTAAGTAAATACAGCCTTCCATGAATTTACATAAAAACACCTAAGATAGAGTTTGTGTATTACTTTTCTTGATAAACAGTGTTATGGATCTGATAAAGTTTTGAGTATTCTGTTCTTTGCTTAATATCCCACTATCTGTAAATATTCGTACATAGTAAACATTGTTTTCCTTCTCCAACCAGGCTAATGTATATCTCTCTACTCTTTCAAGTTTAATCCTTACCATAACTACACCATCCCCCAACCCCCAGCACATTCTCTCTCTACCTCTCTTCTGTCTGCACCTCTCTCTTCCTCTCCCCTTGTCTAGCTCACTCTCCGTCTCCCCTCTTCTCTCTCTCTGTCTCTGTCTCCCACTCTGTCTCTGTCTCTGTCTCCCTCTCTCTCTGAGTTTCTCTCCATGTTACTCTGGATGTGTCTCCCTCTGTGTCCTCCTGTGCTTTTCTTTCTGTGTGTTTCCCTCTCTCTATCTCTGCTCCCAACTTGCTATGCTATCTCTACTAGTCTCCTGTATATCCGTCTCCACTCTCCCCTGTCCTCACTTCTGGTTTAGAAACCCAGGGTAATTAAAATCCACCAAAAATCTTGTTCTTAATTGCTTCTCTTTTCAAAAAAAAAATCAACCACATTGGGTTTGCATTCCAAAAGGTTTTCTTGGTTCTAGAGGATGAGTAGGGGGTCTATGAACTCCAGTTTAGCACAATGTGTACCACTGCTTCTCAAATCTGAATTTGCACGAGTTACACTGTAATACTGTTAAAATGGAGGGTCTGATTCAACATCTCTAACTTGCTTCCACGTAATGCCAATGCTGCTGGTCCCCAACCACACTTTGAGTAGAAGCCTCCAACTGCTGCCTGTAACCCACGCAATCCTTCCCTCACCAGAGTTTGCTTCCCTCACACGCCTAGACACAACATTACTATCCATATGGGTTTCTTCTCTTTCTTATCTCTCTCTTGCCTACTTACTGCAGTGTCTACATTTCCACTGGTTTTTACATCTTAATTTTAACTAAGCTTTTTAAAAAAAATTCATTAACCACAAACTAAAGCCTAAGATTGTAATAAGAAATTTAAAACATTACTATGCTGTAATTTCCCTTCGATTTCTCATCGAATTTGTTTCATTAAATATAAATCTACTGGACTATAATAGCTTTACATAGAATATATAGATTACTGGTAAAGTACAGGAATACAAGTAACTCTGTTACAGAACACCTATTTTGTGTATTTTTTCCCTATCCAGAAAGAAACAGAGAAAGTAAAGATACCTAGGTCTTATTCTGCATTTGTAGATTTTCCTGAGGGAACTTCAGAAAACCCCTTCAGGTACTGCTGAATTTCCTGAGTAATGTTATCCCCAGAAGAGTTTCTTAAATATTCCAGAACCTTGAAAGAAAGAAAAATTCCCAGGGAAACAGTACCTGATGACTGCATTCTAAGTACTGTTCTTTCAAGTGAGTGTTGGAGATCATGTGAACTGCTTGACTATATAAAGAAATTGTGTGCGGAATGAGTGAAAACAGTAGATTAGACGGCTCCTCGAAGTGGCATTATGACACTTTATCGTGGTCATCACACATGGAATAAAACGCTTCTAAGTTACACACCAGATCACTTCACTTGCAATGTGCCAGGAATGGCGCCAGGCACTTGGGTCATTGCATGGTTCCATCTTGAGATGAATGTAAGGGGAACAGGAAAGGAAGCATATTGCAGGCTGAGATAAAAGAGGAACATACAATTTCCTGGGATCGTGATGGGCTGCAGCGTACTGAACTACTGTTAGCCACTCAAAGATAACATCACCTAATCCAAACTCTCAGTCCTCATCTGCATGGTCATAGACTTGACCTGGACTTTGCTATTACCAATAATTGTATCTCTTGCAAAATTTCAGCCTCTACTGTCTCACCCTTCAGAATTAAGCCAAGGGGTGCCTGGGTGGCTGAGTCGTTAGGCGTCTGCCTTCAGCTCAGGTCATGATCCCAGGCTCCTGGGATCGAGCCCCACATCAGGCTCCCTGCTCCGTGGGAAGCCTGCTTCTCCCTCTCCCACTCCCCCTGCTTGTGTTCCCTCTCTCGCTGTGTCTCTCTCTGTCAAATAAATAAATAAAATCTTAAAAAAAAAAAAAAAGAATTAAGCCAAGTCTTCAATCTTCAAATTGAATCCTTGCTTTTCTCTTCATCTTCATTACTACCATGTGCTTCACTAGCATCATCTTATGCCTGGAATACTGCAGGAGCTTCCTAATTGGTCTCCCCCAGTCATTCTGCAACTCATTCTCTATGCATATAGTACTCAAGTATCACATGAGTGACATTTTTAAAGTATAAATCAGATCATGTCACCTCCACTATTGCCCAAAAACCTCCTGTGGTTCTCATGCACTGAACATATAACCCAACATTATTAACCAGGTAACAGGACCCTGCATAATCTAGAAGCCCCCCATCCCCCTAGTGTCTCCCTTACGCATACACCATACCCACCATCTTTCCTTTCCTCAAATACACCCCAGTCTATCAGTTTCTTAAGGCCTTTTAGATGGACTGTTCTATCTGCCTGAAACGTTTTCTTTTACCCTGTGTCTTGGTAGCATCTCGTATTTCGGTTCTCAGTTTGACCCCAATTCTTCCTGGCATATGGCACAATTTTTAACCATAAAGTTATTTGTATAGTAGTTGCTTATTTTCTGTCCTCATTCCTTCTCCCCCTTGTATTGTAATTTCCATGAAGGCAGAAATCATTTCTTTTTTGTTCACCACTGAACAGCTAGAATGAAGTAAAATGCCTAGAAAGAGTTATTTTGGAAAAAAATATGGGGGGATATTTTAGTATTTTTCACATATTGATTTAATTTCCAGCTTTAAAAACAACTTTTTTAATGCCCACTTTGGGTAACAAAGAAACAGAGAACATTTATACCCCCCAAAACATTGAATAGTATTTTATTTTAACCTGACAAAAAAAGTTTAAATTGATAATTAAAGGCAGCTTAAGCTAACTTATATTGTATTAATTAAAATTAGTGACACCTGAGTGCCTCAGTCAGTTGAGTGTCCAACTCTTGATCTCAGCTCAAGTCTTGATCTCAGGGTTGTGAGCTGAAGCCCCACAATAAAAAATAAATAAATACATAAATAAATAATCTTAAAATTAATTATACTAACAAGGTTTAGGTATGTTTTATTAAATACATTTGTCACTCATTTTAAAATACATACAAATGATTCTCAAGCTGGTCTGTGTATGTGGGAAAAACTTCTAGCATTTAAGTCGTAAGTAAATTAGGAGGATTAAAAGGAGTGATATGATGATAAGATTCGAGAGGTAACCAGATCTATCTTGTTATTTTAATATTTTTTACAGACAGTACTGTTTAAAGGAGGAGACACTGCCAAGAATTTCCCATAAATAACTAAATACTGAATTGATTTTCTGGAAGCCTCAAGGGGCTTTATATCTAAGCATCAACTAGTGTTGAAATAATCATCTTAGTATTTTTCAGCACATACGAACACCATCTACTTTTTGAGAAAATAAAAGGAGTGGCTCATGAGACTGGTAAGGGTATATGTAACCTCTAACCCCATAATTACTGGATTGAATCTTATCCAGGATGGTGAATCTAGTAATATTCAGCAGAAAGAAGTTGTTTTGTAGCATCCAACCTAGAGAGCTAAATTTTTCCAATTAGTCTTTTGACACAAATATGTGTTCCAACATATCCAATACCTTTTTTGGCCACCTAAGACTGAATAATGATTGAATAGCAAATAGTTTTCCCCAGAGCATGTACAGGGACCTTAAGGTATCTAAAAGGCTATCTACCCAACTTTCAACAGTAGTTAACTCTTGGTGATGAGACTGCAAGAACATGTACATATTATCACAAATAAAATACAATTTTCCAGAGTTATATAAAAATGACCTCTGTAAGCTTATTAAATCACATTCCTTAACCTGTGGTTGGGAGTAAAGAAAAAGAAATGTATAATGTGCCTCTACTCTTAAGATCTTTCTACAAATCTACTAAAGATTAACACATAACAGTTACAGGAGATAAAGGAAAAACATAAAAAGTTTGCCAAAGAAGTCAACAGAACATGTACCCTGAACCATGTTTAACTAGAAGGGGTTTTAAGATAGAATATAACCTGTTGGTTATTTATGAATAAACAGTACATTCTCTAACAGAGCCAACTCCTCTAACACCCACAGTCAAATGATCAGCAAACTTTGCCCTGTCTTCTACTAAAATGCCCATTGAAACTCAAAATTTCTCTTTATGCCCATTGTCACTGTCATCTCTCATGGATTCATCTCTTCATGGATTATGAAATACAGGTTTCTGCCTTCATATTTCATATTAAATACTCTTTGAAAAGAGAAAAACAAAAAAAAGAGAGAGACAGATAGAGAAAAGGAGGAAGAAAGAGAGAAGGAAAGAATTTTTATGTCTTTCAAAAGAAAATGACCACTATCTTCTCTCTTAATATAATAACTAAAGGATGATGCTCTTACTTTTCCCAACAAATAAAGAATTCCCTCCACAATATATTCACTTGAAGGTATAATGTGTCTATACTTGATTTATGACACAATTTAAACCTGACATCTGGATGCAACAAGTGATCTGATAGGCCTGCTACTTACATCATGGAGATTACAGAACTTTTTTCCCTGATTTTCTGATTTTTATTTCTCAGTTACTTAATATGATAAAATAACTATAAACCCAATAACAAAAATCTAAAAATAATCATTAAAGGCAGCTATGGGATCAAATGTTTCTGTCTCCCTCCCCCTCCCCCCAAATGTACATGTTTAAGTCTTAATCCCCAGTGGGATGGTACTTGGAGATGGGGAATTCAGGTGGTAATATGGGTTGGATGAGTTCATGGGGGTGGAACCCAGGATGGGACTGGTGTCCTTACACAGGGATAAAAAAGACCAAAGCCCTCTCTCTACCATGGGAGGAAACCAAGAAAAAAACTCTCACCAGAACTGGACCATGTTGGCACCCTGATCTCCAACTTCCCAGCCTCCAGAAATAAATAAGTGTTTGTTGTTTAAGTCACCCAGTACATGGTATTCTTTTTATAGCAGCACAAGCCAATAAAGACAGGCAATAACAGAATATATTTGACTGATAGTAAAAACTCAAGTGTTTAATAATCATAATCATGTCATAGAACTTAGCAATGCTGCCTCTTTACTTAAGTGAACAAATACATAAATTTAATTAGAAAAAATATGGATGTTATCCCAACTGTAAAAGTTATAAAACTGAATTTTTTCATTTGTCCCTGAAAGAAAAATGATTTGAATCAACACTATTGCATGTCCTGCATTAACACTGAAGATTTTAAGGTAAGGGTAAATTTCTCATACCACTGATTTCAATTCAAGGTGGAATTTAATATATTCAACACATTTTTTACTTAACCAGAAATTAATTTAAGAAAATTTACTTACTGAGGCATTTTACTTATATTTTAGTATATTAATGCACATATCTTTAAATTTAAAATGAAGTGAGTCCATTTTTCAAGTCAGAAGCATCAGATCCCATTTATATAAAAATAATCTTGGTGTTTGATGAAAAGAGATAAAGAGGAAAAAAGTAATGAAAGTAACAGCACCAGTGATTAAATTTATAATTTATAATTTATGATTTATAATTATGTGCCAGTCGCCGTGCTACACACTTTATATGCATAATTTCACTTAATCATGAATCAATTTTGGAACAAAGAATCAGTTCATTTTAGAACGTAAGTGTACCAGGAAGCGAAAAGATGTTTAAATCATTAAACTAAACAACTAACATTCTTCCTTTGCTCTTGAAAACAAAGATAAGATATAAAAACGGTTTTAGAATGTAGTGAAAGCACTTGAAAACGGCAAGTTAAAAAAATAAAACAAATTAAGTAAAGGAAACAATAGTTTTAAACATGCAATATAAAGCAAATTCAATTTCAAAGATAAAAAGTCTATTAGGGAACAATGTGTGTGTGTGTATAAACTGTATAAATAATTCTGGTGTCTGACCATAATAGAGGTCAGATTGATTATGTGTGTGCACACAGTCAGTTGATCAATATTTTAAAATATAATAGCATATTCTATTTCCACGTGCTCATCTGAACCATTTCACCTCCAGGAGTAATCCCTTCCATCTTCCAAGGTCCAGATTTTAGGAATACATTCTACTGTACCTAGG
This sequence comes from Mirounga leonina, assembly GCF_011800145.1. NCBI lineage: Eukaryota > Metazoa > Chordata > Mammalia > Carnivora > Phocidae > Mirounga > Mirounga leonina. The sequence goes on from NW_023270431.1 coordinate 5,434,383, forward strand.
TAAAGACATGGCTACCTAGCATCCATGGTTAGTTTACTTTATCATTTTACCCAAAGGAGGAAAATTGGATAAATCAAATTCTAAATCACTTTGATAAGTATCATTTAATAACAACAAAAGATCATGCTATATTCAAAGTAGTGGGAAAATACTACCTCAAAATATAAACATTTACCCCAAAGTAATTACTATTAAAATGTACCCCAGTTAATAAAATCTGGGAAGACTTAATCTTTGATTAATTGGACAAAATGTTTATTTTTGTTTTTTTTCCAGGAAAGATAGTTCCCTGGTTTTGCTGCTAAGACAGCTAGCAGATGTCTGCCTAGTCTGAAGGGAATTTCTTTTCCTCAGAGAAAACAGCTTAAATAGGAAACAAATAGCCATATGCTAACAGTGCACAGCTTAGCAGATGACGTAGAGGGCCATGTTCTACGATGGAAAGCATGAGGGTCAAGGTTCAGATTAATTTTCCTTAAAATTCAATGCAATTACCCAAGATCAAATTACTTATTAAATATAAGTTTTGTCTAAGAACTGTGCTATTAATTTGTGTGCCAGGCACAAAATGAAGTTCTAAATTTAGTAAGTGATTATGTTGGGTTCAGGAGAATGGAGAATGGACCCATAAAATATTTAGTAGACTCTTGAATAGAGCTAATACAAGATAAACAAGAGAATACCACTTGCAAGACAATTTCAGAAAACTTACTTTGAAACTGAATTAGATAAAGAGTAAAGTTTTCATAAATCTTAGAAACTGCGAGCGATATCTAAATTTTCCAATTTAATGTTCCCATCAAGATATAGCATTCTTGGCTTGCAAAGAAAAATAAGAATTAAAAAAATAAATTTAAAAAATACATCTGTGATTAATTTTTTTTCCTTTACAGAGATAAACTTCCAAAAATTCCAGGAAACTTTAGTAAGGACCATCATATATTTCTTAGTATTCCAATTTTTAGACTTTATAATTGTGTGAGATAACTTTTTAATTGCATCGAAACTGAGTTTTCAAGAACAAGAAATGCAGCTTTTACCACATGGCAAGGATAGGCACCCAAAGGCTGGCCAGTGCTTTTCACTGGGTCTAACCTGGTTATAATTGGGATTTAAATGAAAATAAAAAATAAACAATCCCAAAAATAACCAATAAATGCAATCCTTTTGGTGTACTTTTTAAATTTCAATAAATATTAAAAACACAAAAGACACAATTATCATTTCTATACAGAAACAAGGGTTTTCAATGGCATTCAATATCTTTTTTTTTCCAGTGTTTGTGAGATTGACAATTGTTAGGAACCGAGAAATCCAGTTGTTGTTACAGCTGTAAAACTTGGTTTAAAGGCAAATAAAACACAGATAAATGTTTTTAAAAGCATTACCAACAACTGTGCTGTGAAATCTGGGTTGCCTCTAGACACTTTTGTTAATGCTATTACTTTGGGCTACAGTGTCACTAAGAAATTAGATGCAATCTTTGTCTTCCTGTGTCTTTGGGAAGAATAAGAATAGTTCTTATTGAACTTCTGGAACCTAAACTAAGAAAATGTGAAAAAAAAAAAGTAGTAATATTCTCCAGGAAAAAATAAAACCAAACTAGAACCATACTTTACAGATTTAACCCACAGCAAATATGGCCTGTTTCCCTGGACCTCCACCCCCGACCCCCACCACCTCCCAATATACACACACAACTTGGTTGTTCATGTAACACACAAAAGGCAACTTTCCATTTTAGGACCATAAACATATTTTACAATGGTGAATCAACAGTAACCATTGCCTAAAATAAATAACTGAAATACAGGTGAAATATGTCACTACGTATCTATTTGTAAATTTAGGGCCATAAACATATTTTACAATGGTGAATTAACAGTAACCATTGCCTAAAATAAATAACTGAAATACAGGTGAAATATGTCACTACGTATCTGTTTGTAGTGCACTAAAGCCCGAATTTACTAAATAATTTTTTAAACACACAGAACCCATTTTAACTCCAGAGCACTCAATTTTTCCCATATAACTTAGGTTACAAAATAATACAATTTATCCAAATAAAAACATGCTGTTAATTATTGTAATCAAACAAGTACAAAAATTGTTGAAAACAAACACTACTCACCCTTTTTTCAGGGTTTAGAATAATTATTATCACTAATAAAAATCTTTATTACCAAACTATCCTTATGAATATCAAAATATGTTTGATAAATATACAATGTACATTCTGCCTTTCTACATATATGAATTGTTAATGAATATGATCTTAAAGAATTGTTTAAAATACCTTAACTGAATTTTATTCAGTAAATTATAATATTCTCTTTTCTCTGGAGCTTGAAATGTTTTGGAGACATACTGAGAAATATCACACTAAAATTTGTGATTTATGCATTCAGGGACTGTGTATTTGAATATTTTACTGATAAAAGTTATATAATGATCTTATGTCTGGTTTCAGTTCCTTGAAGGTATATTTGTTGACTAAGACTGGAAAAGCATTTCCCGTAATGGACTCACAAGGTAATGGAATGTCTTGCTTAGAAAAAGAATTTAACCGTAAACTAATAATGTCTTTTAAAATAGCTACACAAAAGCCAGATTAGAAAAACACAGCTCTCTAAATCCCAGTGCATTAAGGGTATCTTGATCATCTAAAGTAAAACCAAAGGAGTTTTGAAAGGCGAGATCTAGAGGGTAAGCGTTTAGATGTTCTATTCAAGTCTATAACCTTTTCTAAAAATTCTGGCAATGATCAGAATGCAAGTAGAGTAAGAAAACACAGAAACACAATATGATCTCAGATATATATTTCTATTGGTACATACTTCATTTATAAGGAATTATAATTTCAGAGAATAAACAATTACTCTGGTTTTCCTTCTGATCTTCAGTTTCTTATCTACCAAAAATAAGAATTGGCCTAGGTCATCTACACCATCTTTCTTGATTCTCTATATTTGTTTTCAAATGTTAACTTAATTTTATCTCCACAAGGAATAAGTATTCTTAAATATAAATGTGTCAAAAGGTAGATAAGTATTAATATCATAACCTGAAAGAAGAGTTTATCAAAATATATATATCCTTTTATAAAAACATTTAAACTTTTGCCTGCACCACATTTAAATTTGCGAAGAAAGAGAGAAAGAGAAAGAAAGAAAGACGAGAGAAAGAAAGAGAGGAAGGAAAGAAGGAAGGAAGGAAGGAGAAAAAGAAAAGTAGCCTGCTGCTGTGATTACAGGTTTTTATACATCTCACTTATGCAGTTCTAAGATTTCCACTGATAATCAAGGCAATAAGAGAAAGTACAATAAGTTTGTGATCAATTAAATGTGAAGAGAAATATAAACTTGAGTTTCAAGTAAATGTTTTAAAAATGTGAATGGCTAGTCTGGCATAGTTTTAAACGGTTACTTTCATTTTTTTATCTAATTAAATTTTATGTTCATGTTAGACATCTTTGGCATTCTGTCTCACCCTAAGTACTACATGGTTCTATGAGTGTGATCTAGATTCTTGGAGACTGATTCCACATTAATAATCTGATTAAGTTGGAAAATCTGTCTCTAAATTCCTTTCTATGTCTATAATTGCATAACTATCTGTGGATCTATATATTCAAGTTCTAGTTGAATGTTAGAGACAATGTTAGAGATTATGAAGCTGATTATATAGTTATAATTTTGAACATAAATTGTATCAAAATATCAATCATCTTGGGAAACATCATCTATACATATATACATAGATATGTATGCAGTTTCACCAGTAATTTTATGTAAAGCGTATTAGAGAACTAAATTTCATTTGTCTTTCCAACCAATCCCTATGCAATTCTCCGTTGTACCTATAATACACAGAACAGATTCTTCCAAGGATATGAAACTTTCTGGCTACCTCTTGAATATTTACTGAAAATAAGAAAAGAGAAGCCCGATTTGTATTCAAATACATTACACACCTAACAATTTAATCATTAGCCAAAAGATCCTTCTTGAGGTGATTGCAAATGAACTGCATTTGCTCGCTGTGTCAATAAACTAAACCATCAACTACCTGAGGATTACATACACAGGTTTTCCTCTCAGAGTGCACCACAGTAGCCAAAGTAATAAAGTATGAGGCACAAACATCTATTTCTCTACCTATAGCTTTACCAAAAGCATATTTCTAAGAATTAGAAACAGTTTAAAACCGTATCTTATACTCCCGGTTGAAAGTATTTCTCCAAATGAAAACAAACGAAAAATACCCCATGCTATTCTTTTCACTTGTATTCAATCTATTTGAAAGCAACAAAGGAGAAGGATCAATCAATTTTTTAAGAATAAATCAATTTCAATGAAAACATTCAACAGAAAGCAGCTCCAAGTCCAAAGTAGAATGGTTCATCAACTACATGCAAATCCAAAACAGGCTTGAATAACCCGCTATGATGAGAAATATATATATAAAAAAATCAAGTAAGTAGAGGATTGTATTCGTACAAAAAGCTAGAAATTGTCCTCAAGTAAAGCCTGGGATATAGGTTTGACTCTTTATTACCACTCTCCAGGCAAATGATCCCACTGTACCATTCCCACTGTCAAAAGCCGGAAGCCCATTGTACTTACTTGCCACCTCCAGCGATGCGTTATGGCTCACGGCCTCTCCGAGGTAATTCCTTGCTACACAGACGTAGACCCCTTCATCAGGCCTACTTTTTCGTCCATGTACTATACGTAAGAAAAATAAAGATCCACTTGGCAGCAACATTCGGTGTGAGCGAGGGTCATCTTTGTCTGTCTCCACTCTCTCCCCCCCTTTGTACCATTCGATAGTGGGTGTGGGGCGGCCTTCGGCTTTACAGTTCAAAGTGGCAGGTTCTCCTTTTGACACAATTAGGTCGGAAGGGTGTTCAACAATGCGAGGTGGAAAATCTTCCTGACGAAGACGGGAGCCTGCAGAAGAATTGGCAAAATAGCTTCATATTATCACATGGAAATAATTAAAAGTCTTTTTTCAAAAGCCTAGGTGTAAGCACTGCTATATGAACAGGGCATAATAGTGACCCTGTATTTACTCCCAACCCTATTTACTAATTAATGCTACTGGTGTCCACCTCAAATACACCTTCCAATTCTTGAATCCTTTTGACTCTCCATCTAGAAAGTGCTCTTTTTTTTTTTTTAATTTTTTTTTAAAGATTTTATTTATTTGCGAGAGAGAGAATGAGAGACAGAGAGCATGAGAGGGAGGAGGGTCAGAGGGAGAAGCAGACTCAGCAGGGAGCGTGATGTGGGACTCGATCCCGGGACTCCAGGATCATGACCTGAGCCGAAGGCAGTTGCTTAACCAACTGTGAGCCACCCAGGCGCCCTAGAAAGTGCTCTTGCTTAAACTTTGCCTGTACAAATCCTGTCTGCTCTTCAAATTCCTTGTCCACAAAGTCTTTCGGAAGCCTTCACCCTGTCTGTATTTACCATATATGTGCCTGTTTTTGCAGAGGACCGTGAGAGAGACTTGTAGAGCGTTACAAATAATAGCATAACTTCTTAAAGTCTCCTTTGTAACTAACATTAATCAACACTTTAAAAAAACCTAGTCTTGGGGCACCTGGGTGGCTCAGTCGTTGAGCATCTGCCTTCGGCTCAGGTCATGATCCCAGAGTTCTGGGATCGAGCGCCGTGTCGGGCTCCCTGCTCCGCAGGAAGCCTGCTTCTGCCTCTCACACTCCCCTTGCTAGTGTTCCCTCTCTCGCTGTCTCTCTCTCTGTCAAACAAATAAATAAAATCTTTAAAAAATAAAAAAAATAAAAAATTTAAAAAAACCTAATCTGGGGGCATCTGGGTGGCTCAGTGGTTAAGCATCTGCCTTTGGCTCAGGTCATGATCCCAGGGACCTGGGATGGAGCCCCATGTCGGGTTCCCTGCTCAGCGGGGAGCCTGCTTCTCCCTCTCCAGCTCCCCCCTGCTTCTGTTCTCTCTCTTGCTGTCTCTCTCGGTCAAATAAATAAGTAAAATCTTAAAAAAAAAAAAACAAACCTAGTCTGTAGACCAATGAACATCATATTCAAATATACGATGAAACTGCTCTTTATATAGGTTTTTCTATCTTCCTAATAAAAAAGTGTGTGTGTGTATACACTTTCCCTGAGTTTGAATTAATAAATTAATTTAATTAATAATTTAATTTAATTAATTGCCAATAATGATGTTAATATTTAATATACTTCAAAGATGAAATGTTATATAATTGAGTTTAAATAATCAAATATAATATAAAATGAAAAAGGATATTGGGTAAGGGACTGCATTCTATATTACATAGTAAGTGAGATCCTGAGTGTGTGTGTCATTTAAATATTTCCTGTGTCTGTACCTTATCTTTTCCAATGAGATTATAACTTCTAAAACAGGGATCAAGAGTCATATTTTTTAATAATCCTATATACTCCTGCTGTGGATAAATTTAATATGTAAATTTCTTAAGGATTTCTCAAATGCCCCAAACCTTGTTCTTATCTAGCCATCCAATCTCAAGGAATAATGCAACATAGAAACCAGGCTTCCTTGACACCTCCCTTTCTTTCCCCTCCTCCTCCTCCTTGATATTTCTCAAATCAATCTACTCATCTCCATCTCTACAGCCAGCTACCAACCCAGGTCAAACTACCATCAATTCCCACCCAGATTTAGGAAAGCTCTTAAATCGCTTCACTTCAGTATAGCCAGAAGAAGGCTTTGAAATGCAAATACCATCTAGGTTCTCCCCTACTCCAGTGGCTCTTAAAATAAACTCATCGCTCTTAAGATAAAGTCCTTAACAAGATCTACAAGAATGTGTTCATTCCCCTATCTAGCTCTCCAGACTCTTCCTGTTCCACTTCTTTCTCTGCTTTCTTCACCCCACCTTGTGCTAGTTCACAAATACAACAGGCTTCCTCCTGCCACAGACCTACACCTGCCTGTGCTTGAAATGATCTCACCCTAGTTAATATCCACTTTCCTTACAAATCTCTGCCCTCCCTGATCTTTCCAAAAAAGAGTTAAATGCTCCTTTTATAAACCTAAATAGCCCTATATAGCTACATTTGGTAAGAATCATCAGAATTGCAATTTAAATTTTTTTGTTTGATGCTTGGGAATCCTGTCTTTCCCATTCCTCTGTAAGATCCATGGGTCTGATTTTGCTCATGGTTGCTTCTCTTATGCCTGGCAGAGTGCTGAGCATACTATAGGTACTCAATAAATATGTGTTGAATAAATGAAAAAATGAATGAAGTCCTAATGGGGAAGACCTATTTGAGTAGAAATGATCTGAAACTTAATAATCATGTATTCTACAAAAAGACATTAAAAGATTACATTTTTTCTTAATGAATGAAATGAACAGATGATGAAGCTTAAAGAACATTTGCTTCATGAAGTAACAAAAACTGTCATCTGAAATATTAAGTAATAGTTTTGTAATCTGAAATACTAAGAAACAGCTTTAGTTCAATGCATGGTATACAACATACTATAAAGTCTTTAAATGAAACCAGCCTCTAAAGGAGGAAGAAATAAACCAGCAACATGGAGAAAAAAATAACTTGGAAACTCATACTTTCTCACAAAAGGTATATTGAAGTCAAATGAAATTTAAGTTAGATTTTAGATTACTCAATCACAAATGCTATATAATTTCAAAAAATAAAACATTATATATGACCAGCCTTGACTTTGGCTGTAATTATGAAGGGTGGATGCTACTGAGGATCAACTACTGAGGTAACAGATATTTAATTAAAACACACGTTACTTTAAATTCTGAAAGTCCATTTCAGATAGGAAAGAGGGATGCATAATTTTCTATGAGGAAACAAAGAAAGGACACTTAAGACTGCCTGAATGAGGGAGAGGAGGCATCCTGAGACATAAAATTTGAGATGAGATGAGTCTTGAAAAATGAGCCACGGATAAAAGAAAGGAGATACTTTCACCCAGAGGCACAGTTACAAAAAGAATATGGTACACTTGTGGGACCTGCGGGGAGCTAGTATGGCCTGAGTGGAAGGTGCACGTCAGAGATTAGCAAGTATGTGCCTGAAGAAGTAGTCAGAAGCAATAATGTGATGAGCTTTGCACATCAAGTCAAAGTTCTAGAACTTACTTGAAGGCAACAGAACTTTTAAATATTTTAAGCAAGGCATGGGCACAGTCATGCTTGGTCTTAAGGAGCTCACCATTGGTAGTATGACACTGGACTACAGAGCAAGCTAAATTAGGAGGTAATTGGTCAGGAAGCTTTTGTACTCTTTAAACAATAAATTCTGAAAACTTGGGACTTTGACAGACAGAAGAGAAAATATAGGAAAGAATCTAGAGATATTTAGTTATAAAATCAACAGGATCTGATCACTGGCAATGTGGGGTGAAAAAGAAATGAAAAATGCACAGGATGGAGGAGAAGAACAAGGCAGAGGATTCCAAGTTTGTGATCTAAGCAGTGGGTGAATGACAGTCCCAGTGAAGGTGGAAAATCAAAGAGTGAAATTTGGTGAGAGGAAGGACAGAGGAGATGATTTATTCAGTCTGAGACATGCAGGGCTTGAGGTACTTCTTGAATATCTGAGTGGAGATGACAAGTTGCCAACTGAATATCCAAGTTTGACCTCAGAAAAAAATCTCCGCTGGAGCCGTAGATGAGAATCAAGCTGGAGACTGAAACCATGGGAAAGAATGAAACTGTCAAGGGAGAGTGTATAAAGGAAGTAACGGCCAATTACAGAACCCAGAGCACACCCAGACTCTACTAGAATACAGTGGAGCTCAAGACTCTCTCTATCCCTACCCTGCAGGCCCATATAGCTGGACCCCAGCTAGCGTGACTTTTGGGAACGGAAAACTCAGGCCTAATCTTTCACCAGAATGTTTGTACAGCAGTAGTCAGTAAAAGAGTTTCAGCAATAAAAATGGCGTCTATATTACTAAAGGCTAAATTGTCATGCTCCATGGAATACTCTTTCCTCAGATTGTTAATATGTATTGCTCAAAAAAAGAGTTGCAGTTCTCAGGGTCTTTTGTCTTGCTAAAAGCACACTATGATGCACCAAAAGAAAGGTATTCTAGGCAGCCTTTCTCAAACTTATTTGGCTACTGAGTTTTCTTTTTCCAGGATATCCCACTGAACTTTGCTTCTCCTGAGGAACACACTTCCAGAGAAAATATACTCTGTTAGCATGTAATACTCTGAAGAAAATGAATAGGGTTAGCAACAACAACAAAAAAGAGTTATTTGTATGTAGAGCCCATACCTTTGAAAATCCTAACAAAAAAACATAGAACTCTCACATTCCTCATAATGTATAACTCTCAGAAACGGAACTTTCCAATTCCCAAGTGATATTTACAATGAGTAATCGGTTAACCTCCACAATACAAATTATAAATAGCAATCACCATCTCCAGAAACACTATAATAAATTATTCTTTATTATCAAGTCTAAGCAGGAAGGAAAGGAATGAAAGAGAAAACTAGCATCAATTGTCTCTCATCTCCTTCATCACAACAACATCTTTATGAGGTGGGTGTTGTTATATCTGGTGTCCATATGGGGGAAGCAAGACCCTCAGCTGTCATTCAGCTGGAAAGTGGCAGAGCTGGGATTCAACCGAGTCCGGTTCAAAAGCCTTGCTCTTCCCAACTATTCCATAAATGCTGCTAAGATTAATTCATTAAAATCCACAGCAAAACATGCTTTGTCTGTTCTTCTTTCCAATGCTGGAAGTGTTTGTCTTGATTGCTTGTTTTTAAATTGTGGATGATAAAAACAAGAAGCAGTCAAACCTGTTGCATCTGTTGTTCCTTTCCCCATGCATACAGAGAATACCTAGCTGTAAACTGCACGATTTCATATTCCTTTTCCTCAGCAAAGAATCTGATAATGATGGGACGCCTGGGGGCTCAGTCGGTTAAGCAGCTGCCTTCGGCTCAGGACCTGATCCTAGGGTCCTGGGATCGAGTCCCACATCGGGCTCCTTGCTCAGCAGGGAGCCTGTTTCTCCCTCTGCCTGCTACTCCCCCTGCTTGTGCTCTCTGTCTCTCTCTCTGACAAATAAATAAATAAAATCTTCCAAAAAAAAAAAAAAAGATTCTGATAATGAACAAATGGAGGTAAAAAGGTTTTTTTATACTGTGTCATCTTCTCTAATTATGATCTTGAATTCTTGAGTAAATAGCTTATAATGTCAGTTTTTAATACTGAGAACCTCAATTCCTATGCAACTGTTTACACAATTAAAATTCATGATCACTGGGGCACCTGGCTGGCTCCATGGGTAGAACATGAAACTCTTGATCTCAGGGTTGTGAGCTGCAGCCCCATGTTGGGTGTAAAGATTACTTAAAAATAAAAACATAAAAAAACTTTCAAAAAATTCAGTATCACTGGTTCCCCAATTTTCCACCAACATACTTTCAGGGAAAAGTCTCTCATCTTCTATCAATAATTGTTGACTCAATTTCTCAAAGGGAAACTTTGGGAGAATTATGCCAAGATCATATAGGGAGGAACACATATGACTCTCAGAAAAGTATAGATAACATATAGTCCTCCCCAGAGCAGGTGGTTTTCACCTCCACTGGGTCACAAAGCCTCTCTCTCTAATATTCTTGACTCATTCATAAAAAGCCTTCTCTCTTCTATCATAAATTCTGAGTTTCTGTAAGCCACCTGACAACACCATTATAATAATTTGCTTTTATGTACTTATTTTCATGTTATAAGATATCAGGTTTCTATTGTACTTGGTAAGACCAACTTCTTGGTTTCAACCAAACTCTGCATAGGAAACAGAAAAGTAACAAAGAGAGGGTCAAAGAACAAAGGGATGCACAGAGTGAGGCTTTAACAAGGAACAAGGATGATAATAATGTGAGCTGCCCTCAGCACGAATCCTGGTAGAACCTTGGGAAGAGAACACAGTTGACTTTAGGCATGGTCAACATCAGGAAAAAGGGCAGGGCAGAATTCCTTCAACAACTGTCAGGTTGGAAGATAAAATATAAACATGAGTGACTGAAATATCTAAATATTTACACAACCGCAGCTGGAAAAAGATATACACGTAAGTGCTAAGTATTTCAAGGAAATATATCAAAGTCACATGAGATTTATGATGAGGAAACCAAACTCCTAGTTGGCTGCAACTAGGAGTTCCAAACTGTTCTCCCCTTTAAAGCATCACTTTTACAGGCACACAAGCAAGTAACCATCTAAGAGGCAGATCTTGGTAATATTCTACTGAGGTATACAAAACACACACATACATAATTTTATTCTTTTTTCATATATATGATTTTACTCTTTTTTTTTTTCCTAGCATGGCAGTAACATTTGTCTCAGAGTTTTGTTTATGTTTTCAAGTCTGTTTCTTAGTAGATGGAGTGAAATAGTATTTATTTCATTAACAAAGTCTTATTTTGATCTGAATTTCTCTTTCATATTCTTTGGCAGGTTAAAATTAGAAAACATTAAACGATTAAAATATCCATTTGTCTCATATATCATATGAAAACATCTTGCAGCACAGAAATGCTTGTAAAATTACTAAAAGCACAAGAGTAGCAAGTTCAGAGAGGAGTTGACAGATGCACAATGAATATTATAGACAATTGGTGACATCTGTCCTAGTGGGGGGTGGGGGGGTTTATAGCTGCCTTGACAACAAACCTGTATTTGTAAAAGAACACCTATATTCTTAAAAGAGCCTTGCCTCTTAACCTTTTTATTTAAGCTCCATTTACATTTTAAGGAGCATACAGCCTCCAATTATTAACATAAATCCTACCAGGGGCACCAATCCTGTAATTTTCCTGTCAGAATTTAATCCTACAAGGAGATATTTGTTAAAAATAAGAAGACAGCATCCATTAATTACTCACTGCGTAGAGAGTAGACTTAAATATCCTCTACTGAGTCATACACATTTCCCAAATACTCACACATTATTCGAATAAGTATAAAAACAGACCGTACCACGGAAAAAAAAAATTTCAGCTTCACCTGAAATTGTACAGAGTATAGGAATACAAGGGAAACAGAACACTTTAAAACAACTACATGATTAATGAATCATGCCATTTTCTTTAGGTACTTTGTTTCAGCCTAATTTCCTATGATTATCATATCCCCTAAAGATGGGATGGGGGTTCTAGCCAAAATTTAGAATAATCCCCCAAATTAATTGAGGGTCATTGATAGTATCTGTTATCATCTAAAAATGATTATCAAAATTGTGCAAATGGAATTCTAGAAGTGAATCCTTGGTGGTTTTGTAATATTCCTATAGAATCTAATATCATATGGCTGTGTCCCAAAAGATATGAGAAAGACTGACAGAATAAGTTAAATTTTAAAAACAATATTGCTTGCTCTCCCCACCCGCTCCTCATTTTTAATAATATGGAGTCTAAGTAGAATAGACTTTTCTGTCATGGGACCCAAATATTGCAGAAGCGACTAAGGCATTAGCTGCAGGAATTGCCTCAATGGACTCAAATCAGGCAGGATTTCACTCTGAGCTGTAACTAAAGGGGTTGTAGGGTTGAAGTTGGTTAGCTGAGTTCATGCTTCCTTTTGCCCTTGAAGTAAAATTTCCAATCAATAAACAAATAGGAGAATTCTACCTCTGTAAAATGTCAAACAAAAATATTTGCATATCTTAAAGTCCAAATTTTCTCACTCTCCTATTCATTGGTTTACCTCTACATTGAACATTTACTGTATTAAGAATTGTGCTTGGGGCGCCTGGGTGGCTCAGTTGGTTCAGCAGCTGCCTTCGGCTCAGGTCATGATCCCGGGGTCCTGGGATCGAGTCCCACATCGGGCTCCCTGCTCTGCGGGGAGCCTGCTTCTCCCTCTCCCTCTGCCTGCCTCTCTGCCTACTTGTTCTCTCTCTCTATCTCTCTTTCAAAAAAATAAATAAAATCTTAAAAAAAAAAAAAAGAATTGTGCTAAGCATTAGCAGCAACACAAAGAAATATGAAATAAAATCCTTGACCTTAACTGCCTTAAGTTCACCAAGAAGAAACAGCATAGGTGAGGGAAAAAAAAAAAAAAAAAAAGACTAACGTAGCATTTGTGGGGAAAGTTTATTCAATCTAGAGACTAGATTCAGTGTGCCTGCATTCAAATCCAAGCTCTGCTACTTGTTAGCTGTGTAAACTCAGGTAAATTCCTTAACCTCTCTGAATGTTCGTTTCTTCATCTGTAAAATGAGTATAAAAATAATGTCTATATTTTTAGGTTAGCATAATCCCTGGTGCATAAAATATTACACTGGGGCGCCTGGGTGGCTCAGTTGGTTAAGCGACTGCTTTCGGCTCAGGTCATGATCCTGGAGTCCCGGGATCGAGTCCCGCATCGGGCTCCCTGCTCCGCGGAGAGTCTGCTTCTCCCTCTGACCCTCCCCCCTCTCATGTGCTCTCTCTCTCTCATTCTCTCTGTCTCAAATAAATAAATAAAATCTTAAAAAAAAAAATATTACATTGACCCCTGATTGGAAACACTGATGTAGTATCTGGAAGTTGGCATAAGCCCCATTGTTTAATTTTACGATTTTCCTCTCCACCCTCTCCTGGCATTATAATAGGATCCCTATAACTAGAAATGTTACTGTTTTTTTCTAAATTTGTAAGAAAAGTTATAAACTAAGCAAGAATCTAGTTTTAGTTGAGAATTCAACTCAAAATTATTTTCCATTTACACAGATCTTGGAAGGATCTGGCACAATTCCAGCCAAACATCTATCAAAAGAGAAGAAAAACAAAATAAAACAAAACAGAGCACTTAGCCCACTCAACTTATTGTTTTACTAAGAATCATCAGAGGGTGAGTCTTTCCAAAGCCATCTATAATAAAGCATCTTTGTTCCCTGTGGAAAATATCCCACACATATCTATTGATTGAATGTATTACTTTCAAAATTTGAAAGACACACTAATGCATTTAAAATATTACTGCGTGAATAGTCATATTATCTTTCTTTCCCATTTTGTTACAAATATAAAAATCTTATGGGTTCATCCTATTGATCAAGTTTGTAGTTGTGCAATAATTACATTTCAAGACAACTTTCTATAGATACACTAAGGTATTAAAATTCACAAATAATCCTTTATTTCCTAATGCCTATCATAATGGACCAAAATATTTAGGCCTGACAATACAATAACTTATTTCAGCTATTATAACCATTTTTCACAGATGACGAATTCTGAACAATATTTTGAACTGTGAAAAACAGTATTTGGGTGGTCGTGTGAATGTTTTTTATTGCTAGGGGAACAAAGTTCATCCTAATATTAGATTTTCAACATATTGGGGCGCCTGGGTGGCTCAGTTGGTTAAGTGACTGCCTTCGGCTCAGGTCATGATCCTGGAGTCCCGGGATCAAGTCCCGCATCGGGCTCCCTGCTCAGCAGGGAGTCTGCTTCTCCCTCTGACCCTCCTCCCTCTCATGCTCTCTGTCTCTCATTCTCTCTCTCTCAAATAAATAAATAAGATCTTTAAAAAAAAAAAAGATTTTCAACATATTAGGATACCTTACATGAATTGCAATCAACATTAATCTACATCTCACTTTTTAATACATAATATGGAAATTGCAGATGGTTATAAATTTGAGCCAACTATAACCTCAATATACAGAACACGAGCAAACTTCCTTATTGAAATTACAACTCAACAGTACTCTTATAACTGTAAAAAAAAAAAAACAAAAACAAAAAAAAAAAAACCTTGCTTACCAAACTTCCTCTGTCCTGAATTTAAATTTCCAAGGGAAAAAATTTTATCCTGAAATTAATCTTTTTTTTGTGTTTAAAATTATGTTTTTAAGTCATAAATTAAAAGTATATAAAAACAGGGACACCTGAGTGGCTCAGCCATTAAGCATCTGCCTTTGGCTCAGGTCATGATCCCAGGGTCCTGGGATCAAGCCCTGCATCGGGTTCCCTGCTCCGCGGGAAGCCTGCTTCTCCCTCTCCCACTCCCCCTGCTTGTGTTTTCTCTCTCGCTGTGTCTCTCTCTGTCAAATAAATAAATAAAATCTTTTAAAAAATATAAAAAAAATAAAAGTATGTAAAAACAACTAGGGATATAATACAATTTGTTAACCACATGAAGTTTTTTTTTAAAAAATTATTATGTAAAGTAGTATTTATCAATTCTTTCTCTACAGACTTGCATTAGATTTTCATAGAATCTGCACATATTATAGATATAATTTACTGAGTCAATAACCTAAAATCAATTAAAGTACTAAACATAAGGCTTTTGACCTTACATCTCAAATTAGGTAGTCACATTTAAACTATATTTAGAGAACCCTTGAATCTAGGTGTCTTTGAGATGGAGTATAGAATTGTAATTTTAAGAATTATCTAAAGACAATTACACTTTTGGAAAACAAAATATTTAAAATAGCCTTTTAAAGGATTACTGAGAAATCCCTGTAGGAATGCAGTCAACTTCACTTATTTTTAAACTTAGTCAGTACTTCTGACATGAACAAGAATTTCTAAAGAATCTTGTTTATTTATTGGCAAACTGTCATTTTTACCTCCCCTGTACTTACCCTATTTCTCTCTCATTGTATCTTGGATTTAGATCTTATAGGCGCTACAGGGTGCCCTAACAATGGATAAAGAGAGGCTGACTCTTATCACCTGACTTACAAAATATGGAGACCTATAGGGTGTTCCAAATGTTAAATTAAAATCTACTCACTAGTCTTTATTTTCTAAGAGGGTAAATAAATAATTCATCAGTGCAAAACAAAGCTATGTGTGTGGTTGATCTAATGGAAAAATCCACCAGACAAGAAATATCAACATATACAACTTTTGATGCCAAAAGATAAGAAATAAAAAAAATATATCTTCTAACTCTAAAAGCATCCTTTTTTCCCCCTATTTTTTTTCTCTCTGATCTGAGATTTGTTGCTTTCTCTGTTTCTTTTCTTCTGAAAACAAGTTTGGCCTTTTTTTTTTCTTTTCTTTTTCCTTTTGGAATAGAGTTATAGTGTCACTTTTTCCTAAGATTTTATTTTATTTTTTAAAGATTTTATTTATTTATTTATTTGAGAGAGAGAGAGAAACAGCATGAGAGGGGATAGGGTCAGAGGGAGAAGCAGGCTCCCCGCCGAGCCGGGAGCCCGATGCGGGACTCGATCCTGGGACTCCGGGATCATGACCTGAGCCGAAGGCAGTCGCTTAACCAACTGAGCCACCCAGGCACCCTTTCCTAAGATTTTAAATTTCTCTTTAATTGTGATCATATGATATGTATATGCATTTATCATTCTGTATGTTAATGCAACTTAAAAGAGAAATATGATACCTTTAGTCATTATTTTGATGGTGGTTTAATTTTAAAGGGAAAGAGCCATACTATTAGTTTTGCTTAGAAAGCACTTACAATACTGAAATACTTACATTTAGTTACTAAATAGTTACACAACTACTGAAATAATTATACATTTCCAGTGCTTACAATGGCACCTGACACTTAGCAGGTATTCGATAAACATTTGTTGAATGAATGAACAGATAATGGAAAGAAAATGATGGGAGACCTCATGTGTATTTATAAATAGTTTGGAACACAAGATGGGCAAACACCCATGCTTGGAGGCAGTCAGCACAGTCCTGAGTTCAAGAGAAAGTAAGATCAATCCTTACTTCTGCTTCTAGGGAGCAGACACCCACAGAGAAGAACAGCTCTGAGAGTCAAGGCCTCCTGGACATCCTTTAGGTCCACTCAAATTCAATTAATTCTAAGGCCACTGAAACCTTTACAGAGTATCATGTGTAGTAATTAACAGAGATGTAAGCTATACAATTCTAGTAGAAGAAAAACTGAGGGAAAAAGAGGGAGAAAGAGCTAGAAAAAAAAGATCTAAAAAAAAAAAATCTTAATGTTGATTTCTTAGGGACCATGGAAAAATGGATGGTTTTTGTTTCCTTCTAAGTTTCTCTAGTCTGGTGTTACCTTCATAATAAGATATTTCAGTTTTAGAAGTTTGAAAGCCAACAAAACTTTTTTGAAAAATATGGAGAAAATAAAATTCAGAAAATAAAATTCTGGCTAACTCTTTAGTATTCATTTACTCACTCAACGAGTATGTGCTACATATAGGTGATACCAGAGGACAGACAAAAACAGAAACAGTAGTAGCTCACTCGCTCTCACTTTCCCTCTCCAGTTAGTAAAGATGCAACATTAATGTGAGTGATGGACAACACTGTGCACGTAAACAAGTATGTGTACTGACATACCTCTTAGACAACATTAACTATTTTTGTGAGCCACAAAAACACTAGTATACAAACTGGAAAGAGTTGTATATGCAAAAGGGCATGCAACATAAAATGTGTGGAAGCAAACATCTTTGATTCAAACCAAACTTTCCTGGAAAGGCGGAAGTCTGTCTGACATTAAATGAAGAGAGACCATAAACTCTGAGCACATGGATGCTCCATCATGCCTTGTGTGACCTCTAGGAGTTCAAAGACTAGAAATGGATTTAAACCAATTAACAGCTATCAGTTGCCTCTTCTCTTTCAAAAGCAAAAAGACTTAATTATTTTACTTATCTTTCATACATACCATTACAACAAGGTAATTCCTGATCTACACTGGCCAGGGAAAATCTTGTATTATTTAAACCTTAGATGACTTTTTACTTCACATTTGACTATTTTTAGCAATTCTGAGACCCTCTATTAATATTAAATTAAGCCCTAATTACATTATCAAAATATGCTTATATTTTTCCTACTCAGACTGTAATAACTGGTAGACTATCTCAATAAAATGGGTATTGCCCCAGCTTTCTCCTAGCACTGAAATAAGAACCGAGATAGAGAACAATGAAGTATAAGTTTGATTTTTGTTTGGTTGATTTTTTATTAATTCATGAACTATATTTATGGGGCACCTGGGTGGGTCAGTCAGGTGAGTGTCTGCCCTCAGTTCAGGTCATGATCTCAAGGTCCTGGGATCGAGCCCCACGTAGGGCTCCATGCTCAGTGGGGAGTCTGCTTCTCCCTCTCTCTCTGCCGCTTCCCCACCGCCCTCCAATCGTGCTCGTTCTCATTCTTTCTCTCAAATAAATAAATAAGATCTTTTTTTAAAAAAAGAACTATATTTATATAATATGGTCTTTTGAAAAAAGTAAGAGTAATTTTCCTTTGAATAAGTATTTTATGTACTACATGTATGCATAAAATTGCATGTAGATGTTTTAAGAGGCAAATATAGGCTCATCAAAATAAATCCTCCTGAAATATCAGGCACAGACATGAGAAACTGGAATAATAACCCATTCAAGGGGCACCTGGGTGGCTCAGTTAGTTAAGCATCTGCCTTTGACTCAGGTCATGATCCCAGAGTCCTAGGATAGAGCCCCGCATCGGGCTCCCTGCTCAGTGGAGAGCCTGCTTCTTCCTCTACCCCTCCCCCTGTTTGTGATCTCTCTCTCTCAAATAAATAAATAAAATCTTAAAAAAAAAAAAACCATTCAACAGGTAACCTTTAAACATTTTTTTAAATATGAAAAACAACTGAAAGCAATGTCTCTATGTGATCCTTCTTTATAGGTTTATGAGGTTTCTCTAATTTCAAAGTATTCTTTACTTTATTTCTCTACTTTAGAAAAACCTGGCATGAGGTTTAAAGTATAGATAAGTGGTCCCTGACCTATTCAGTCATATTCTTTGGGTATAAGGATTTGTAACTGGTACTTTACAGGTACACAATGTGATTTTAATTCACACTACAGTTTGAGAACCACTGAACTAAAGAACTATTGTTATACCTATTTCTCACATTGAGTATTCTGAAATTGTACACTTTATTAAATATTCCAAGCATTGCTAATACCAGCACAGTTACACAACACTTACCATGCATCACACATTTTTCTAAGTGTTTTAAATACATTAACTCATTTAATTATTGCCAAAAGAAAATAAATGAGTAACTGCAATTTTATGATTAACCTCCTCTTACAGGTGACAAAATCGAAGGACAGCAAAGAGGTAATTCACCTGAGTTCACATACCTAATTTATTAGAGATGTGAGCCATGGTCTCAGGTAATTTGACTCCAGAGTTTATGTTTATACCCTGCTTTCTCGAACATATTATTTAATATGACCATGTATTTAAAAGATTAAAAATAAATGTAACTAACGTATACTGGCAAGAATATGCTATTCAAAGAGAATAGGAAATACAATGCTATTCATATATTCTCCCATTGAAAAATGAGTCAAGAAATAAAAAGAAAATTTCAAATTCTGCCCTAGGGGTAGGAAGTATAACTTAGCTTAACCTGAGGTACTGTCCCAACTTTACTCAACTGATAAATTAACTTAAACTATAAACAAGCACCTCACAATCAACAGAAAAATATGTTATGGGTTCCTTTTGTAAATAAAAAATACAAAATTGTTACAAATTAAAACAGGCAGTAAAAAGTGCATTACAAAAACTGGAAAGTGTGGAGTAAAATAAATAATTAAATACTTATTCATACTTCTATATACTTATAGAGAATACTAAGGCTATGATTTTAACATCTTTCCTTCCATATATACTCCATATATATATACTCCATATATATGAAGTATACTATGACTGCTTTCTGCTTACTTTAAACGCCCTTTCACTAATAAGTTATGAAAAATATATTTTTAAATATATGAACAATATATCTTACAGATGTGTTACAATTAACTGAACTTCCTTGTGGGAAGTTTATTTATTCCCAAATTTTAAGGTTTATTAAAATCTAAGTTTAGTATCATTATGTTCAATATACATCCTTATCCATGTATTCAATTATTTCTTTAATATAACATTTTAGTCATCGAATTTGGGGCCCATGTTGCTTAAAAAAATTTTAAGAGTTGATACATAACTTCAAAAATAAATTGTTCTAAAGATGTCTTTTTTAAAAATTCCAGTAATTCCAAAAAAGTTTTGACATCTTGTTAATAATGCTAAATTCCACTTTTTTTTTTTTCATTTGAAACTTAAAGCTCTTTGGTACTTTATCATTGTCTTTCTAAAACACTTTAAAATTCTCTACAACTCTTTAAGGTATAAATTTGGAAATGGGTATGAATATTACCATTAAATATCTGATTTTTCTTTAATGTCATATTCTCAGTTATATCATCACCTTTTAAGTTATGCTTATTTGTACCTTCGATTTGGTTCACACTGATCAAAACTTCCTGAAATACTGATGTCTAGTGAAATCCCCTATTTTCATTTTGGGTTATATTCCTTAAGGGATTCTAAACTAACACATACCTTTAAACATCTGTTAATTCTCAAAACAACTTGAATACTGTTCATAGAAAATCATCAAATTTTAATTCTTATTTATCCATTAGCCCAACAACTCAATGTTTAAACATATAATATGGAAGCATAAATAATTCTAAATTTTGATGTATTAGATAATCAGATATATAGCATCATTTTAGGACCAAGTCCTAAGAACTTCTTTCCAATAGGTACCCTCAATGTGAAAACAGTAATATCCCTTTTTTTTAACACAACTTCCCAATAAAAGTATATGGAAAACCCATGTATTTCTAGTTTATTGATGCAGACAAAATTAGTAAGGTGAAATTAACTCATTCTTTTTAAATACAGAAATCCTCTCTTGGGTTAACCAGCTCAATCTGGTTTAACTGTGGCCTTCCCAATTTACTAATGAAAATCCCCTTCAGTCATTTCCAGGTAAATTAGGGCCGCTGGACACTCTTTCTCCTTAAAAAGTCAGATAAAACATGCTAAAAAAAAAAACCAGTATCCTACCCAAAATATCCATCATGGTAATTGGTGCCAAAATTACTAATCAAATGAAATAAAAAGTATATTCAAATTGTCCTAAGATACAAACTTTTTTTTTTTTTTTTTTTAAGACAGAATGCATTACATCGTAGATAAACATCATGGACAGAAAAAAAGAAGAGTCAGTTCTTGGTCAATTCATTAGACAAATAAGAAAAAAGTTGGTTGTGAGACAAAGTATATGAAGGAAAGCAACTGCCATATTACTGTCAGATTTGATGTTTTTAGTTTTAATACAAATATAGAATAGTCTACCCAATGTGGAAATAAAGACAGAAATCCAATGCAAAGAGGAAACCTATAGTAATTTCTCTACTTGTTTCTTTTCTTTACCTGGTTTAATTCTAAAACTATGAGAATGATGACTGCTAAATGGCAGAGGTCCAGAAGAAAATAATCCAAAGTGATGCACAAAAGTAAAATTATTTCAATCCAACAAATGCTTATTGAGCAATTACTCTGTACCTAGGCCTACAGATTGTAGATGGAAGCTAAAAACTGACAGCACATACTGAGCTTACAAGTGCAAAGGGAAGGAACAACATGAAATCAGCCACAAAGCTGTATTACAGATGTGCTACGAGTTTTATAAATTCACCTATGTTTTCAGCTGGTGACACATAACATCTAAAGACCTCACAAGGATACCATGTAAAGCAATAGATTTGTGCCAATAAACTAGTTGATGTTGCATACGCAGAAAGCACAGCATTTCAATAAAGGTAAATTTCTGGATGCTCTTGTTATGCGTGGACTTTGAGTGATTATGATGTATCAACATAGGTCTATCAGTTGCAACAAAGGTACCAATCTGGTGGAAAATGTTGATAATGAGAGAATCTATATATTTGTGGAGGCAAGAAGTATATGGGAAATCTCTGTAACTTCCCTTCAATTTGGCCTTGAACATAAAACTGCTCTAAAAAAATAAATATAGATATACATATACATATGTATATGTATGTATATATAAAAAGTCTTCATTTTTAAAAGTTATCTAGGGGCGCCAGGGTGGCTCAGTTGGTTAAGCGTCTGCCTTCAACTCAGGTCATGATCTCAGGGTCCTGGATCGAGTCCCACATCGGGCTCCCTGCTCAGAAGGGAGCCTGCTTCTCCCTCTGCCTCTGCCTGTCCCTCCCCCTGCTTGTGCTCACGCTCTCTCTGTCAAATAAATGAATAAAATCTTTAAAAAAAAAAGTTATCTAATCATAAATGTAATGCTCTTAAAAAAATCTCCAAATATTTGCAAATGCAAATAGGTATATACATATATATATTACACATACATATCTACATAACATATCTATCTGTATATAGATATGCATATATCAATTTAAAATGATTACTTCGACTTCCATAACTAAAATGAGATTATAGAAAGAGAAAAGTAAAGGAATAAATAATAATAAAGAAAATACTCAAGGAATAAAGTATTTTTCCTGGCTTTTCCCTTCATAAACTTTTCTCTTGGGAAAGTGTGAGCAGACTATTATTTCTAGTGTTTTGCTTTTGCTTCACTCTCACCATTGCAATGCACTCTATGTTCACATGCATAACTGAAGTGGAGCTTATGCCAATTCCTAGGGTTTCCATTTCACTTCATAAAACCTTTGTTCCACAATACGCAAAACACCATCTTGACTATAATTTACAGCAAGCCTCTTCTTTGAGCTATTACCATCATACACATATGAGCAATACTCTTGTGGCCTTCGAGATTAAAGATGTTCATCTCTCTTTGCAAACCTGACACCCCAAAAAAAGAGTGCAAAAACCCTACAGAACTACAAGAGTTGTAGATTTTGCATGTGAAAAAGCTTTTGAAAAGAAAAAGATGAATCAAAATGTTTATGGAGCATGAGATGCACAGGAGATGGTCAAAGTGACACCACCACCTTATACAACCTACAGAATCTTTACTTGGTTTGACTTGGTTCTATATGGTTACTTAGTTCTGCTGGTGTGTTGAAGAGTTAGTAAAAAACAAACGGTGCTTTCTCAAAAAGTCTCAGAAGGACACAGCTAAGATTTTTATAATTATCTCATTAATCTTGAATGTCAGAATAGAACAATAGCTAAGAGATATCCAGCAAACTCGTTAGCTGTATTAATTCTCACAGCCCCCAAAATGTTCCTAAGTGGGCACTGTTAGTATCCATAATTTATAGATGAGGAAACTGAGGCACAGAAATTAAATAACTAGTCCAAAATTTAACAGGTACTAACAGATAAAGATTTAGATCCATGTAGTCAGCTCCAGAATCTGGACATTTAACCACTAAACTATGCTGTAAACAATTTACCTTGTATAAGAATAAACATCATAAACCCAAAGATTTATTTTTTAACTCTCACGTTAATGTAAGAAAAACTAGAAAAAAAGACTTTGGAGGAGACTGGGTGGCTCAGTCAGTTAAGGGGTCGACTGTTGATTTCAGCTCAGGTCATGATCTCAGGGTCCTAGGATGGAGCCCAGAGTCAGGCTCTGTGCTCGGCAGGGAGTCTGCTTGAGATTCTCTCTCTCCCCCTCTCTTTTTCCCTCCCCCTGGCTTGTGCTCTGTCTCTCTAAAAAAAATAAATAAATCTTCAAAAAAAAAAAAAAAAAAAAAACTTTGGTTCCACATGGCAATTGGGAGAAGAGAATAGACTGGATTCATATCAGAATACTTGGGCTTTTCTCCTAGGCCCGTAAATTTCTACCTCTCCATCCTTGGTTACTGGGTCAGTTTCTTCATCCATAAAATGAGGTTAATATATCATGTTAAAGCTACAATAAGAACAGATAAATCTGTCAACCCTCCCATCTTCCAAACAAAGGAAAACTAGTCAACAGATTGAAAATATTTCATTAAGGTTGACAATAAATAAAAGATCCCTGGTAGCTAGAACCAGGCCCCTGTTCTTCTGAATCCCATTAACACAAGGGTAGAAGTAAAACCTTTTGTAAAAGAAGACTAAAGAAGAGGCATTCTTAGCCTGTTCAGGATGTGCTTCTGAGTGTACATGAATTTTTGGAAGTGGATGCAAATTTCTCTGGCCATGCAAAGAAATACAAAAAATAACATAGCATTAGAAGAGGTTCTAATCCTCACAAGAAATATAAGGATAATTATCTTTACATGGTTTTAGATGAATAAAGAAAAGCTCAGAGGGGTAAATGTCTCCTAAATAATTCATAGAAAGATATTTACACATACCTACTCATACCTTAGGTATATAATCACCTTGCAATGTTGGCGAAGTAACCCTAGCCTTCAAAACCTTACAATCTAGGGGCGCCTGGGTGGCTCAGTTGGTTGAGGGACTGCCTTCGGCTCAGGTCATGATCCTGGAGTCCCGGGATCGAGTCCCGCATCGGGCTCCCTGCTCGGCGGGGAGTCTGCTTCTGCCTCTGACCCTCCCCCCTCTCATGTGCTCTCTATCTCATTCTCTCTCAAATAAATAAATAAAATCTTTAAAAAAAAAAAAAACCTTACAATCTAGGAGTTCAAGGCCTAGAAAGATTCGTGTTTTTCTAGTTGGGAGGGGCTTACATATGTTGAAAAGCTCAGACTCCAAGAAGTACATGATGATGAAGTACCAAAAGCAAAATACATACAGTAAATGCCAAAGGAGAAGTAAGAGCCAGAAGTTGAGTAAAGCAGACAGTTTGTTTTCTCAGAGATGAGGTTTTGGTTAGATACGGAGGGCTGGATATGAGGTTGGGTTGGTCAGAGGTTCTTTGCTCCTCAAATTATCTGGAGTTTTGTGTTTATGAATATATTTGCATTTATCTACCGACAAGACCTGTCCACAGAAAAGACCATCATAATCTTGAAGAGGGGCACTAATGCAAACATTTTTTTAAATAAACAACAAAATAATGAGGGTATGCATTTTTTAGGGTTGCTATCACAAAATGTCACAAACAGGGTAGCTTTAAAAAACAGAAATGTATTGTTTCATAGAGCTAAAGGCTAGAAGTCCAAGTTTAAAGTGTCGGCAGGGGTAATTCGTTCTGAGAGCTGTGGGGGAGGATTTGCTCCATGCCTCTTTCCTAGTTTCTAGAAGTTTACTGAAGTTCCTTGGTTTCTGCTGCATCACTCACCCCAAACTGCCTTCATCCTCACGTGGCGTTGTCCTGTGTCTCTGCTTCTATGTCCAAATGTCCCCTTAAACTTAATATATGCTGTTTAAACTTAAACAGCAGTTTAGGGGCACAATTCAACCCACATGCATCGGATACACACAGATGAGTGGGAAGGATGCTTTAAATCGGGGTACACAAGGGAGGAACAGAATAATGTGGTAATAAGAAGCCCGGAATGATTTGTATGAAGGGTTTGGTCTAAGACTAATAGAAAAGAGGAGCTGAAATGCTGCCTGTGGCCAAACTGTTGAGATCTAAAAATATTCACAGCAGGCCCTTGCGGGGCATCTGGGTGGCTCAGTCAGTTAAGTGTTGGATTCTTGATCTCAGCTCAGGTCTTGATGTCAGGGTCGTGAGTTCAAGCCCCATTTTGGGCTCCACACAGGGTGTGAAGCCTACTTAAAAAACAAACAAACAAAAAATCCCAAAAGAGTCTTTTGGATTCTAGCCTACTAGCAACAAAGAAGTTCCTGAAAGATTTTGAAAAGTAAAATAACATTATGAAAATGCTGTTTAGGAACATTAAACTCACAGGGCTGGGCAGGATGCAGAGTAGAGAAAGGAGACCCAGGACTCCCATAATCACCCCCATAATGCAGATGTGAGACAATGAAGGCAATGGGAATAAAAAAAGAAAGGAAAAAAATCCAAGAAGCATTCTGAAGGAAGAATTCACACAATTCAGTCCAACAGCTCTGAGGTTCGGGATCTAAGAGACAAGAAGAAAGCTAGCTTAGGGCTGTTTTCATTTTAAACTTGTGTTTGACTTTGAGAAAGAAACCAACACTGTAAATATCATTTTTTTCATATATTAAGTATAACATAAGTCTAGGACTTTAAAAACCAACTTGAAGCTCAACAGATGATATTTTTAAAAGAGTGCAAAGGAGAGTTTTTTTCCATCCCATTCCCAGAATTTTTTATTTCAAGAATTATATGTTTCAAGTTAAAATTTTTAGTTATACTAAATATCTCCTAAGATAACTGCATTTGATAATTCATAAATTATAGTCAATATATTCAGGAAAATGCTATCTAACAGGTTTGTTTAAAGATTTAATGCTAAATTCCATCAACATTTTATACAGAAACTCTGTTGATGATACACCCCACATTCTGATGTAATGTAGCAATATAAGGACAAATCCTGAAGGCTGCTTAGACCACAGCTTCATTTTTGCAGACCATTTTTTTTTTTAAGATTTTATTTATTTGAGAGAGAGAGAGAATGAGAGACAGAGAGCACGAGAGGGAAGAGGGTCAGAGGGAGAAGCAGACCCCCCGCTGAGCGGGGAGCCCGATGCGGGACTCGATCCCAGGACTCCAGGATCATGACCTGAGCTGAAGGCAGTCGCTTAACCAACTGAGCCACCCAGGCGCCCTTTTGCAGACCATTTTTAAACACCTTTTATAAAATGACAAAATACTGAGGCCACACCTACTTCCTGGAGCACAGGAAGAAATGTTCTTTGGGGGAAGTTTTTTAGTGGGAAAATCCCATGTACGTCAAAAAAGTCTTTAGATGATTACCATTCCAAATGTAAGTTGAAGCCATGTAGGTAATTTATCTTCTCTAAGCATGTTAATTCCATTCAAAAAGAGAATAAGCATGCAATATTTGTTATTTAATTAGAAGTACTTTTTTTAAAAGATTTTATTTATTTATTTGAGAGAGAGAGTATGTGTGAGTGGGAGGGACAGGGAGAGAATCTGAAGCAGATAGGCGCTGAGCGCAAGGCTCAACATGAGGCTCCACTGGATGACCCCAAGGTCACAACCTGAGCAAGATCACTTGCTTAACCGACTGGGCTACCCAGGTTCCCCAGCTAGAAGTAGTTTTTAATATGGAAGCTACTTTTTCTTTTCAAAGAATTTATTTATTTATTTGTCAGAGAGAGAGAGAGAGCACGTGCACAAGCAGGGGGAGCGGAAGAGGGAGAAACAGACTCCCCACTGAGCAAGGAGCCCGAAGTGGGACTTGATCCCAGGACCCTGGGATCATGACCTGAGCTGAAGGCAGACGCTTAACCAACTGAACCACCCAGACGTCCCTGGAAGCTACTTTTGTAAAGAAAATGCCTGCTCCTCCTCAAAGAAAGTGATATTTAATAAGGACAACTTTAAAAAATGATTCTCAATATCATAAAAACTACATTGGGGCCAAATTTCATTATTCTTACATTCTAATCCAGTGCCGTCCAAGACAATTTTCTGCAATAATGATTAAAATGTCCTATTATGTGCTCCCTCCGATACAGTAGCCACCAGCCACATGAGGATGGTGAGCACTTGAACTCACCTTTTATTTCATTTTACTTTAATTAATTTCATTTAAATAGTCACACATAATTGGTGGCTACTGTGTGAGATGACACAGTTCTAATCTACTGGTAAGTAAAAATAAATGCAAAGGAAAAAATCAAAACCTCACCTGTGGCTCTTAAACACTGGGATCTATCACAATGAAAATCATCATTTATATCCACGGGTCTTAACCGCTGGGGAGCACCAGAGTGAACTACAGAAGTGGGATCTTAAAAATTCAGATGTCAGGGGCCCTCACTCCTGATCTACTGAATCAATTCTTCAAAAAATATACTTTTAACAGCATCAGAAGTAATTCTCTGATACACGTTAAGGTTTGAGAACACCTGATCTATTTCTGCTCTCATTACAAAGTTGAGTCATTGTGTTTCTCCAATAGGAAATATGAATTTGTACGATTTAACTACTGAGTTCTAATATTAAAACATATTGTTTTAAATTAAATAGCATGGCACCTTCTAACCAACATTTTTTTAAGAGCTCCAGCTCTTTAGAAACAACTGGAGAGTAAATGATTTTCACATTCTAAAATACCACTAAGTATCAACTAATTTCCCTGGACGAATGCTACACTTCATCGGATCTTGTCTTTCTGTAGATCCCACAATAAATGAATTACCTGCCTTGATTATTGCATACCACTCTCTTTTTATTCTACAACTTTAAACCCACGCCTTAATGCTTGTTATGGAAATCTATGCAATGCCCTTCTCTGATTATCAATTTACTTATCTGGAAAATGAAGTAAAACTGGAATGAATACTCCTACCTCACAGGATTGTTCTCAAGGTCAAATGTGAAGTGCCTAGCAGAGTGGCACAGAGGAAATGATTTCTTCCTCTTCCCAGTGACTATTTCTCTATTTGTTTCCCTTTTAATTCACTTGTCTGTCAGTACTGTTGATAGTTGCCAGAAATCACTTAACCCCTACTTGCTGTTTTAGGGCTACAAAGAGCCCTAAAGTGCTGCCTCCAGTGGGCAGGGGAAATCCAAGGACATGTGACTCTTCCTCAAGTCAGCTTCATCTGGCTGTTCTGCTATGACCTTGCCCACCTCCCACACACCCCACCCCATCCTCAAGGCTGGCTATGGTTTTATTACTCTAAGTCAAACCTGAACCTTGCTTCCCTCCTTATGACTTGGTTTTGTTTTACACCCAACCTTCCCTCTTCACACTTCCTTCCAACAGAGAAAGAAAACTCGGCAATAAAACTCTCCCTCATTAATTAGACAAGACTTGGAAGTGGAGTGTCCTCGATCTGAACATACAGCATTTGACATATCTTGTTTAGAAGCAAAAAAACAATGATGATCCTCTTTATTACTTTTTTAGTGGTGTTACATATCTCTAGGGTTGGTCCATGTTTTTAGTATCCTTCATATCAATTTGAAAAAATTCCTAAAATTAAAAAAAATTCAATCTAATAAAAGCATTTCAACATTATATAAAATGATTTCTTCATCTTAGAAGAAAATATAGCTTCTTGCAATAGAGTAAAATTGAATGCTATCTAAAAACAACAACAGAAAAAATTTTTTTTATTTTCTCAGACTGACTGCAATTACAAAATTCTTCTGAGGTTTACCTGCTTTTAGTCTCCCAAAGGTGAACATATCACACACTTGCGAATCATTTTGAAATTAGAATGGTAATCAAATCAACTTTCTTATTTAAATCTAAGAAACTTAGGGTGGAGGGAAATCAATATATCTATTAAATACAGTTTATTTTTAAAGTCCTCTCACAAAAATGTCAAAAGACTTTCTAAATGTTTTACTTGTTATCTCGTTTGGGAAGCCATGAGATTTAATTTGATGACAGGCCACTCTGATACGATAACTTCATAAGGACCTCAATGAATACGAGGCAACTTACTCAGGTGGAAGTCTCAGGAGTCATAAAATGGAAAGCATGAAGCTTATGGTAATTGGAGAAATGCAATTTTAAATAAAATACGGATTTTTAAAATGACTAACTCTTTGACTTTTTAAAAAATAATTAAGTTACTAAGAAGAAACTAAAGAATATGGCTGACCTTCAGTTTTATTTTTAGGAGCTATTTCTAGGTCAATTCAACAACATTAACAAAGTAAAAGTTTTTACATTATGTCGAGTGCAGTTCATTGTCTGACAAGTTTAATTCACATGATATACCAGTAAATTTTAGATCACAGTTCATTACTCTTAAGGGTAAATAAAAACTAATTTTATGATAGGTATAACTAGGTGCCAGTCTTTATGTATGTTATCTTAATGAATATCCATGACATTCTTATTTTAAAATATTCACAGATGAGGGTGCCTAGGTGGCTCAGTCGGTTAAGTGTCTGACTCTTGGTTTCAGCTCAGGTCATGATCTCGAGGTCAAAGGATCAAGCCCCATGTCGGGTTCCACACTTAGCATGGAGTCTGCTTGACAAATTCTCTCTCTCCCTCTCCCTTCCTCTCTGCCTCTCCCCTGGCTTGTGTGCTTGTGAATGCACACATGTGCGCTATCTCTCTCTCTCTCTCTCTCAAATAAACAAATAAAATAAAATATTTTAAAAAGTTAAAATAAATAAAATATTCACAGATGAAGAAAGGAAGGCTCAAAATAGTTAAGTATGATTTCTGAGATCTAATTTTTGGTAAATTACTTGAAACTGTCTGACCCTACTCCAATGTGCTGGAATCACCTGAATTTTGAAAAGCCAATGTGTACATCAGTGGATCTCAAAACCTAATCTGTACCAAGCACTATACTATAAACTAAATAACTTGTTACACACACAAAAGTACTTTTCTAAAAATATAAGAAAATAGTTGTTATGATCAATACAATATATATTTTCTTTAAAACATTACTGAATTTGAGGCACCTGGGTGGCTCAGTCGGTTAAGTAGCCAACTCTTGATTTGGGCTCAAGCTTTGATCTCAGGGTCCTGGGATCAAACCCCGTGTGGGGCTCCACATTCAGTGGGGAGTCTGCTTAAGGATTCTCTCTCCCCCTCCCCCTCTGTCCCTCCCCCTGCTCTCTCTCTCTCTAAAATAAATTTAAAAATCTTTAAAACATTTCTGAATTCCTAGCAGCTGATATATAACTGCTATCATTACAGAAGCTCAGCTATTAAAATCAGGCTGCTACATTCATAAAGGATGAAGAGAATGCTGTAGAGCATAGCACACAAGTCTACAAATACATACAATACCCAACACATATGTCCTCCTAGCAACTATTATGAATCACCTATTGGTTAAATTGCTAATTATCTGGTACAGGAATGCAGGAAAGATGACACCAAAGTAAGGTTGACCCTAACGTATTTTACCCTAACTCTATATCAGAGTATTTGAAAAAGCCTAGAGTAGCCTAGAAACACATAAATCTAGGGTGAGTTCCACTTCCTGGACATTCTCAGTCAATCCACGAGGGAAGCACAGTATCATTATAGTCTGTATATTCCATGATGCATGTGTTGTACTGAAAAAGGAGCCCATTGTGATGTGTCTGGCAGCGTCCTACGTGGAGATTTAAGCTCTCCCATTTTCTAAAAAAAAACCTGAAGCCAAACATATGAAAATGATTATTTTACATAAAAATCATATGGGCACAAACTTAATTTTCCACTGCACATAAAATTAAAAATCAACAACTGAAGTATTTGGTGTTTGCGGACAGAATTAAATTACTATTATTAAACATTTCTAAAGATCCATTGAATTATGAGTGAGACATTTCACACAAAAACAAGAAGATAGCTAAGTATGTTTTTCATCGGAAACCTCTGAATTTTTAAATGCAATCTTTTTGGATGCGTGGAGAAAAAGCTAATAAACGGTTATTAGGTCACTTTATATTTTAGAGCATATTTTGTTTCTCAAAATAGGGGTACAGAGAGGAGAGAAAAGCCTAAGTAAAGGTAAAGGAAAAGAGAAAGAGTAAACTATACACTAATTACCTCAATAGAATTTTTCTCTCCCTCTCCCTCTCTCTCTCTCTCTCTGTTTGTGGTATAACTGACATACAAAGTTAAATTAGTTTCAAGTGTACAACATAGTGACTTGACAATTCTATACATGACTCCGTGCTCACAACAGGAAGTACAGTCACCATCTGTTCTCATCCATTATTACAATACTATTGACTATATCCCCTACGCTGTGCTTTTCATCTCCATTACTTATTTATCTTATATCTGGATGTTTTGTACTTCTTAATTACCTTCACCTATTTCACTCATTTCCCCTAGTCTGAGAATATTATTCTCTTTTTATACTCACTTAGAATATGGTAAATAATGCTTGAATGAACAAAGTTCAAGTGTCAGTGATTTGGAGGAACTGGTAGTATTATCAGCTTCACAGATTATATAATTTAGGGGAGATTACCAAACCCAATGCCTCAAACATAATATATATACTCACATAACACTGGTTCCCTCCTGCTTTCCTTCTTTGATGTTGGAAAAAGAGACCAAAGGATTTTCTGGTTAATAATAATGCTACATTACATGACGATACGGACAACTTTTATCATTAAGGCTCAATCTTCAAGCTTTAAACTATATCCGCCCCTCTAAAGTTTAAGGTACATGGAAGTAACATTCCTTTATACTTTTAATGAACTAAATGAGCATAACTGTTGCTTAAATATCACTTCCCCAAAATCTGAAAACATAATAAATTAAGAAGTCCAGATGACTTGTTCAGGGAATTTAATATTAATATTATCTACAACATAAAATAACCATAGTAAGAGAACGATCACGTAATGACTACAATGACAGAAAAATCCTTGCATCAGTAATGAGGAAATTGGCTTCCAGACACATTATTATTTGTCCCACTTAATCCACCACCAATGCATGTATGTATGTATGTATGCATGTATTTATTTATTTAAGGAGGGTAATTTCTTTTTAATGGCCATTTTTTAAATTAAGCATTATGTAACTGACATGTAACATTATATTAGTTTCAGATGTATAACATAATGATTTGGTATTTGTATCTATTGTCAATGGATGCTTTTATCATTCCCAGTTTACCCACAGGAATCTAAGAACAATAGAGTCAAGTGTCTCATTCAAGGTTATTTAATCAATTAGTAATTGAGGTAGGATTTGAAACTAGGTCATTTGATTGCAAAATTCTCCCTACCATAGATGATGAGGCTGGGTGTTTTTGGCTGCAACAGATTTGCAGAAAATATGTCACTATTTTCTCAGAAGCAGCAACAACAAAATTAAGAGGAAAAGTTCAGTTCTCAGATTTGGTGTAGAGCAGAATCACCTGGAATTTGTGCTATAAAAAAATGCCCAGGACTTGACTTTATGCTTCTGAACTGGTCTGAGGTTTGGCTCAGACACTAAAGTTTGAGACCCACCAGCTCATAACATAAAAAATGAACAAAGACCTAGTGATGCACAGAGAAGTTCCCAAAGCAAGCAAATGCGCTAGCCATGAGAATCTGAAATGGGGGGGCGCCTGGGTGGCTCAGTTGCTAAACGTCTGCCTTCAGCTCAGGTCATGATCCCAGGGTCCTGGGATGGAACCCCACATCGGGCTCCCTGCTTGGCGGGAAGCCTGCTTCTCCCTCTCCCACTCCCCCTGCTTGTGTTCCCTCTCTCGCTGTGCCTCTCTCTGTCAAATAAATAAATAAAAATCTTAAAAAAAATAATAATAATCTGAAATGGGGAGTTCATGAGGTCAGGTCAACAGCAGCAATCCCAACATCCCTCTCACCTACCTAACACAAAATAAACTCAGAAACCTACAGATCCAATGGACAAATAGAAAAGTTCCCAGGACAATAAAATTGGATAAACAGGTAAAAATCTAATGCTTTGTACTGACATTTTAAATTCTTCAAAATATCTAAAAAGCTAGCAAACCTATTTTTTTATGAATATTCATAGCAAGGGATGTGGCTGTTGGTCATATGAGTTAGTTATCACATAGCTGACTAGAGTCCACAGTGTAATTTTTAGAATTCCTTCTTGTATCAACAAAGCCTTAGTTTGAATATTTTCCAAGTAGTGTCAGAAGCTTATCTTCAAAGGTCTACTAAACAAACAGTACCATTGCTTCAACATTTGTACTTTGAAAAACAAGTCAATACTACATAGTGTAATCGTAACATCTCTTTCATGAACATGAAGAATGGATCAGCATGTATACCTTAAAATAGCTTAAGAATTTTCCATTGTCAAAATTTTAAAAAGCAGTAATTATGGTAATGCTTTTATAATTAAGAAACAAACAACATACATGGTACGGTCAGGGGTGTGCTAACTAGAATTATATTATAATTCACTAACACATAAAGGAATTTGACACCAAGCGGCATTCCTAATTTTATTCATGATTCATTATCGTTCACTGATTATTAAAATCATTCAGTCCCTCCTAGCTGTTAAGTAACAAATAGAAAGTTTCTTCAGCTACATATTAATTGTCCACGGTGGCCATTTCTTTTGTGAGCCTGGGAAAGTCTTTGGCCAGTATACTTTTCCCCCATTCTTCAGGCAACAGGCTCCATCCATGGGCCACAGTGATGAGCATGGGCTCTGGGCTGGTGACTCGATTACTGGTCCAGGAATGTACACATGACTAATGCTGGGACGATTGGAACCCTTCCCTGGGATTTTCCTAACTAGAGTTGGCAGGGAAAAGCTATCAGATTGTGAGCTGCCAAGCATCATGTTTGCTCTTGCACAGAAAAGATTTGTCTATAAAGTAGAAAAATGAACCAGCCACACAAGAGGAAACAGAGGAGCGAAAACCAAAACATACTGATGGCATTTCATTATTTGTTCTATTTCCCCCTTCAATCTGATCCCACCCAAGCATTTTCTATGGCTCGAGCATATGAATCAATGAATTTTCCTTTTGTTATTGAAAGGTTTCTTTCACTTGCTATCAAATAGTCCTAATCCACTAATTTCCCTATATTAAATGAAGCTTTTCCTCCCTTGGACTGTGTCACCATGGAGACCCTGCGAGGAATTTTACACCTATCACCTCTCCACTTCTCCAATGCCTTCAAGTTTTTATTATCTCCTCTTCTTCCATGAAGTCTTGCCAGACCAGTACAATCCATGCCCTCTTAATTCTCAAAAAAAAAAAAAAAAGACTATGTTATTTTGTCATCTATACCCTAATATTCAAATTGTCTATTATTATTTAACCTTTCACAAGTGTATTTCTTTTCCTTTAACTTAATTTTTAACAGCTTAAGGTAAAAAAAAAATATGTCTTAAATTTTTTTTTGTAATCACTGCAGGTTTTTATACATTTCCAAGCATACATATAAAATACAGCAAAGGCAACAGAATGAGTTCTGACTTACTTTTCATATTTTACAGTGGGAACTGAGAATGTAGTACTAAAGAATTTGATTCACTCAAATAAAAGATGTTATATAAATACCAACATTTAAGAGTTCCCTGAATACTTCTGAAGTGTTTATTCCAAATAATAATGATATCTGAGGTGGACATGAAGTACACCGAAATGTCATCTCTTTTTAAAAATTTCATTTTCAAAGAGCGATCGGTACCTATTACCTTTTTCTCATAAAATATATAATCAGCAGTATACTACTCAGGTCTAAAGGAAACTTCTAAGATTGAATAGATGAGCTACCTAAATGAAACCACAAGTATTCGCCAAATCAAAAGCATTTTCTTAAAATACTCTTGCTGTCTTAATTCCAAAATACTCTTGCTGTTTAATAAGAAACATGGAATCAGAGAACTATTTTTTTAAAAGCGAGTCTTACATAAATTCTTCTCAAACACTATAGGCATCCTATACTACACTCACATCGTGGGCCAATGTATCAGTTTCTATTAATGTATCATTAAAATAACCCACAGTACGCAACTCCCTTAAAACACATTAAGTGAATGTGTTTGGAAAATGAAAAAAAGGAAGAGGAAAAAAGAAAGAGAAAGAGAAAGAGAAAACCTGAAAACTGAAGGAAGGGGAAATCCCATGTGATTCACAACTTAGGAAATTAAAAATAAAAAAAAATTACTTCTTGATGGAATGTGTCTCTATTGAAAACTAAACCAAAAGTCATGGTGGCGGCTGTGGATTCCTTAGACAGATGGTGTCAACAGACCAGTCGATTAGTCAGCTTGGCAATGGAAGAAGGACAGATAATTTTACAAAATACCACCAAACTCCCTATATGAAAAATAGAAAGAGGCTTGAATTTGAACTCTGATATTTGATCCCGGTTACCGCATGGTTTGTAAAATAGGCTAGTCTTGTCACCAGCAGTTTAGAGTTTCCTCATTAGATTTTCATAGAAATGGTTCCCAGCACACAAAAGCCAAATCCCAGAAGGGACAGCTGGGTTTAACAGGTGAAGAGATCACATCTAATGGTTTTCCTATCAAAGCCCCACTGCTGATTTTCTTTCTTCTTTTTTACCTAATAAAGCTCACAGTATCTACTCCTATTTTTTTTTAAGATACATCATTTGGGAATTTACTCAAAACCTAAGATAAACAAATACTGTACCCCAAATTTAAAGTCCCTATTTACAAATAAAATAATTTAATATTTTGTTGCTCAAGGTAAATTTTACATTAGATTATATTTCATCAAGTTAAAATTAGCTTTCAATAATTCTTTCCCAAGAGCCTAAGACCCTGTCAACTAATGCCACCAAATTAAATCAGAACCAGAAAGTTCAATTTGATTAGTAATATTCTCCATGAGCATGGGATCCTTCTAATGTAAATTAAATTTTCACCAACATGGGAAGAGGAAGAGGATATGGGGTCTTGCAGAAAAAAAGAGCTGGTTTAAGAATCCAGGAAGCTGATTTTGCTTCTAAAAAGTGAGGTATCTTGGATAAGTCTTTTAGACTCAGCTCCACTCTTACATCTTTAGCTACAAGATAAAGAGACTGTAGGGGCGCCTGCGTGGCTCAGTCGGTTAAGCGTCTGCCTTTGACTCAGGTCATGATCCCAGGGTCCTGGGATCCAGCCCCGCATCAGGCTCCCTGCTCGGTGGGGAGCCTGCTTCTCCCTCTGCCTGCGGCTCCCCCTGCTTGTACTCTCTCTCTGTGACAAATAAATAAATAAAATCTTAAAAAAAAGATAGAGACTGCAGTAAATTATATTCAAATCAAATCTCTTCCCAGCTAACTCTGATAAAAAAAGCCAATTAAATGAACATTTTCATTTCCTCTGAATGTATCATAAACAAGCACTTGAAAGATTATCTCCTATTTTCATGACTTGATATATAAAGGGAATTTGATCAGGTAAAACAGTAATTTTTGTGACAATTTTGTTAGTGATTTCTTAAAGATAAAACCAATCTGCTTTCTTGTCCTCTTTAGGGAGACTGTTGGTACAATGGTTAAAGAGAATGAGATTTGGACTTTGGAGTCCCACCTCTGCCTTTTAACTAGTTGTGTAAATTTGGGCCACCAGCTTCTTAACTTCTCTAAACCTAAGCCTCCTGACCAAAAAAAAAAAAAAAGAACTATTAAGAGAACTCAATGAAATATAATGTGAAAAACTTCATCTAGTCTGACAAAAAAGCCTTCAATAAGTGTGTCTTTTAAAAGCTAAAACTTTTAGATCATGTCTTCCTAGTCAGCAAAATTGGGATCAAGGAAAAACAGAATCAGTGAAGATGCAATTATATGGACACTGAAAGCAATTTTTCAACCTCTTCCATAGCGCAAGGTGTTCAGCAGTAAAAGGGAAAAGAGAAGTCCCAGCACGTTAAGTAGTGAGTATGGTTCTATCTCTATCTCCACGTTGCAGACCATTACACCCTAACATATATAGGTCAGCCTAATCTTGTTCTTTGGTTTGTTTTATTGTGGTGGTGGTTTTTTAATCCCAAATTTAATCAGAACTGGTACACCACACTAGGATACGACATGCATTAAATTCTAAACAGAACAGATTCAACGTAATATATTTAGAACTGCTCCAGCAGGTGGTAGGGTCTCAAAATCAAGAGCAAAGGGTTAAGGTAGTGCTGAGAAATAGCAGTGACAGCAAAATCATGGATCTCCATCCTACACTATGCAACTTGGACGCAGTTATTTCCCTGAACCCCAAAGTGGAGACCTGAAGAGCCACCTAAACATGGAGGAAAAAGAAGGAAAGAGCCACTCAATCATAAAGTTTCATTAGAATTGGTGCCCACGTCCATCTTAGAGTCCGACCTTGGCCTGCCTCTACTCTGAGAGTCCCTTCTTCACAATCAGGAGCCAGGAGTCAGAACCCTGCCTGACAGATCATCAGGATTCCAGTAGCCTTTCTGCCTGGATTTACATGCAGCCTACTCTCCTTGATGGAACTTCCTGCTGAAAGCATATAACAACACAATCCCTATCGTCATGTTGCTCCCAAATCCCTCACCAATTGTAACCAACTCCTGGCCCTTTCCTGTTTCCACTCTTCATATTAGCATTTGCCCAATTTTAGTTCTACTCAAATCCTATGCTGACTCTTTCTCATTAGCATGTAACTGAATCTATGTATTTTACTACATATACAGTTACGCATTTTGGAAGCCTTTCTTCACTTAATATGACCAACTAAGAAATCTGTTCTTGTATTGGAAGAGAAATAAGTATGAAGTCAGCAAAATGTACAGGGTAACGTTTTTTTGTTTTATAAAAGAACAGGCAAAAAGGCGCCTGGGTGGCTCAGATGGTTAAGCGTGTGTCTTCAGCTCAGGTCATGATCCCAGGGTCCTGGGATCGAGCCCCACATCGGGCTCCTGACTCAGCGGGGAGTCTGCTTCTTCCTCTCCCTCTGCCTCTCCCACTGCTCATGCTCTCTCTCTCTCTGTATCTCTGGGTCTCAAATGAATAAATAAAATCTTAAAAAAAAAAGAACAGGCAAAACAGATTAATTTTCCCACAAATTTTCTTCAACCACAATATGTGGTTGCCTTGTAAATTTCATAAATTACAACACATATAAGATATAGCCCCATTACATTTTAACAATGAAAATCTGAACTTTGCTTAACACCAAATCCCTTTTTTCCCTTAAATTTCTTCACATAATTTGAAAAGTGGATTCAACTAGGCTATAAAGCAGAGAAATTGGTATAAAACTATTTCTTTTCTCTTCCAAAGTGATGGTGGCCATTTAAGCTGAATATTCCCCCTCGACTATAAGATAAATTCCTAAACCACTTAGCCTGTCAGTTAAAATCTTCCACAACCTGACCTTGGTC
Source organism: Mirounga leonina (assembly GCF_011800145.1). Classification (NCBI taxonomy): domain Eukaryota; kingdom Metazoa; phylum Chordata; class Mammalia; order Carnivora; family Phocidae; genus Mirounga; species Mirounga leonina. Next base: position 5,472,960 of record NW_023270431.1, read on the forward strand.
TACCTTTTTAAACCCCAATTCCCACAATTCCCCTCAGATCTAGAAAAATCAGATTATTCACTGGTGTGCAAACATGCTTTGTTCTATATCCACACACTCCTCTCTTCCTAAAACTCGTTTTCTTTCCCACCCGCCTCCCCTTCACTCTATCTTCTCCAAAATATATCATTAATTTAAAGTACTTACTCCAGCATGAAACTATTTCTCCCTGCAAAGATTTCAATCATAATTCTTTGTTCTATGGTATAATAACTTAAATTGCATATATTATTTAACTGTATTTGTGTACTCAAACTTCAACGTAAGTTCCTTGAGGACAGGGACAGAAATTTTTATATTTTCTTAATCTAACCAGAGCATTTAGCAGAGGATCTCAATTCAGACAGTCAATCAATAGTTTAAAAAAAAATTCATAAGCTACACTGAAAAGAAATAAGTATAGAAGAAACTAATCATGAGAAAACAAAAATCCTTTTAGAAACATGTAATATTGGCATCACATATCCGAAATCTTAAGTCCTACTTATTCACATATACATACAATCCTGCTCAGACTAGTGATTATGATCACTTAGGACCTTATTGAAAATATAGCCAGTCCAGGCTGAAAGAATGTACGTAGCATTGTATGATTTTTTGAATATCTATATAGTAAGTTGTTCTAAAGTACATAAATGAATAAAAATAGCTATTATTGTGCCATCTAAACTGGGAGAACAGAATATTTTGCTAATTATTTTTAAATATTCATCATAAATTGCATGTATACAAGTCCCACATACACATTTCCAGAATCTTAACTTATTTTTTCTTTCCTTTCCTGTATCATCTCAGTTAAGCTCTACAGATTTCAAAAATTATCAAAGGCACTGACTAAATCTGATTTTTAAATTTTAGATATGCCTATCTATTCATAAAAAGACCTATATATTTACAGATATAAAACCAATTAAAAAAAAAATGTATGCTTCCATCTAGTGGCCAATTCATTCAACCAAGGTAGGGTAGAAGAATGGATGCAAGAAATCCCCCATGAAACTTGCCATACCATTTCGGCCAAATAACCCTAGTTTTGTCTCTTTTGGACCAACGTTTCTAGACGAGGTGTCTTCAGGTTTCACTTCTTCCATATACTGTTGCCTTACATTTGTTTGACATGTCGAGGGGTAATAATGAGAGTATTATAATAACAGGAAAGACAACAGCCACTTTTGGAGTCCTTATTGAACGCCAAGTATCACCCATGGCATTATACATATCATGCCATGCTTAAAATGACTTTAAAAATAGATAATACTGGGGCACCTGGGCGGCTGGCTCAGTCGTTAGGCATCTGCCTTTGGCTCAGGTCATGGTCCCAGGTCCTGGGATTGAGCCCCACATCGGGCTCCCTGCTCCGCGGGAAGCCTGCTCCTCCCTCTCCCACTCCCCCTGCTTGTGTTCCCTCTCTCGCTGTCTCTTTCTCTGTCAAATAAATAAATGAAATCTTTAAAACAAAATAAATTTTAAAAATTTAAAAAAATAAAAATAGATAATACTATCCTCAGTTTGAAGGTAGCAAAATTGAAACTTGAAGAGGTGAAGTGTCTTTCCAAATTTCTTTCTTCTCGTTTTTGTTTTATTTTTAATTTTTAGTAACCTCCACACCCAATGTGGGGCTTGAACTCATGACCCTGAGATCGAGAGTCCCATACTCTTCCCGACTGAACCAGCCAGGGGCCCCTCCTGAGTTCCACACTAGTTGGCAGCAAAGGGATTCGCACACAGGTCTTGCTCTGCGTTCCAAAGCCTATGCTCTTTCCACAGTATTCTGTGTTATGCATTAAGAGACAAAGGAAGAACTGATGATCCACAAATAGACTTGTTTTCCTCCTAAAAATTAAAATCGGACTGTCCTTAAGCTGAAAAAGCAAATTTTAAAGATCTACACACTGTATCCCCAGTCACTTCCCCTGCAGCTGAGGTCAAATGGAACTTGAATCTTATTCTTCAACTCTTTACAGACCTCTTTATCAATGTTAGTACTCTTCAAGTTCTGACATCTCTCTTCAGGCCAGAAGTATTTATTTAATCAACAAGTACAGCTTGAGGAACATCAGGCTTTTATTCATGGTTAAGTAATTAAAACCGGAAAACACATCACCAAGTGCCTAATATATGCAAGCATTAATTGGTTCAATTGGTGAATGTTTCCCCAGACTGCATTTGTTTCTTATGGAAGGGTGCTGTGTCCTATCCATGCCTCATGGCTTTCAGAGTTTGCTAATTAGTGCTTTCCTAATCCCATTCAGAAAACTGGAGCAAGTTTTTGCCATTCCCCTTCCATAAATGGGTGGTCACCGAGATTAGGTCAAGCCAGCTCAGCCCACAATAGCATCCTTAATCAGCCAATGTGAAATAAAAATGAGGCAAAAATCCTGGCTTTTATCTCACACTGTCTTTGAAGCTAATTAAAATGCACAGGCTTTTCCTCCTGTTACAACCCTGCTGTTCTATACACTAATAAGCCAACAAAAGGTGCTGAAAGCAATGGGCTGAATAATTGTTGAAATTTACAGTTCCTTAAAGGCAACTGTTAAAAGATTTCTCTCTCCTCAGCAATGTAGATCACATTCTGATAAAGTATCACCAACATCTCTTCTCACATTTATATTAAGAATCACATAGATCTAGAGAGCATTAGGATCCCATAGTTGATGACTGTTTTTGTTGGGTTTTTTGTTTTGGTTTGTTTTGTTTTAATTTTTTGGCTTTTAATCTACTTTACTAACCAAAGAGTTAAAACAACACCATGTTCTTTTGACTAAAATCTGCCTCCCCCCACCAGAGTACCCTGGGCCTCTGCTGTTTTAAAAGTGGCTATGAAAGCCCTCTGGCATAATAAACAAAAAGGTGGGAGGGGGAAGTGGGATAAGACAGGATGCAGACAAAAAGAAAGAAAATGAAAACACACACACACAAACACACACACTCAAGTGATCTACTTGGGCTCAGACCCTTCCCTAGTCATTTTCCCCACCAAAAATAAATCCTTAAATTAATAATCAACCATAATAAAACTATCTTCTAAAATAGAGTAAGCTTTTGATCCTACTGTTCCCCAGCCTCAGGGTATTCCTTTATATTTATTAAAATACACCTTGAGCATGTTACAAGTAAAACAATAATTTCCTACACTTTAATACATGCACAAGCATATAATTTAAGGAAACATTTGCCAAGGAATAGTACATGCTCCAAACACATATACCAAATTAAATTCACATTATAATTATATTTAAAAATCAATACATTAAGTAAGAATCCAACATGTTCAAAGAGGCATATGAGCCCGAAACTGTAATTATAAGAAAGTGACCTGCCTCCCGGAGATTGGGCAGGATGTGAGATGTCTGGACAAAGTGAGGATAACATTCACCACCTCCTGCCCCACCACACACACCCCAAAAACATGGACACAAAGAACCTGCATATTTTCAGCTACTCTTGGCGCCTTAATGGTGTGAAAACCTCAGAAGGCACCAAGTGCTTCTTTTGAAGCTACATCAAAATTTCTAAAGGCCCTAAATGTACATGAATAAGGATAATTAATAAAGCATTCATTTCCAACAGAGGAATATTCCTTATTTCAAAATTCTAAACTTCTTCTTGACTATCTTCACCCTAGGGTCTTGCACACACCATCCATTTCTCTGCAGCCTGGTGTTCTCTGGAAATAAACACCATAACAAGAAGTACTAGGATTTGTAGCATCTGGAACTGGCTGAAAGATACACAGTAAAAAAAAAAAAAAAAAAAAAAAAAAAAAAAAAACTTTCCTTACTGGACAGAATTTAGGTTCTCTGGTGTCCCTCCCCCAACCCTACCTCTGCTAAGTTACAGGTAATGCTAGAAACTACCTCAAAACACTTCAGTCTATGGGAATATGTAGATATAGCTTTAAAGTGACCCATCCAGGGAGATAATATTAAATAAGAAGAAATAGTAATTGGGAGTAATTAGTGAGTTTAAAATACATATTACTTTAAACTATAAACCCACTGACATCCAAACTATCATTACCTTCTATTTCACCAAAGATAATGACACTTACATAAAACACAGTATATGTGTTTTTTGTATTAACTTAGTCAATCCTCTCAACAACCCTATGAAATAGTTCTTACTGCTTATTCCATATACAAGTGAGAAACCCCATGAGCACAGAGAGTATAAGGAAATCAAATTTTCCAAGTACACATAACTTGTAATTAGGCACAGAGTTTGTGCACTTATTATTATGGCATTCTATACAATTAAATAAATTACAGTAGATTATAGTTCACTTTATTGTACTCTATACAAGAGCCATGGTTCCACATTTATAAAGAGTTAGACGATGTTAAGCACCTCACACAAAATATCTCATTTAAATCTCTCCACAATAATGATGTAGGTCCTATTACCATGTCACCATTCAGTGACTGCAGATCAGCCTCTTAAACAAAAAAGAGATGCCCCATCTCTGCTACTAAAAACTCAATAAGCAATAGCATTTTTGCTTAGATTCAATATTGAGTTTTCTCCTTTGAATTATGGTAAAAAATATAATATGAAATATACTATCTTAACCATTTTTAAAAATACATTTCAGTAGTATTAAGTATATTCACATTTTTTTTCTGAAACAGATCTCCAGTATTCTTCCATCTTGCAAAACTGAATTCTATACTAATAAACAACTTGCACTTCCCCTCTGCCCCCTAAAGCAGTCAAATACTGAGCATTTTTGTATCATTATAAACATCTATAAGCACACTCCCTACGCACAAAAATCACAGTAACTAGATTTTAAAGAAATGATTTTTTTTTTTACTTTGAAGTTATGAAAATAGCATAGACTTGAAAGGATTTACCCAGTGAGAGAGGAGCCTTTCTATCAAGTTCTAAGCGAGAGAGAGCTCAGTGGTCATCTATTTGCAGATTTTACATTTTTAGACAAGAAAAACAGTTGAGGTAACTCTGAAAGGTATAAAATACACTAATCACAGTTATCAGAATCAAATGACTGATGCAGGAAAATTTGAAATTAAAAAGTAGCAACTAAAAGGCAAATTTACATCTCCCCCTTCTTTCCACCTATCACCTACCTGCCATACACACCCACAGGCCAATTTCCTAACAGGAACAAAGAAACAACTTTAAACTAAATTACTACTTACACTATCTTTCCTTCTTAGTTGTTAAATGAAAACACAAAGAACCCTGGAAGACATTTACAGAATCTGTTTCTTAATCCCAGAGGTCAGGACATTTGATACGAATGCTAATCAGAAAAGCATTTTTTATTCAAATTGCCACATGATTCAAATACTCAAACTCCGGATAATAAAAAGGGAGAACAGTCTGTCAGATCTCATACCGTAGCCTTTTTCTCAGTGACTGATTAATACTTGGCATTGTAGGGCGCCTGGGTGGCTCAGTTGGTTAAGCAACTGCCTTCAGCTCAGGTCATGATCCTGGAGTCCCGGGATGGAGTCCCGCATCGGGCTCCCTGCTCAGCAGGGAGTCTGCTTCTCCCTCTGACCCTCCCCCCTCTCATGTGCTCTCTCTCTCATTCTCTCTGTCAAATAAATAAATAAAATTTAAAAAAAAAAAATACTTGGCATTGTAGAGAATAATATAGGGAATGACAAAAAGTGGAGCAACCAAAAAACCAAATCTTTAATATGAAGGAACATACAGATGAGGAGAATGAAAGGGGTAAAGACATGGGACCAATGTCAGGTATAAATATAAGTATTTGAGTATTTAAGTAATTGGGAGGTCAATACTGTCTTGGGTTAAATTGGAAAGCAACTGGGGTGGGGGTGTGAAGACACTAGTAAGTTTATTGAAAAGAAAAAAGCAAATTTTAGGGGGAAATTTTAAGGGCAGTTGGCCCCAAATTGGTACAAACAGCTTGTAATCTGGAGCTGGCAAACTCAAATAAGGGGAAACACATAAACAGAGTTAGGAGAATCCATGCTCTGCATGCATGTTAGCAATGCATAACGATAAAAATATGAATAACAATGAGAACAATATAAGTAATGAATTATCAAAGATCTGTGGCACACACTGTGCTATGCTTTATTATCACTTTATTCTTCCTATAACCTTATAAGTGGACTGTGAGCATGATGACAATGTTGATTTGACAGATCCATTTTACAGAAAGGAGAACTGAGGCACTCTGACTCCAGAGTCTGTGCTATTTACCATTATTCTATGCTGATTCATGAGATTAAGAAAATCAGGAATCACTGCTAAACTCACCTTCCCCAAAGCACAGCTGAGATGATTCAGAAGGTAAGTCAAGAAAGAGAGAAGAGAGAGAAGGAAGCAAGTCAGGAGTCTGTTTGAATATACATCAGGTACACGAAAGAATGATGTGAGAAGTATATAGACATAAGATGAGTAATAATTATACTGAAAAAGAAAGATTAATTATAAGTCAAGTTTAGTAAAAGGTATTGAAATCTTTTGGTACCTTCTAGGACCATCATTTTTGTTTGTTTGTTTTGTTTTGTTTTTTATTGTGATGTAATTGACATTTAACATTGTGTAAGTTTAAGGTATACAGTGTATTGATTTGATACATTTATATACTGCAATATGATTACCATCACAGGGTTAGCTGACACCTCTATCACTTCACATAGTTATCATCTCTTTTTTTGTGGTGAGAACAATTAAGATCTAGTCTCTTAGCAACTTAGACATTTACAACACAGTATTGTTGACTATAATCACTATGTTGTGCACTGATATCCCGAATGTTTTTATCTACTAGTTGCAAATTTGTACCCTTAAAAAAAATCTACCCCCAACAACAACAACAAAAAAAGCATCTCTCCAATTCTTCCACCTCCCAGCCCCTGGTAACCATCATTCTACCCCCTGTTTCTAGGAGTTCAGCTTTTTGAGAGGGAGAGGGAGAGAGAATCCCAAGCAGGCTCATGCCTAGCATGGAGCCCGATGCCAGGCTCGATCTCACGACCCTGAGATCATGACCTAAGCCAAAATCAAGAGTTAGTTGCTTAACCAACTGAGCCACCCAGGTGCCTCTGAGTTCAGCTTTTTTAGATTCCACAAATAAGTGATATCATGTAGCATGTCTTTCTCTGTTCAGGACCATCTTGTGCATTTCTATCATGTGTTTTTCTATGCACATTTGGCTCTCGGAGCTCCTTGATGAGTGAGCACAATACAGGCCCCTGTCTTTCTTCTCTGCCCCCAGATTAGTTTTCCCCTGATCCCTGTTCTTGATGAGGATGAGGAAAAATGGACCATTCAGATCAGCTGGTTAACAGATTACACTTCACAGGTGACTACACCAATCTTGGTCCAAAAAGTGAAAGAAGTGGTGGTATAAAAGACAATTTTTTAAAGGTGTAAACATTGAATGGGGAAGAGAAATAATTTTATCTCCCAGCAGGGTTTCTCAAACTTGCCTCAAATTGACATTTTGTGCAGGATCATTCTGTGTCGTGAGGGGCTATCCTGAGTATCGTAGGATGTTTGGCAGCATCATTCACTTCTGCTTACTAGATGCCAAAACACCTCCGGTTATAACGACCAAAATTGCCAAATGTCCAGGGCAGTCATCTTATAGACATATTTAAGTGTTTCTTGTTTATTTTGATCATTATTTTAAACTATTATTTATATGGTGCCTTCAAAAGAAAATTTGCAGGTGGCAACAAAGGTGGGATTTCAAACAGAGCCTGGGAAACCTATGCGGCTAAGAATTTATGGAAATTCCACCCATTCAAGTGTCAACGCTACACTGTTAAGATTCCAGTTACAGAGACAGTGACAACACCAACACAGTGAAAAGAAGGAAGGACGGCAGGGGGTCCGGGATTAAACCTTGAACAGGTAACATGACGTTAATGATCATGCCAAAGACATCAGCGAAAAGGCTGCTGAAGGAAAAGCACAAGGCTTACGGCTCAACATCTTCTCCCAAGCCATAAGGAGCCTGAATAAGAGGGTAAATCAGAGACGGAGTTCACAGGAAGACCCAAGAAAAGAAGAACCCAGTTGATGTTGCTTTGAGCCAAAAGGGACTGACTGGCTGGCTATCTCAGCGAAAGGGCTCTAAAAAAGAGCATTTCCAGCCCCCACCTCACCATTGGTTGGCTAATGTATATTCTAGTATGCTTGGGTTGCTCGCAATTACTAGCAGCATGGGTTATATACTTCCATGGCAGCATTCGATGAGGAAAGAAAGAATAAAACCCAGTCCTCCTGAGTTGTGGGTGCTAATCAGTCGACCATGCTGGCCAAATCCTGCCTCTCAAACCTCTTTGTAATATACACTATTCACCCAGGCAGAGGTCTTCAATGACAGCTATTCATGTATCTCCAACTGATCAAATGCAGGCCCCAGGGATGGTTCGGCACTACGTGCCTTTCCTGAACGAACAGAAACATTTTCCCAACCATCAGTCTGGCACACAAACTCTACTGATTCTTTTAGACTTTTAACGGAGTGCCCTCCAAATGGCACATCAGAGAAAACATTTCATCTACAGAACACATCTAGAAGCAGCCACTTGTTCAGCTGCAACCCTGGCCTTTTGGGATATGTGCAGTCTTGGTTCTGAATAACGGGGGATAAGGAGGAAAAAAAAAAAAAAAGCTTTCCCCTCTATTCTAAACACGCCTTAGTCTCCTTTGAGTCAAAGCCGCTAATTATGCCAGGCAGGCTGAATGATGAGTAGTGGTTTTGTGATCCCAACTATTGTTCAGAAGGGCTGAGATCACCAATGCATTTTCCTAGGTATAGAGAATTTGAAGGGAAAAGTCTGAGTACTTATTATCTCTTTGTTTTCTTAAACAGTGCCTATTTACAAACTTTTCACTAGTGAGTAAAAACATTTACTGGCAATAAAACACAGCAGTGTTTCAGAATGTTAACCTCTTCCCCCAAAACATGATAAAGTACTCTGAGCATTTAGAAGGAACAAAGCTGCTTTCTTTTTGTTTCTTGCCACAGCACAGGGCTAGGACATGGGAAGAAAGAGAAAGAAAATTAGAAATAACTAATATATTATATTCCATGTCTTTCCCTATATAATCTACATTAAATATTATACATTATATAGAGAGAAAGATTTCATATATATATATTTCCCTTAGAGCTATCTACAGTGCAAAATTAAGCAACTGCACCCTACCTTTACAAAACTCCAATAAAATAAATGAAACGACACATGACAGATTGGGGAGGAGTAACTCTTACCCCTCACAAAATTCTATTGGTAATGAAATAGAGGGCATAAGAATAAAGAAAAGATAACTGCTGGGTGATAAATCCTGTGGCCTCTGAAGTAGACTAGCAAGCCTCTCTTTGGGTAGCTATTTGTTTTCTAAGGAGTGGGATCTTGTTAAAACATTTATAGTTTCAAAACATTTTAATTATCTCTGGGCTTGGCCTTCATAAAGGCCCTCTAGGCAACAGTCATGCTATAAAGATATTATATATTTAAAGTCACTAAATACGTAGAAGTGTATCCAAAGATAGCTACTAAATAATTGATCAACCAAGATGATAAGTGAACTCACACTTGTTTCCATACAGCCTCCATGTTCTATTTATAAAATCTGGTAAGTAAATAGATACTGCAATGTCTTCTTCTCTAGCATCAAGGATACTGAAATAAATCCTGGGGAAAAATTGTGAGCATATGAAGAACAAACTGTCCAAATGCTATTTCCTCTTGAGAGTGAAATTTTGAATCTTGCTCTCTGTGTATTTTTCTCATATGTTTGTAATTTACTTCTAAGTTCCCTTTTTGTCAGAGTTTTCATATCCATTAAACAAAGCTAAGAACTGAACAGCAACTTTTTATGAAGGTAATTGTGTTTATCTTGTAAGACTGGCAGACTCTTCTATTTGGTCCAGTTTGGGGAAACATTCATTTTAATTAGCCAAAATTGGAAGCAAACAAGCTGTGAAGATAGAAAAGAGTGTTGCCTGCTCTAACTTCCACAATGTAATTCTGGAGTCTCGCATTTTTGTGGTCTTTTTCCTTATAGGACACATCAGATTACTAGCATCATTGACCGAAACATTTTATCTCCACCTGCTGGAAGCATGAAACATAACTGGGTCCAAGATAATCATTGATATATTTCAGGAAGAAAAAAAAATATTTGTACAAATTAAATTTAAAATCACCTATTTTAAACTATAGTCTTTGGCACATTATTTCTGTCACTGATTGATTCACAACCCTAAAACCCTTTGTTTTGTGATTGTTACAAGGTTTATTCTTCTTGTCTATTTCTTTTAAAGTTGACCATTACATTTCATCAAAATTGTCAGGCAATTATTTTGCAAAGAAAATGATGGAAGTAGATGATAGGTGGATAATAGTCAAATTACAAGTCCTTAGGAAAGACATTGGTATGGAAAGATCATGTATCATATTTCTTGAGTTATGAGGAATGTAGTGTGTATTTTTTATTACATACAAAGAAAAATGATGCAGAGGTAAGAGCTTCAAAAAATAGATTTCTCTTTAAAGAAAAAAAAAAAACCTCCTTTTTTTTCAGGATGTAACACTGGGTTTTAGCTGCCTCAGGGGGTATGAAAACAGAAAGCAGCTGCCTGGGTTCACCTTCTGTTGTATAAATTAATCATCACTGTTGATTATTCACTAATTTACTTAAATCTATGTATCTTACAAAAAATTTATCTTTTAGATTGTTTAATTATAATTGAATGTAACACTTTTAATGGAAGCCGAATTTTACTACAGAAAACCAAAATAAAAGTTAATGCATAATGAATATAAAACAAAGTATATGCCTTTTGTTTAAAAATGTTTATACTTTTCTGGTATTTGATAATAGCAATAACCACTATAGAAAAAAAAAGAAAAGAAAAAAAAGGAGAAAGTATCTGCCAACATTGGATTTCTCCCTTTTGAACTAAATAATGCCTTTTTCAACTTTCCTAAGAAAATATTTAATATGTTATATTTTTTCTGAGACCCTCGATTTCCCCCCTTAATACTCTTATAATCATTTTTGATTGGCAATATGCCATTTCAGTCATGTTGAATACATAAAAACACGAAGAGACCATTTTTCAGCAAATATTGCAGAATTTTATAAGTTGTATATTTCTTCTACCAGCGTTTAAACAGGAGAGCAGCAGAAGGCCCCTGCCAGAAGTTTACCAACCCACACATAAATGCATATTTTAATGAATCTGAGCCGGTTTTCTGGCACATAAGTCAGTTTTCTTTCTCTCTTTTTTTTTTTTTTTAAGAATCTCTCCACTCTCAATGTGGAGCCCAAACTCACAACCCCAAAATCAAAAGTCACATGGCTCCACCAACTGAGCCAGCCAAGTGCTCCAGTTTTCTGTTTTAGCTAAATATAAAGTAAAAATAAAAATGAGTCCATTAGAATAGCACCAATACATAGATAATAACAAAGCAATGGAATTGCATTCATGTTTTCAATATATACTTACAGAATGGCTGTTATTCACAGGTGATATATTTGGCTCAGGAGAAATCATAAACAAAATGGTAAACATCTCCCTTCCCCTTCCAAATGTACATTTAGCTCACTCTAACATAAGGAATGTTATTTATATTCTTTCTCAACCCTCACTGTCAGTTTTTGTCCTTTAATTAGATTTATTAAGTATTAAAACACAAATTATTTATGTAAAACTAAAAATATTATATATCAGGTAACATTCACAGTAACTAGCACTTCCAAGTTCCACAGATTACTGTTGAATGAACGAAAGAATAGTAAGAATAGGAATAGTAAGATTGATCCTGAATTTAACTGTTTATAAATTAATCTCTTTGATTAAGCAAGCAATCAAATAATGGCAAATATAAACTGTTGCACATATCATATCGTCAAAATAAATACCCTCTGAATTGCTTTTGCAATAGGAATCCGTTTGTGCTAGTTCCATTTAGATTCTAATAAATCACTGTGGAAATATTAGCACTATATTCCAACCAACTGTGTTATTATTACAAGCAATAATTTACATTAACAATCTAAATATGCATTATATTATGCATAGCATTAGCAACTGATTGAAATGGCAGATCGAGCACATACAATGGCATCCACTCTTTCTGCAGCCACTGACACAAAAGTTCTGAGATGGTGTAGAGGGACTGGCATCACCAATGAACACATTTCTGGAGGCAAGAGAAAGAATGAGAATGTGTTCAGGAATCAAATAGAGTTGCAACTTAAAATCTGCTGTGATGTGACTCCAGAAAATGTACAAGTCTGCAGAGGTAGCCCTTGAAAAACAAGACCCAGTCAGCAGGACTGTGGGAGATGGCCATGAAAAGGACACCTAAGAAACGGGGATTAATTAAAGGTCTGTATAAGGGCAATTCCTTCACTTGAAACCCCCTCCTTCCCAAATGCAGGCAAAACCAGGAAGCTGGCATTTACCTCCAGGAAAAACAGCTGACCCCTTCCCAGTGAAACTGAACAAACCTATCAAGTGAAACCTGGCATAATCCTTTTCTTTAATTTGAGTGCTCCTATAGTGTCTACACCTGGCTTCCTAGCTGTCCCCCCAACACACCCCCCTGCCAAAGCAAAGTCTCCCTTTTACTTATCTCACACAGAACTCAGAGGTACTCCCAAGTAATTGTCAAACTCTTATTTCTGAATAAACTCAGGAATATTCAGGAAGTGATTACATCTACAAAACAAGAAAACAATGCTATGAAAAAGGAATAATAGAAAACAAGAGCATGTTTGTGGAGATTAAAATTATGATTAAATTTAAAATTATAGCCCAAATTAAAAATGAAGACTGTTCAGTAGGCTTACAGAGAAAACAGCCCCGATTGGAATGGTGGATTGCTCCGGTAGTGTAGTTTCCACTGATGGATACAAGAGTAAATCTATTTGACAAAGAATGTGGCGGGAATACTCCTTCCTAATGGCCATTATGTTATTCAGGCATCCACCTCTCACCAGCAGGTCTCAGATGAAAGTGATCCCAAATCCTTGCTACAGGTGCTTAAGCCAACCTCCACACATCATTTCCCTGGTACAGTCACTGGTTCCAACGGTAATGATTATCTGAAGATGTCTCAATCAGACTGAAGGGAAGAACTTATGTGGTTAGGTTGGGGAAGTTCCTCTCGCTATTGTTAAAATCGAAACAAGGATCCATAATTACCACCAGCAGCCATTTTGCCTCATTAGAAGGAAGCAGTTCTTAGCTGAAGGACACCAAGGGGATGTCAGAATTAAGAGGCAGGAAGAATACAGTGCTTGATGACATCTGTGAGTAGATTGTCCGCTGGATTTCTATCCATATGACATAATGTATTTACTTACTGCTCAAGACAGTGTGAATCAAGGTTTGTTGAGATTTGCCAACAAAAACTGCGTAACTCCAGCGTCACTACTTAATTTAGAATACAGATACTCTTGGAATTGTGTGCCCTCTGTCAACTCTACCTACAGTATTAAAGTCAAGATGAAGGCAGGTACGAGAGACTTGGGTGGTCCCAATCAAGGTCTAGAAATACAATGTGATCATGGAGTAATCTCAGATAAGAAGACATCCCCAGATGTTGAAGTATTCCTGTATAATTCCAGTGTTTCCCAGAGAACAGAAAGCCCCTTGCAAGGAAAGCTAGGAAATAAATGAGGTTCTTCTATTTGCCAGAACCTGAAGCAGCAGTGAGGACTTGAGGACCAAAGAACATGCCAAGATCTGGGTTGAAGACAAGAATGTGTGTATATGTGTGTGTGTGTGTGCGCGCGCGCGCGCGTGTATATGGTGTAGCAGAAAAGATGGACAATATTTCATCCAGGTATTTCATGATACTCTGCTAGGACTTTCTCAGTTCTCCTCTACTAATCTCCATCATTATAGAACCCAACTAAATTTAAAATCATCGCGTCATCAGTAAATTATCTCTGACACAGGAGGCCTGAATTCAAACCAAATAAAGTGCAGTTAGTTCATGCTCTTGAATCAAGCATGTTCCATGATGCGCGTGCGCGTGTAAAAAGACTGATTTTAATAAGATGCTCACAGGTGCATTCACAAACATACATGCACATATTTTAAAAATGTTTCTAACAAAAAATGATTTCACAAGCATACTCTCATCCTGAGTAAAGTGTATTTTAAGGAGAATTTCTTTTTCTCCCTCATAGTTGTTAATTTTTTGAATTTTGAGTCAAGTCTAGATAGCAACACAAAGGCCTAAAGGCCTGTATTTACTCACTTCCTTATTTAAGTTCAGGAAAGAGCATAATATACTTATATATGGAGTTGAACCCAGTCAAGTCAGTTCTTAGACTTATTAGGGCATGACGCTGTTGACACAAGGCTAAGTGTAAGCCTTGACCCTTGCACTTTCGCTGTGACCTCAGGGACTAGACCCAAGCATCTCATGGCAACCTTTACAACTTGAATGATGTAAGATCAAGGCTGCTATGTTTTTTAAAGGATCAGTTAGCCCAAATGAAATTTATTTACTTTGCCTGTTGTTATTAATTCCTCTGAGTTTTTTTTTTCTTTCAGAAACTCCAGTCAAATCTATTCTACTTCTGTAAAAACAAAATGTTCTCTAAATTCTTTAAAGTTTACATCTAAAATCTGTTAAGCCAAAATGTTTTTTCCCACAAAACCCTGTCATATTTTGCCAGAAATTCAAACCAAAGCAAAAGCTATAAGTAAAAAATGTTAAATATTAAAGGAGAAGAGAGTGACTAATTTATTACATATTAGGATTTTTTTTTTAATGTCCAGGGCATTATAGTTTCCAGCACTTACCTTAAGTTCCATGGAGCACCTTAAAATATCTAGTCTTTTAAGCAAAATTGGTCCACGTAAGTGTCAGACTTCATTTCTAAATCTGTCTTTAAGATGGATGTAAATACTAAACACAGCTTTGAAAGGAAGCTTTAGCCTTCTAATCCCATTCCTGGGTCATAATAAGCAACCTTCTGCCCTCAACCTCCCTTCTTTAACTGAAATCCAGTCTCCAAGATTTGAATCCAACTAGTGAAAAGGAAAAGGCTATATCAAATTACCTAAAGTACTTACTGGGAGAAATGGAGAGAAATGGAAGCATTTGGGGGTAGCTGGATCTATTAAAAACAGTCAGTGGAGAGAAAAAGGCAATTTTCCCTTCTAAGAGTGTGCTAGTGTATTTTATGGTGGTAAATTGCCTTCTTTATGTAAAAGATAGTAAATCTGTTGATGCCATTTGTTAGGATAGTCTTATCCCAACAAAGGCCATGCATTCAGGGTCTAAAGTTTTTGCATCTCAGCAATGTTAAACAGAGCTTTAAAAAGAACTTGAAATTCAAAATACCGAGTAAATGGGTTCACACAGCACGAATTTTATTGGAGACCAACGTAATTTTCACATTTTCCTCTCTATAACAAGCAAGTCATTTGTTCTCTACACTCATAATGGAAAGAAAACAAGAGTTTCTTTGTTTGTGTACATTAACTCGATGCTGTAAAAGTCATCCAGTCAAGCTTCACTATACTTTCACCCTTAAACCTTAACCTGACTTGGAACAATATTTGTAGCCTCTACAATTACACTGGTTGAACCCAGACGGAGTTAATCACCCTTCACTGTCTCAGTGAAAAGTATAATGACCTACCATTTAATGTGAAACCATTAAAATGCTAGAAGGGGCAAGAATTCACATTGTGTGTTTATAAATACCTCACAGACATGAATCCATACATTCAAGCTACCAGGACACTTTTCATATGGCACTTGTTTAGAGAACCAGATGGAAAATAATGGCTGCTGTGCGCTGAAACCCAGAAGTGTCTATTCTGTTGTCTTATATAGGGCGCCTTATACCTTTAATACTGACATAAATTATTTCATTTGTAACTAAAAGGAGACAATCCAAATCAGAGTTGGGTGACTGATGATATTATTTTCTTTTTTTTTTTAAAGATTTTATTTATTTATTTGACAGAGGGAGAGCGAGAGCGGGAACACAAGCAGGCGGAGTGTGAGAGGGAGAAGCAGGCTTCCTGCCGAGCAGGGAGCCCGATGCAGGGCTCGATCCCAGGATCCTGGGATCATGACCTGAGCCGAAGGCAGACGCTCAACGACTGAGCCACCCAGGTGATGATATTATTTTCTTTCCCTGACTACCACTGCTCCCTACACAAAGCAAACCCATAAGTGAGATCTTCCATTTCTACTTTTGGATTTCTATTCCAAATCCTTCCTTCAAGTCAGCTATGTGGCACAAATCCAGGGGGCACTGTTCCTGTCTTGTCACATGCAGGGTCTGCACTCCAGGGGCTGGTCAGTCAGGTCAGCTTGAACGACACAACTGAAACTACAGCAGAGGCCGACACCACTTCCCTTCGTCGCCCTGGTACCACCTCAGAGGGAGCCACCATCCACCCCCACCTCAGCACCCTCTTAAATGTTCTCCCCGTTTCCACTCTTGTCTCTGTAACCTATCCTTCCAGAGCATGCTGAATAATCCTTTCACTTTTTACAGCAGAGCACGGTATTCTTGTGCTTGCTACCATCTTAATTCACTTGAAATAAAAAAGTCCTTCGTAGGCCCTTCAAGTCCCTAAATGAGAGAATGAAAAGTGACAAGTAATTCATTAATAGGACAAGGAGGACTGGGCAGTAAGATCTGAGCATACACAGTATGAGTGAAGGATCCCAGCAAACCCGGGAGACTGCCTACAGGGGTCGTTTCCATCAGCTCCAAGGGACAGCTTCCACATGTGAGGGAGAATCTAAAGTTAGCAGATCATCTAGTTTCTCAGGAAAAGCTAGACATCTGGGTTTTTAAAGAAACCTCAATTTTTAAATGTTGCATGAAATTTTTAAAACAATATGAAAAAAAACCCAAATACCTCTGCAAATTGGCATAGGAGGCTGTTGGGTGATGACACTTGACAACAATCTCCATTTATCACTGTACTTTGACAAATGGACCCTTCTGTTCCTCTAATTCACCAAGTTTTTCCTATCTCAACCTTAGCATTCACTTACCCCATTGTTTTTTGCATTCATTCTTATCCCTTGGATCTGAACTCAAATGTCTCCCCCTCAAATCCTTCCCTGACTATTCTAGCTAATGTAAGTCCTCCCCACAAATCACTACCACATCAGCCTGTTTGGTTTTTCTTATAGCACATCATCCCCATGGAAGAGGACTTGACCAGTTCCCAGTAGCAAATTTAGACTGTAAGCAATGACTTTCTTGATGTATTAATAAAACCTACTTTCAGTAAAAATCAACACAGAATATGCTCAACTGAGCCAGTAACTAACACACACACCTCCACACAAACATTCGCAAAACTTTCAAGCTTCATTACTTCATAAATGCATATTGGCAGGATGACAGGTTGTTTTTTCACTAAATATCTACAATAGTTTTTTGTAATAGAGAAAAAAATACTATGTGTGGGTATACTCAGACATATGTATGTTTCTATATGTATTATTTGTATAGAAATAGGTTAACATGCAAAAAGATACTAATCTACCTCAATGCAGTTTGGCCAGATGGACTCTTTTTGAGGAAAATTTCATGTAGATATAAAGCAGTGGTTCTCAATTTGAGGCAATGTCCTCTAAGAGGCATGGCAATATCTGGAGACATTTTTGTCAGAACTAGGGGGATGCTACTGACAGCCAGCAATACAGGCCAAAGAGGCTGCTAAACATCCTACAAGGCACAAGACAGCCACCAAAAGAAAGAATCGTCTGGCCCAAAATGTTCTTGGTGCCAAGCTTAAGAAAAACCGATTGATACAGAGTCTTCTCTTTCCCTCATTCAAACTTGGCCAAAATAAAGAAATAGCCATCCCACATTTTTGTCTTAGGGGAGGTAGGGAATAATTTTAAATGTGTTCCTCAACATCACTGTGAATTAATTAATTTAAAAAGTTTGATTTAAAAAAAAAAGAAGAAAGTTTGATTGTTTCTCTGAGAGCATGTAATTCTGTAAGGGACCCCCCCCAAAACAAAACAAAACAAAACAAAAATCCTGTTGTGTTGTTTTGATTTTGGTATGTACCTAGTACAACACCTGGTCCATTCTAAGCCTTGAATAAGTGAACAAATGAATCTAATAGCACTGATTTATTATTTTATGCTTCACGTTGGCCAAGTCTCTAAATGTTTATTAAATAAATGAAGCAAACAAAGTTGACGTATAAGACACTGTATTGGGTTCTAGGCATATGTACATCAAGAAGAAAGTCTCCTTGCCCTCAAATTATTCAAAATCTGACTATGGAAACAGACAGTACGGCACAACATAATTTATAGTCTTACAGTAAAGACATACACACTATTATAACAGTGCATGGAAGGGCCAATTCACCTGGACTTGTAGAATTGGGTGACAGGATGGAGGGGACAGGAGTCCAAAATGCCCTCCTAGACAGGATGTCTAATCTGCCTCAGATGTGTTGAGTACTAATTAGGTAGACGAGTAGGAGGAAGAAAGAGCATTTTGAAAGATGAGACCAGAGAAGTGGGAAAGAGCAAGTCATTTAGCAGTGCTGGTGTAAGTGGCTGGTTTCTCTTTGGAAATAAGAGGAGGGACACATGAAGGACTATGTATGTGAACATAAATGAATTTCTGTCTTAGTACATTGGGCTAGATCTCTCTGTTTCCTTCCTACTTGGAGATTCCATGTGCCTAAAATTTCTTCAGTCATGTCCTTAAACATCTTTCTTCATAACCTGTTTTTGCCACACTTATTTACAGAAAGTCTCTTTGAACCTATATATAATGATCACAAATTAACACTTTAAATTCAAAAGTAGAAAAGCTTATAATTCCGACGATCAAAACTTATCTAAGATCAAATCGGCGTTCACGCAACATTGGGTCCTCTGGACTAGGGCTTTGTTCGAATCATTGTTTTACATTTCCAGTGTTTATCCCAAATAATGTTACATAGTGATTACTCAGCAGATATTTGTAGAATTGAATCATAACTTGAATCTACTCCAGACCCCGTGTTTTTTTCTAAATCAATAGCACATATTGAAATTGCAATGTACTTTCAAAGCATAAACATGTTCAAAATTGAGGTGGATGCAGCTAAAACTGACTCAGAAACAACCATTTCCTTTAATTCTCCCTTCCTTAATAATACATGCCTCTAATCTTAGGTACAGGCCCATATTATTGTAATCAAAATAGTAATAATAATAGTAACAAAAGCAGGCAAGGTGAACTTATTTTAGGTCCTGCCCTCTGTCTCCCTCTTTACCAACCCCAAGCCTCTCACTGGAGAAACTTCTTATCACTTCCACTAAAATGTTTACCAAAGTTTTATCTCTAAATAATTCTCTTATAATCCAGATGGAATTTTTCAGCATTTCGGGCACTGCAGAATGCTCATGTGGACAACCCACTGGCATCATAAACTCAACCTATGAAAGGAGAAGTCATAGCATTTCTTCTGCACATATTGTTCAGCCATTATTATTGAAGTTCCTGTTGCTCGTGGAGTCATCTGTACCATATGGAGTCCCTCCATCTTGCATATATTCTATCGAGTCTATCTATTCATTCTACCACCCAAAAGCTCTTTATCTTTCCTTTTGTTTTATTTCCATCAACATTGTATTTATTCATCATCTCTCCCCTTTATTGATAGTCTTCCAAGTCTTCTCATTGCCTGTGGTATACTGCCTGTTCAATCCATCATCCATGCCACTGGTTGAGAGATCTTTCTAACCCACCCACGTTTTTCCCTACCTGAAAAACTTTCCTGGTTTTCCTTTGCCACATAATGAACTTCATTACAGTGAGCATGGAGGAAAAGAACCTTTATATTCTGACCACAGGTTTATCCTCAGGATTACCCAATCAGTAAGCAATTCCAAACAATTTCCCGTTCCTCAGTATCCCAC
Organism: Mirounga leonina; assembly: GCF_011800145.1. Taxonomy (NCBI): domain Eukaryota; kingdom Metazoa; phylum Chordata; class Mammalia; order Carnivora; family Phocidae; genus Mirounga; species Mirounga leonina. Next base: position 5,492,906 of record NW_023270431.1, read on the forward strand.
ACAATTTCTCTTCTCTTTGCCATACATATGTGTTTCTTCTGTTTCATCTGATGGGCAAACAAGCAGAGGAAAGGATATCTTCAATATTTACTTAATTATTCTTCAAATATTCCCTGACCCTGGTAGGAAGAACATTTTTCCTTCTTGCATATATATATATATATATATATATATATATATATTTTTTTTTTTTTTTTTCTAATTGTTCATGTACCTTCCTCAATTGTCAGGGAATGTGAATTTTGCATGTAGGGACCATAACTAAGTTAATCTTCATATCACCAGTGCCTGCAAGCCTCTCACCTATGGCAAGTACCCAGTAAGAAGTTATTTTGAATGGTAAATATCTTAAAGAATAGGAGAACATTACATGGTGTGTTTTATGCCCATCTTCTTATGAGTGAGTTTCAGTAAGGTACCAGGAAGTTTTTCTAAGTTTCTTTTTTTAATAACCTGAGGTTCTTGAATTCTCTAGATGTTTCCCTACAATCTCAATTATAGAGCTTACCCACTGTAACTATGTTTAACTGTTCCTAAAAGAAACAGTTAAACATTTAAATCTCTCTCCTTAACAATATTCAAGGCAAACCTAAACACTCTTAAGTTCTTTACTATTACATTTATGGAAAAAATATTAGTTAAAAATAGTTAAAATATTAGATAACATAGTCTCATTTATCTTTCCTTTGTGGGAGGATGTATTATTTTTTTCACTAGATACACTTTATATTTTTAAAATGCTAAAATGATCAGTTTAGACTGTTCATTCAACAAATATTTACCGAATACCCACGATGTGCTGTGTGCGTGGCAACTACTGAGGATAGCTAATTCTTTAAAACAGGCATGGATCATCCCTCACAGAGATGTGAGACTATGGTAAAAAGCAGAATTTAAATAATGATGGGCACTAACTAATAGTGAGGCTGACACAGTGCTTTGAGTAAGAGTATGTAGTGCCTTTAAGAGAGTCTGAGAGTAAGGAAAAAAAAAATTAAAAAGTGACCAGGAGCACATCGCAAGCAAGCAAGCTGTGACAGGCATACTGGAACTCCTAGCCTGGGATTAAATACAGAGAACAGTGTAAAGGCAGACGTGCCACACTCAAACTGACAGCAATATTACAAAATAGACTGTTCCTTTGGCCATGCAATCTTGAGTCGATAACTTTCCCTACCCTCTCCAAAGTTCTTCTGATATTAGTATCATTAATTAGTACTTAATCAGCATTAAGTACCACTACTCCAATATTCTGCTGCTTTCCCAGAAAATACATTCCCCCAAGAAGAGATAAAATGAAGTAACATTCATAAGATTTTCATGTATTAAGACTTGAAAGTAAAAGTTCTATATGCAAATTTGATCTCTTTTGAGATTAAAATGATGTCTTTAGTGAATAATCTAAGAAGTACTGTCATTTATAACTTGTCTCCATCAATAGGCACACAATTTCATCTCATCTTATTAAAACACACACACACACACACACATACACACACTAGATCTCAGAATCAGTATTGTTTTGAACTCTGAGTTAATTTCCATATCACCTATTTGGACTTTAAACTTTCACCACTTATTAAATATTTCTTCTGAGAAAAATAGTAACTTTTTTCCATTTTGATCTCAGAATGCTTCAAGGTAGATATCATTACTATCCTCAATTCACAGATGAGGAAACTAAGGCTTAAAAAACTGAAGTGATATAACCAACTTCACATACTTCACTAATGTATTACCTACACATTCTTATTTTGTGTTGTTGATGCTCTGGCATCTGGAGTCTTGCTCACTGCGGGTCAGGGCCTCTCCTAGGGCTAGTCAATTCCTAGGGACGGCAAACACTCACTGAAGAACACACCTTTCAAATACAAACCCATCTATCCAGAGCCCACACACGGAGCCACCTCTTCTCTCTGGCTTTTATCACCCCAAGTCCAGGCACTGAACAACTAGGGACCACCCTGCGGCTCACAGCCTGCTGAAATGATTGAAACTATCCAACCTTCAATGTGTTTGCCTCTCATACCCTGCCTCACTCCTCATTTCCCATGAAAACCACAACAAAAGGCTTTTGCCCCAGCTATCCTCTCCCTCCTTCTGCCCCCCATCCAAACCTGCTGTTTCCCTGTGTGGCCCTACATGGCATCCTGTGTCTCCTGTTTCTTTGAAACTGTGAGTAAAAACTTCATGACAGTCATTACCATGTCTGCATGTCTTGCTATTCCTGATGACAATAAATCCCAGGTACATTTTCAAACAGCCAGTGATAGTACCAAGATTAGAGCACCACCGGCCAGACACACAGAATGTGATGAGTAATTACTGATTAAATAAATGAAATTCCTCTGGAGGTTGAAATCTTACTCACCATATTATTCCACAAAAGACACATTTTCCCAAACCTTTGTCCATGACTCATCTAAAAATCAGCTTCTCTGTACTTCAGTGGTTTGGTTTCTTGAAAGAACTTAAGTATAAAGAAGGGAGCTAGATACAATGTTTCTAGACTCAGAGAACATGTTTAACATGTGAGAGGTTTGTTACTGGTACTTCTTTACCTTCTCTTCCAGTTCCACTCTCCCTGGCTGGCCCCTATATTACTCCAGGATCCCAGTGGCCTCATCCTTCTCCACCCTTGGCACTTCCCAATGTGTCACCATCCGACCCAACCCACCTGCCAAATGAAAACTTCCATTCCCCTAGTGCTAAAAGCTGAACTCCAAGGAAAAGAGGACCTATAATCTGATTAAAATAATTCACAGTAAATTGCAAATCTCTTAATCCTCTTAGAGGCATTAACATTTTTTTAAGTTTGGGGGGGGGGTTGGGTGAAACAACCAGCCATAACCTATAATTGTTGGCATTTTTGTACAACATAAACAATAATATCTTTGGCTTTATTCAGACAGAAATGGCTATCACATTGGCATGGCAGTCTGCCCAGAAATCTGTCTCCATCCTGTCAAATTAACCCTGAATTTTCTCTTAAGAACCTTCACACTTTTTCTGCTTTTGTTTGTTTGTTGCTTTTTGAATCTCTGGCAAGAGGTCTTAAGGTTTGAATTCTCTATAGGGGATAACATTTATGTTTCTGGTTTGTAACTCAGGGTCTATCCCAAGGAACTATCATAAAGTAGTTCCTTTAAAAGAAAAAACAAATCTTGATAAAGACTACCAATCAGCAAAATAATACTAAAAGCAACACAATAATTCATACTTAAATAGATGTTAGAACATGCCAAACACCGTTTTGAACACTTCACATACATTAATTTAATTAACCTTCACAGCATCCCTTATGGAGTAGCTATCAAATTTTTTTCCATTTTACTGATAAGGAAACTGAAAAGTGAGATGTATAACCCACTGAAGAGACATGGCTGGTCTGAAGCTCATACCCTTGCAATCATTACATGTTACTGAGAGGTGCAATGACCAGAAAAAACTCACTGATAAATAATCCAGTTCATTGTATTATTCCTGGGCTAAAAACTACAGAACTGAAATTCTGGAAGTGGCCTAAATATCAACTGTTTCAATTCCCGTACTTTAGAGATGAAGAAACCAACTCAAATCTAGCATGGTAAAAAGCTCAGTAGTGGCAAATTCAAAGCCAGCAACAACCATGTCTGAATCCAAGGCATGTTTTTTCCCTCGCCATACTACAGTCAGTCCACAGAAAAATCATAGGAAAATCTATAAACTTCAAACAAAGGTAGACATCCAAAGTCCTACCCAACCCATTTTGTAGAATCCAATAAATATATAACTATTGAGAGCCCCCCATTTATACATCACTTTCAAATTTGGTGCTTTATAACATTTCTACCACAAGATGTTCCAGAAAACTTTTGCTTTTTTTTTTTTTTTTAAATAAACACTGGGATGAAGATTTGTGGTACTTGGTAATTCTGGTGTTTCTTCTTTCCAAATGTTCATTTCTCTGTTTCTAGAAGATTAAAACTTTACCCAAGAATAAGGAGTATTAATCCCTTTTATAACTCCTGTCAAAGCAAAGTAATTTATGTACTGAATCACTTAGTAATTTACTGAATGTGCTAGTTGTGATAGTTAATTGGACATATACCCTCCTAGTTGGAAAGGAGACCTAGACAAATAAATGCAATACAGCATGATTGCCAACAAGGTCGCATACTCTTTTATAGGGTGCTGGAGATATAGATATGGAAAACATCAAATCTACGTTGGGTGGATGGGAGGGGTAGCTAAGGCTTCCTGGCGGAGGAGATACCTGTATTGATTCATCAGGAAAAACAGGAATTGGAATGGAAGCAGGGGAGGAAGAAGGACAGAAAGGAATGGCTCTAGACAGAGCATTCCCTGATAGAGGGAGAGCATCTAGAAAAGCCAGAGTGGTAAGAGGCTATTCACCGGCTGAAGCTGGCTCACAGGCAGGGAACTCTAATTAGGCAGATGTACCATATGATCACATCAATAATACCAATAATACCAATACACCTTAAGTACAGAGTACTTCCTCGTGAGAAAATAAATCAAACATAACGGTTCTGTGGTTCACAAAGAAGGGAGAGAGAGTCTTTATTCAGAAGGAAATAGGGAAATGGAATAGAGTTATGGTCGAGGGCAATAAAGATCAACCAGACTTAGGCAAATTAATTAATATATTCTCATTACATTCTTCTAAATGCTGCAGTTATCAACTATAGAAATAACCTCCATATAGGCATGGAACTCAGGGCTACCCTTTTAGGTGATGAAGAATCTATTGACAAGCCATTTTGTCAGAGGATCAAATAATGCTCATCTTTAAACCTGCCTCCTATGGACAATGAACTGCTGGTGATGGTTTCCAGCTTCAACTGAATCAGCACTCCTTGCCCAGGGCACATTACTGCTTCTGACCTCTTCCCCTGCCCGTGCCTTGACCTTCTCCCACTCAGACGTTATTCCCTGCCTTGTGCCTGTGAGCATCTCATATTATTTGTGAGCTGTGACTCCAGAATTTAGCATGAGGAGGGCTGCCCCGATAGATGTCTAACATGAGCAATACTCCTAATGATCCCCAATGGGACTCTGCCATATTCTTCCAACTGGATGAGTCGTTTGAACAGAAAGAAATCCCACGCACCTTAGAGTAAAACATAATGAAAAATAGACAATTTCTACATAAGGGAATATTTTACTTAGATTTGGTAAGAAATTATCAGGTTTTTTTAAAGAGTTAACAAAAGTTTCTTCATACTATTTAGGTTTGCAGTATATCTGGAACACGTGAGGAAATTCTACCATGGCCTAAAGAAATCCTCCAAATGTTATTTTAGAAACATTTATGAATTATGCACAAGGTTTCCTCACAGAAATGCTAGATATGCTCTAGAAAACTGTGCATAAGTCAATGTTTTGTAAATTAAATAACATTTTTCATTGACAAATTATCTCAGAGATGTTTCAATCTCACTTCTGGCTAATATTCAATTGGCAATGATAACTGACCCTTGAGATTAAGCTTCTCTCTTGACGATATTTCTGTCAAATAGCTAATGATCTATAAACAATAAAAGAAATAAGGGAAACTAGATTTTTGAAAGAATCTTGCAATAAATTCTTGCAGAGGTTAAAAGCTCCTCTGCAATTCAACCACAGCCTAAATTTTCTTTATTTAATTTCTTCAAATTCCCTTACTGTATCTTCTCAACCTGTAATTCAAATGCAGCACAGTGGTGTGCCTCTTAATAGTAATCAGTAAACCTTTAGACTGTCTGTGTTGATAATTCCTCTTCTTATTCAAGGATATATTTATTTATTCAGTTCATCAGGGACTCTCAGCTCATCAAAGGGTTTGCCAGTTTGTTTTCTTTGTTTGTTAGCTTTAGGACAAAAGAATAAACATAAACAGTCAAACTGATCACTTTGCCTGGTTCAACAAATACGATTTGTAAAATGTAAATAGCTCTTAATAAAGGCAGAAGCTTTTGGTTAAATAAATAAGCAATTATGTAACCATTTAACTATAACAATACAGGAAGGAAGGCCAAACATCAGAAAAGTGAAAGCTTCTAAAACACCAAAGATAACAGAAAGTGAGGGTATCCTTATGTGTTTAGAGTAGGAATAAGCAGCAACAGATAGGACAGTCCTATGTAATACTGCAATCACAAACTATTGACCTGTGGAGTCACATGTGGGGTAGAGACATATTATTGTTATTGTTATTATTATTAATTTAGTCTCAATTGCTCCCATTTATCAGTTAGGAGATTTTACTTAAAAATATGTTTTTACGCCTTCTCTTGAAAACTCTGGACGTCTGTCTATACTGGGCCCCTATCTCTCCATGGCAGCATCCAGCCAACCATCCCTGAGACCTAACTCAGGCCCTTCCTTACAAGCCCTGAGGAGGCATTTCCGTTTGCAACCATCACAAATATTAGCAGAGAAGAAAAAACAGAATCTCACAAATTCTATCTTGTTTTTCTTCCCCGCCAAGAATTGTAACTTCAGACCAGGAAGAGCAATTCTAAGTTGGTTCAGTGGGAAATCAAGGTGGGGAGATTAAGTATCTAGCTTCTTAATACGTTTTAAATCTCCTGATACAGTAAAGCATCACATCCCAGAAATGCCGAGAGAACTTTTAGATAAAATGAAAGATTTATTAGAAGAGTGGGAAAAAGTTAAGAACTATCCACATTTTTAACTACAAAAAAAGGTATGTTCTTCAAATTTCATGTTATACTTTAGGGCACGAACAAAATAGTTAATAAAAACAATAACAACAAAAACAATACAACCAAGGGAAATGACTCTTCAGAAAGTGAGGAAAATTGGAAGAAACTGTACCTGAAGAGCAGGTTTAAAAAGAACATAACAGTCTTCAAATACTGAAACAGTTTCATGTAGAACCTAAACTAGATTTACCATGGATAGCTTTGGAGGATAAAAACCAGGGCCAGTAAAACAGGGAATGAAGTTGGGCTTCAGCTTAATATGAGAAAAATGTTCATAAGAATTATAAATGGAATCTTCTAGACTATGGGGTGATAGGTCCTGTCACAGAAAGTAAAGAGAGTAGGATAAAGACCATGCATTCTGGGTACTGCAGACAAGACATATGCATTGGGAGGTAGTTAATGTTCTAATGATTCTCTGACAGGTTAATAACAATAATACACACAGTATTATATCTAAATCTGTTCATCTGTACATGGCTATCCATAGGAAAATGCCAAAAAATAAATGTCTTAATTTCTAAGAATTCAATCATCAAATTTACATTTATCTTATACTTCTTCTTCACTTGGTAGAAGCTTTTTATGATCCAAACATAGGCTCCCCGAGCAGTCACACAAACCTCTATTAAATTACCTATATGGTAATCAACCATTCATCATCAATTTCATAAGTGTAAGGAATAAGCTTTTTTTTAATACTTTGTTGTCTAGTAAGGTTGATTAAATAAATAAAACAAATGTATGGAATTACTACATAGTAAAATATGACATTATCATAAGTGAAAATCTATACTAATGCACTGTTGTGAAATTTACCTCTTCAAATAGATTATGTCAGTTTTTCAGATCACACTCCTGGATGCACCTCTCAAACACTTCTCTTTACCTAACAAGATATTCCATTCTTTCTCTCAACATTCTCTGGGAATCCACTTATTACAAGAAGTTTTCCCTAACCTAGTAAATCCCCTTGACCTATCAGTTCCCAGAAGGCATTTCTTCCTTCTCTCACCATATCAAACATCTTTCATTCATAGACTGCTAACAATTCACTGACATGATGTAACATTCTTTTCCCTATTTATACGTTCACAACCCAGATCTTTTATTAAAGGCTCTTATACATTATCGAGTACGTCTGACACATTCTTTAAAGCATCTAATAGCAACAAAAGTTGACAGCTGATTAATAATAATTTTTGATTGTCATCAAGATTGATAGTGAGTAGTTTATTGAGGATTAAAGGATGTTATTAAGCCCCACTAATAACAAACAAATAGCATTATCAAACACAAATGAATGGCAAACTGCAAAGCAATGAGTATATAGAAATAAATTTATTATAAACTATATTTTAAGACAAAGAGTAAAACCTTAGGGCTAAGACCCCAACTCCCATATAAAGGAAGGGTTTGAATATGATACCATTTTGATTAGTGGTGCAGAGTAAGGAACCAGGAAAAGCTTCAATCTTCCCTTAAGCCTTATGTAAAGTAACAACCTATGGAAATAACGAAGAGTATAAATGTACCTGTCATCTACACATTTGGAAGTAACTCTGGAAGACCAGTGAGTTCAACTGAGAAAACCATACCTTAGAAATTATAGAACAACCTTAATCAGACATATGTATTTAAAAGAGTAAGGAAAAGTAAAATAACAACATTTTAAAAATCAACTACATTGCTTCTGAAAAGCTACTGATTACAGTACTGGTTTTGATAGGTTTCATTCACAAATATCATCTTAACCAATGCCACATTCTTTGTTTTCTATAAAACTTGTCATCTAAGAAGGATATACCTTTAAAAGAATAGTAATCACAGGTTCTAACTAAGCTTCTGCTTAATGCATTTTTATTACCCCGTATTATCTGTATTAACTTATCTGTAAGAACTTATTAAATAAACCATCTATTTTCAAACTCAAAAAACAAAAATTCAACACCAGTTCCTTAGAAAAGTTAAATCTCAATGATAGTTTTTTTTTCTATAGATAAGGAAATTTCTATTCACTTAGACAATTGAGCTATCACAAAACTTACTCGGTTTTTACTACCTCAAAATTTTTTAAAGATTTTATTTATTTATTTTGTCAGAGAGAAAGAGCACAAGCAGGGGGAGCTGCAGGCAGAGGGAGAAGCAGGCTCCTCACTGAGCAAGGAGACCAATGCAGGGCTCAATCTCAGGACCCTGAGATCATGAGCTGAGCCAAAGGCAGACGCTTAACTGACTGAGCCACCCAGGCATCCCTTATTACCTCAAATTTACTTCACAATGGAAAAGCACTGAATTCCACCAAGCCAAGTTATGGGGCCGGAGCTATAAGTTTCTATGTTCTGTGCTGTATTATACCAGGATGCATTCTTTGTTATGGGTTATCATGTGACAAGCAGAAGAGAGGAACAGGCAATCAGATAGACCAGAAAAATCTAAAATCTAAAAAAGAACTAAAATAGCTTGGCCACACAATCTACCATAATCTTGCATCACAAAAAGCATCACACATACAAAAACTTGATAGTCTTATTATATATACATTTTATACCAGTTCATCTGCAATCATTTTCCTTTAAAGGGAATAGTGCAGTGTGTCTGTACAATGGTGAAGAACAAAAATTCTGGGATCAGACATGCTGGTTCCAAATCCTCACTCTACTGAACTAGCTGATTGACCATAGTCAAGAAACCAACTTTTCCAAATCTCATTTTCCATATTGATAAACAGGGATGATGGCAATGCATTCATTCACCTTGCTGGGGGGCAGATAGTAAACACTTTATAAATATAAGGATTTACGATTATTATTATTATTATTATTATTATTATTATTATTATTATTGATCCCTAGTCCTTCAGGTTCAGTGTATGGAACTTGGCCTATACTGCATCAATTCATCATTTAATTAAGTAATCGCTTCATTTTTTTCCTCATCAGGATGTGTATATAGATAGATAGATAGATATAGACAGGTATAAATATATATATACTTAATAAGCATGTATATTTAAAACATGTTAAATATGTCAACATGTCAAATGGAAAATGGTGAAAGGATAATTTCGAATATAAAATCCTAGGAAATGATGAGCTCCTCAGATTGAATGACCCAATAGGAGAAAAGCCCAAAGGATGCACTGTATTTCATTTTCCCTCAGGCCACACTAAGCCTAACTAAAAACTGCCCTCACGATGCTTCTATCCCACCCTAATTCACTGAGATGAGTAGCAATGATGTTGTCAGCGGATGACCCCCCCTCTCTGCCTAGTACCCAGGTGAAGGCTCTGACTCTCTCCTATTTTCTTTCTACATATTTAGGTTTGGGCAATATATTACTAAGTTCATTAATTTAAACAACTTCTAGTTCCAAACTTGGTACAAGATTGCTAAGGACATTTTCACTTCTCTTCAAATATGAGGGAGAAATACCAATGAGTTTCTCGTCCACATCCCGTACAAGCCAGTTTACTTTGTTCGGAAAACTTGCTAACTGAATGGGGTGCAGACACTAAAATGACTTCCCCCAACTAAAGTCGCTTAAGCTACCCAGAGGTGTGTAGTTAACACATACAAATGTGCCTTAACTCGCTTTGTTACAGGAGTAAGTACCATTTTAGTGAAGTTTCAGAGTAATAAAGACTGCCTTTTAAAGCATGCCTGAGTAAACAAAATCCACTTTAGATCTCTAAAACTAAAAAAGTATACATTTTCTAATTCGTTTATATAGGAAAGGGATCGCAGGCAGACACTTTCAGCCAAACTAAGGGCTAGTACATCATTGGAAAAGTGGAAAAGACATCACGAGCTAAAACAAAAAATATAATTAGTATACAGGTTATTTAAATTTGGAGATCAAATTATGAGACTGAGTATATCTCATTAGCACCATATGATGCCAAATGATCTTGAAACAGACATGTGGGGCCTGATTCTCTTATCCTTTAGCCCCATTTTCCTTTCGAACTCTACCTGGGATTGCTAATAACACAAAAGGGCCTCAGTCACGTCAGAGGGGAGAAACTAAAACAGGACCTCTGTTTCCTCTTCTGCTAACATCCAGGAATGAGTTTACCAAGTTGATGTATTTTTCCATAATCGTGCATAAAGTACGACCATACATAACCTGCTACCAAGAACTTTATGGTCATATAAACACTGTACTGTTATGCCTAATGAAATTTTAAGTTAAATCAAGAGATAACATTTACCTAAGATGATTTTTAAAGTACTAAATGGTCACATGTGACAATTTTATTTCTCTTAAAATACTTTTCCTTGCATTAAAAGAAGCATAGACAAAGAAAGAAGAATCTACAGTGTTAGGGACACAAACTGGGTCTCTAACGGTCTCAAGTAGAGCCTCTTGCTGATAATTCTAGGGGTAAGTTCCAAGGACTCCAAGCTCCTGCCATGGCTGACTGTCGCTAAGTCGTCTTTAGTTCTCAGGCCATGTACAGATAAGTTGAACACAGGCATAGGTGGCCCATACTTTGAACTTGATACTTTCTGAAATCCAATCAAGAGCATTTTGAGGAAGTGTAACCAGCAGCTGCTACTGCCAGAAGTGCTTTAAAAAAAAGCTTTCTAGTAAAAACAAAAAACAAACAAACAAACAAAAAACAAACTAAAAAATAGATTCCCCAAATACATGGTATTATTAGAAATCGAAGTGTATTCATTCTTATATGCTGCATACAAATCAACCACTTGACATAAAAAGAACATATTCCCACTTAACAGAACCACACTACTCTGTTGACATTTGCTTGTATCCATTGATGGTGCTTTTAACGCTTCATTTAAGTGTCAAACTAGGTGACAGGCATTAAGCTTATAGAGTATTCCGCACCAAACCAGCGGCTGAAGAACACTTTCTACAATTGTTTACCTTCTATGCATTCTCCCCTAAATAATAAGATAAATTAATCAAATAAAATAAACATATTCTTTTTCAGCTCTAAGCCATGGGCAGCTGTGAACACTGCAGAGGTACTTCTCCCAGTGAATGAAATCAGAAAGATATGCACAGTCAAGCTGTTCAAAATATTGTTGTATGGGTGGAACAACATTGTCATAAGCCAAGTAAAATCTCAGAAGTAAGGGAATCTGTAGCAGCCTGTTTTGGCTGAAGGGAAATGGACTGAGATCTCCCATGAAGCAAGCAACATGACACCTTCCAGTGTTAGAAATAGCTGTTTGGATGGTTTAAAAAAAAAAAAAAGGCAGAGAGAGAGAGAGGCAAGGAAGTGAAGATCAAAGCTATCTCCCTGTACACTACAGATAATCTTTTTTCTTCCTCTTCTTCAACAGCAAGATTGAAGGAAAGGGCTGAAGGTGGAGGGAGAAAGGGAAAAGGAAACCATGCTAATCCAGAATTGTAAAGAAAGGAGGTGGTCTTTGATCTCTACAGGATGGCCACTTTATTGGCTATGCATAAGCAGTTTCCAACCAGCTGATCAACCAGGTATTAATGCTCAATGATCATGATCCATTGAGCTCCATGATCAGTAACCATGAAGTGAGTCATCTGTGAACAGCAGTCAAGCAGAAGGCTCATCTACTACTAAATGACCGCCAGCCCATGCCCAATATAGAAGGGAAGAGCAACCCCAGGGGAAATGATTGTCTCTCCACAGGCTCTTCCTTGACAAGTGCCAATTATTTGCCTTGGGACTCTGAACAAAATCTTTCTTCTAGTGTGCATGAATGAGAATGGCATTCATTTTCCAAAATACTACTTGGAATCTATGTGCTTCTGCATCACGAGCAGTCACTCTTCTGACTTCTGTTCAGTCACTTCTTTTAAACATGCCCCCAAAATGCAGAATGATAAAGGCTACGTGTGAATCGGTTCAACGTAAAGAATTGATTGTCTTGCCTGGTGATCTAAAAATTTAAAGACCATTTACTTAATGGCAGGAAAAGAAATGCCTCCCTTCCAGATTTTCAAGTGTTCGAACCACCGTCATATTGAGGTGGATTTTTTTGGGTGAGTTTTAACATTAAAAAAAAACTACTGAACCATCATCTTTCTTTTTTACATTTTTCATTTCTCTCTTTAACTGAGAGAGTACATGGTGGTTACGAGTTTTGGAATCAACTTGGTTCAAATCCTTGCTCTTCCACATCTCCTAACCTCTCCATGATGTAGTTTCCACAACTATAAAATAAGGATAAAGTAATATTTTATTTTTATTAATAATAGTTCCTATGTCATCAGGTTCTTATAAGCATTAATAAGATAAGGGTGAATATTCAATAAATGATAACATGTCTTCATAGCAATAGAACTAGTCATTGTAGACTTGGCAGTGCTTTTCATATGGTGTGTGGTCAGAGGGTGTGGTTAGATATGGCTGCTCCATCTGCTCCCATTTCCCCTCTTCCCATATTTTAAAAGTAGCTTAATTCTGGATCTACTTCTACTCTACTTCTCTAGACTTCTGCTTGTTTCAATTTTTTGTCCTTTCTTATTACTAAACTTCTTAATTTATTCCACAGGTTACCTTAGGTCTAATTTTACTTTATTTACTTATTTTTAAGATTTTATTTATTTATTTGACACAAAGAGAGAGAGAGAGAGGCAGACAGGGAGAGGGAGAAGCAGACTCCCCACTGAGCAGGGAGCCAGCCCAATGCAGGGCTCAATCCCAGGACCCCAGGATCATGACCTGAGCCAAAGACAGACGCTTAATGACTGAGCCACCCAGGCATCCCTAGGTCTAATTTTAAGTTGAAGAACAACATTGATTTCCTTTAGTTTCCTATAAGAAATCAAGCCTGCAAGGCAGTTATACTTTTAAGAAGTAAACATTTTTAAAAGGGCCAGAAATTAACATAGCATTACCTTAGCATCTTTTATTAACACGGATGACACATGAAGACTCAACTATTTTTTTTTTTTTTAAGATTTTATTTATTTATTTGACAGAGAGAGACACAGCGAGAGAGGGAACACAAGCAGGGGGAGCGGGAGAGGGAGAAGCAGGCTTCCCGCCGAGCAGGGAGCCCGATGTGGGGCTCGATGTGGGGCTCGATCCCAGGACCCTGGGATTATGACCTGAGCCGAAGGCAGACGCTTAACGACTGAGACACCCAGGCGCCCCGACTCAACTATTTTTGATCTTCACTGGCAAGCTGCCATTCCACGTTTCCTCCCCCAACTTATTCCTATTACCAGCATTTTCAATTTTAGGTATCCACTCAATGTAAAATAAACAAACAACTGTCATTGTAGGTTTGAAATTTAGCATTCTATACCACGTTAACTCACAAAGGAATACTTCATCTGTCATAGTGAAGACTAAGGGAAAACTTCAGGTCATCTTTCTGTTCCAGATTTTAACCATAAATATCTTATGTGTTAGAGGGCCCATTATCAAGAAATAAGGACACTTAAAGATGTCACAGTATTCAGGTAAGTATATTTAAATGCCAAAAAGTTTATAAAGAAACTAATAAGAAATTGTTGGGGGGCGCCTGGGTGGCTCAGTTGGTTGAGCGACTGCCTTCGGCTCAGGTCATGATCCTGGAGTCCCAGGATTGAGTCCCACGTCGGGCTCCCTGCTCAGCAGGGGGTCAGCTTCTCCCTCTGCCCTCTTCTCTCTCGTGCTCTCTGTCTCTCATTCTCTCTCAAATAAATAAATAAAATCTTTAAAAAAAAAAAAAAGAAATTGTTGGAATTACCAAAGGATCTTGTGTGGAGGTTTTGGGTGGGGGAAGACCAGAGACCCAGATAAGTGGCTTGCATAGTGAAACTTATCTAAAAAACGTCCCTCTTCCCAAGAGGGAAAGATTCTCTCCCGCTCCCAAAAAAAGAAGGAAGGAAGACAGCACTGCAAATTTTTACTTCATATGAAATTTGGATCTTACCCTAAATTTGAACTTTTTCTTCTTAAGATCAGGTTTTAGAAAATGGAGTTGAGGAGAGGAAGTCTATCAGGGAAGAATGTTTAGGATCAGTCCCTGAGAGATCACACAGATTCTTTTTCTTCAGTGCTACCCCAACTGCTCCGCTTACCAAAAGTCTAGCTATCCACAGAAAAGAACACTCAGATACATAAACTCACTAGAGAAATTCACCTTAAAAAATGAATTTCTGAATATCCATTTTTCCAAAATCTGTTTCCTAGAATAAGAACAGTTGTAGCATTCGATTAATAAATAAAAGGCTACAAAAAGCAAACACAAACTCAAAAAGAATATTTGAAGTAAGTATGACATCAACACATCAAAATGGAGTTTTTAGTCTTTTTGAAGAAAACTATAAGACTTTGTTAGGTTGGCATCCAGATTTAAAAAAAAAAAAGAAGAAGAAGAAAAGAAAGAAAAAAGAACTGACAACCAATAGATACTTTTACAGGTTAAATCTTGTTGAAGGTACCTCACCCCTCAGTACACTTTGATTTATTTAAGCTCACCACATTTCTCTTAAATACACTCCATTAACAAGTGATAGACTGTGATCTTGAGCTTGAGGCAAGATATGAAACACAATCTTTCAAGAACTTCATTCATTCCCTGTCCAGGTGTCTTGAGCACGCCCAACTCTCGTTACTTATCTGAGTTCTGTGAAGTTTTATTCAAATCAATAGTGTGGCTTTAGAACAGCACACTGTCAGGATATCACCCCAGCACCCCAGCAATTTGGCCTCCCAAGTTCAGATTCATAGCAGGAGTGAAAGTCATCAGAGGAATGATAAAGAGCTGCAGGTTAAATATGAGAAAGCACCTCACAAAGACGCCTCTGACCTGCAACCTGGTGAACAAAGCAGACAGACACCCTTGTGGGGAAAACTCACAAAGCTTTCAAAACTGTTTCATAATCATTCGTGACTTAAATGGAAAATTAAATTAGCAAAAGCAAAGCCAGAAATCAGTTAAGCTTTAAGATTAGAAATGCCTCCTGTCTATTTAAACTACAAATCTCAGACACTAATTAATCAAATTATTAAATCTGAAAGGATGGCACACACCCCCCACCCCGGATATTTCTCCAAGTAAAGACAGAATTTGCACACTGACGCGACCAGCCTTCAGTGATACCCTATTAGTGTGACCCTATCTTTAATCTACAGACGTGATAAAATGTCCCAACATATACAAACTCAGCTCAAACAGTGACTAATGATCATTAATCCCCCTATCTTCAGTAATCTGCCCCTCCAGTCATTTATCACACTGACACTTCACTTTACACATGTGAATAAACTTTAACTGAGAAGGTGAATCAACAAAAATCTCAAAGGTATCTGAAGCTGTAAATTAAACTAGGGGGAGACACAGCAAAGAGAGACAAATAGAGAGATCAGATCTTAATGTTTTGGTTTGCATCCAGGGCTGGGCGTGGGGGTGGGGAAACTATTCAGTCCTTCAGATCTGCAAACTAGGGGGGAAAAAAATCTACATTACAGAAAGGGCAATAAGGAAATAAGGAGAGGCAGTCCCAAAGAGTTGGTTTAATCTATTCATCCATTCCCTGCGAAATATATGAACATTTCAGTTTTCTGTTTCCTTCAAAGGAATAACAATGTAATGAAGTTCTTAGTTTAGCTGCAAATGTTCCTTTTAGTCAGGAAGCATATTCAGTAGGCTAATTCTTTTACGGATCTGCTATCGTTTAGCTGATGTGCATTTTTTTTTCTTTTTCATAGTTCATTAACTTAAGTAAAATCCTTGGCCAAAATATAAACCATACCCATGGACCGCAAAAAGCTAAAACCAACCTTTCAAAACTGTTTCATAATCATGAAAATTGAGTGACTCTAAGTTACAGGCCCTGATGCAACTTGAAGGTCAGTATTCGACTATAAAAAAATCCCCTGAGGTGTACTCTGCGTGTGTGTGTGTGTGTGTGTGTGTGTGTGTGTGTGTTAAGGCCTGAAATTGGAGCCTTGATTGAAACCAGAATCTACCAAAAGGAAAGAAAGAAAAGTTGAGTCGTGGCTCACCCTTAGTAAAAGTTTCTTAGGGAGTGTGAAGAAAACGATTTTAAGTGTATCCTCGTCAGAAGGACCTCATTGCAGCATCCTTCCAACACTTCATATAGAGAGTTTCGGTACCATTTAGTTAATCGCCCAAATCGTAAATTCAGCCTTGTTTTCCCTTGCCAAGGAAAATTCCCAGGCAACTAACTGTTCCCCTTCAGATAATTGCAACTGCCTGTTTTCCTTCTAAATCCAGCCGGGCAGAGTGGCTAGTTGATATCCCACCGTAAGGAGTTATTTCCTTAAGTTTCTTCAGAATCGAATTTAATTACAGACTTTGGTTACATAAAACAACTACTAATAACCCCTTGTACTCGGAAGAGGAGGGGCGAATTGAACGACCAGGTTCAGGAATCCTTGCGGGTCTCTTGGGCCCCAAGTTCCCCGGGCGCACATCTCCCTCTCCGAAAGAAGCGGCCGAAGGATGAAACTCATTTTGGCTCATCCTGAGGCCCCAAGCTCACCGCCAACCGCTCCCTCCTCCCACCCGTGAGCTCAGACCGTGCGTTTGCCCAGAGTGATCTGGGCGTGCCCTGAACTTGGCAAAAGGCCGAGGTCTGCGATGAGGCTTGGGGGTCTTGGGGGATGGGGGAAAAGGGCCGACCCAAAGTGCAGACTAAGAACCTTTTCGCTTAAAACTCCTACAGGGATCGAACCCCTCCAGCCTCAGAAGAGAGAGGTCGCAGAAATGCAGTGGGGGGGGGGGGGGGGGCGGGGCGGGACCGACGGGGGGGGGGGGGGGGGGGGGGGGGGGGGGGGGGGGGCTTGATTCTGAAAAGTGGGGAGGGGGCGTGCAAGGGAGATGAAGGGTGAAGAAAGAAGACGCGAGGTTACCTGAACAGAGACATATTAATCCAAAGAGGTAAAAGTGAGCGGGCTCCGCGATCATTGTCCTCGGGTGGATCCTGCATACAGTCTCATGCCAAGAGGAGGGAGTAGAAACGGGGTCCCCAAATTTATGAAGCCACACACCACACACACTACACACAAAGGCTTAATATAAGCAACGTGGGTCAATCCGCCGAGAGTTTTCAGGGCAATCACTTGTCGACCTTTCCGGACGCTTGTCAATACCTCAGAGCCCTTTGCAGACTAAGAATCCCAAGGTTTGCCGCCTCTGGCTCCAGGGTTTCCGAGGAGGCTCGGCCACTTCCAAGCACCATCCAAAGCGAACAACAAAGAGCCGAGGCAGAAGAGCAGTTGTGCGGTTTCCTGCCTCCGGGTCTCGCCGAGCCGCCCGGCGTGCGCCCCCACACTGTGCGCCCGAGCGCCGCAGTGAGGGCAGGCGCGGCAGCGGCAAACTCGGGGTGAGAGGACGGGTTAGGGGCGGCCGGAAAAAGTGCTTCTCCGTCCACGGTCGAGCCCAGTCAACAGCTGGCCACCAGCGGCGGCGAGGAAGGCAGCCAAGGCAGCGGCAGCAGCTCTGGAGGACGGGCAAAGGGCGCTGGGGGTGCGCCTGGGTGACTCCGCGCGCTGGGGCCGAACGAGGGGGCGGTGCGGCGACAGTGGCTGCCCGAGCGGGCCCTTGTTCCCATCACTTGGGGGATGCGGAGGGCACTGGGGACAGCAGCAGGTCCGCGGACAGACGCACGCCTCCCCGGTGCCCCCAGCCCCGCGCAGCGCTCACCATCGCCCCGGGTCCCTCGTCCGCTGGGGCGCGCGCTCAGGGCACCCGAACTCTCCGCGGTTGGGACGCTGCAGCCCAAACTTCCTGAGGATAGCTGCCCGCAGCCCTGGCTCGTGGTAGCTGCAGAGAGGCAGCTCCTAGATCTCCCCGGGGTGGCGGAGAGGGGCGAGGAGGATGCTGCTGCGGGTGGGAGCGACGGCCGCCGCGACTCACCCGAGCTCCGCCGGGACCAGCAGCGTCTGAAGTTTCTGCTCTCACGCCGCCTCTTCCCCGGCTCAGTTGCTTGTGGGTTTCCCCACCGTCCCCGCGGCTCCCAGTTTCCTCCCTCTCCTCCCCGGCCCGCGAATACTTAAAGGGGCCGCGCAGTCCTTTCCGCGCCTCACTCTACACTCTCCAGACGCTGGTCTGGCAAGTTCTGCTCGTTAATATTTCCCTCCGCCAGCCGGGGTGCCCGACTGCGCCCTCAGGTGAGAAACTGCTCAGGATCGGAAAGCCAAACGAAAGGGAACTTGCCTTGTTTCTCTGGCTACCCCTGGCTCCCCTGAACCTTTCTCCAAATGGAACCTCCCAGCCAAAGACTTCAAAAATCCTCCTGGTCCAGTTTAACCTCTTCCTTACCGCTTCCAGGAGTTGGAATAAACTCTCAAATAACTCTACCCTACATTACTTTACATTCCCATTTTTGTTTTTAATCAAATGTGGGCAAACAAGCCTGTAGGACAGGAGGTAGAGTGATGACTATCTAGAATATATTAACGATTACACTCTATTGCATATTAGATGGGCACCCTATTACAAAAATCATGCTCTTTTAAATTGCAGTTGTTGATGGTCATGTAGACAGTCTATCCCACTGGAAGGGCACAGGGGTGAGCCATGGGGTCTTTCTTTTTGTTTCACCAAGAGCCTCTCCTTCGACTTCACTGACTCTAGGTATTAGAATGTTAACAACGGGGAAGTAATTCTGAAATGGGGATAAATGCAAAAAAATAAATAAATAAATAAATAAAAATTCTTGACTATCCCAAAGTTGGTATAAGAGAAGCCATTCAGCATTTTCTAAATCAGAGGGCCTGGCCTTTGATACCCTATACACCCTCCCTGAAACCCCAAACTACCGGTTATTCTTTCTTTTATCATGCCAAGCCTCAGTTTTCTCTTCTCAAAAATAGAGACGCTTGAGATATTAACAAACACTTTAAAAACCATACCCAAAGCAAACTACACCTGGCATATCTGAGGAGCAATCTTGCATTCATTCACTCTTTTTTTCTTTCTCTTAAGTAAGACGCTGTGTGTACGAAACACCTAAGACATGGCGAGTGCCCCATAAATGGTAAATACTCGTATTTAGAACTGTTCTTCCTTCAAATGGATTATTGCCTATAAAATTATGTACAGTAACTTCAAAATTATTGTTTGGTATCTATCTGAATGTACCGGCCCTGCTTTCAGTGGTTGTCTCTGGAGAGGAGAAATGCATGCTGGATTTGGGTGGGGGAGGGATAGGGATGGATTGGCTCTTTTCTTTATGCTGTTGAGCTTTTCTATTTTTTTTTTAAGTGAGCACATGCATTACCTAATGAAAAATAAAATTTTAAAAGCAAATCATATATTCATTTTAGTTGTTGTTGGTACAACCAATGACCGTGGAGCAGCATTTTGTAGAAAGAAACTCTGGTTAATAGCACCTATCTCTGAAAGTGAAAGATATTTAATCCTGGGAAAGCTGACTGAAAATTCAGTAAACAGGCTGGAGATAAGAATTCAAAGACTCCAACCAAAATCTTTCCAGCAATAAAAACAAGAATGTGCAGTAACTGCTGGAAAACATACATTGATTTGGTCTTTGTGAAAGGATATTTAATGAGAAACATAGAATATGTTCTTTCTTGGGATAAAACATGCTTGTAAGATAAGCTTACCCACTAACAGAAAATAAATAAGGTAAAGCATGGTACTTGAGAAAGAGAGAGGAGAAAATCCTTCAAACCCTCATATCATCTGAGGGCATTTTTTTTAATTTTTATTTTTTTATATATATTTTTTAATTTTTTATTGTTATGTTAATCCCCATACATTACATCATTAGTTTTAGCTATAGTGTTCCATTATTCATTATTTGTGCATAATACCCAGTGCTCCATGCAGAACGTGCCCTCTTTAATACCCATCACCAGGCTAACCCATCCTCCCCCCCCTCCCCTCTAGAACCCTCAGTTTGTTTTTCAGAGTCCATCGTCTCTCATGGTTTGTCTACCCCTCCGATTTCCCCCCTTCATGGGAATGAGATCTTGCCATTTGCAACGACGTGGATGGAACTGGAGGGTATTGTGCTGAGCGAAATAAGTCAATCAGAGAAAGACATGTATCATTATGACCTCACTGATATGAGGAATTCTTAATCTCAGGAAACAAACTGAGGGTTGCTGGAGTGGGGCGTGGGGTGGGAGGGATGGGGTGACTAGGTGATAGACACTGGGGAGGGTATGTGCTCTGGTAAGCGCTATGAATTGTGCAAGACTGTTGAATCTCAGATCTGTACCTATGAGGGCATTTTAAATGAAGATTTTGAACATCCACTTAGTAAAAAGTGTATACTTTTAAACGTAAACTAGAATATGAATGAGACTCCCTACTGCATTATTTTCCAGACATGGATCTCCTGGTCTCGGGAGTTTGCTAAAATTTCTCAAGATCTCCTTTATTGATCTCATTATCATTGAATGGAAACCATATGAATACTCCTTTTAATTCAATCCTTCTCTTTTTCAACCTCAGTTATCAACAACCCCCTCTCCCCTCCATCTCCTCTATCTTATCCTTAGAGATTATATTACCTAGGAGTCAGCAATAAGAATCCTCAAGGAGTTAACTTTTGACCAGCCTCTGATGAGGACCATCATCACCAACTCATATGCTGGCTCTTTCTTCTTCCCCTGTCTCATGCAAAGTGAACTTTTCTGTCAATTATATCAGTAAAGGTGGCATCTGAAGACAAGAATTTGTAGTCAGAAGGTATTAGGGATCTATAACAAGTGAAACTCAATGTTCCTGAGAACTTTTGCAACGCCTTCCTTCCACTCACTTACTTATTCTTACCTCTGCAAACAAACACTTTATATAAAGGCCATCTATGTGCAAGAACCAGCAAAGGGCTCTATAGTGACAAGATGCAAAAAGAAACACAATCACCAGGCCCTCAGAGCTCTTACTCTAGCCAGCTGCACAAGCTCGGGAGTGGAACGTATCAGAAGAAGTAGAAACAATGTTTCATTAGGGTTAAATGATAGTTCAGTCATTCCTGGAGATGGATGAATCATGGCAACTTGTCACCTTTCCGCTTCTACTCCTGGAGATTAAATTACTAGTAGAATGCATAAAATGTGCAATGTGTGTGTATGACTATGCGTGCAAGTGTGAGTGTGTACACATGGATATGATGTCTACCTATGTCAGGTCTGCAGGCAACTCTGCCATGTGCAATAGAACTGACAAAGAGCAAGGGAAGGAGAAAATGTCCTAATTTGCACTCAGAAACTATTCTGATTGCTATGATCTGAATGAGTTGCAAATTCTAAAGTTCCACTTAGAAAATTCTGATCTCATTTGGAGCTTATGAAATTCAGGATCCCTAAATGTCTCCTTGAGAATTTTGAGGAAACCCAAAAATAATACACTCAAATAGTTATGTGAATGGGGCTTCTTTGACAGTAAAGATTCTGGAGCTGTGATAATCTCTTTAGGTTGGTCTGATCTGATTTTATCTTTCATGGGGATAGTTACAGGAACTCAGGAAATAACAAAACTCCCAGAGTCCCTCCAGGGATTCCAGATATCACTACCCAGATCAGGAGGAGCAGAGTAGAGTTCCTAAGGAAACTACAAACCAGAACATTGCTCTCTTCACCTCTTAGGAAGAAGCCTTAGAATCAGACTGTGCCAGTATCTGGGATACTGTAGAAAGTTCTAGAAGATCTGGTGAGAAGCAGCGTAAACATACAAAGGCTGTGTTGCATATTCCAAGATACTATCTCTCAGGATACAACAGCTAGCTTAGCAGTTTTTACATGCAACTGCTGAATAATCTGTGAAATCTTTGTCTTTTTTTTTTTTTTAAGATTTTATTTATTTATTTGACAGAGAAAGACACAGTGAGAGGGGGAACACAAGCAAGGGGAGTGGGAGAGGAAGAAGCAGGCCTCCCACCGAGCAGGGAGCAGGGAGCCCCATGCAGGGCTCCATCCCTGGACCCTGGGATCATGACCTGAGCCGAAGGCAGACGCTTAATGACTGAGCCACCCAGGTGCCCCATAAGCTACTGACTCTTGGTATCAGCTCAGGTCTTGATCTCAAGGTTGTGATTTCAAGCCCAGCATTGGACTCCACACTGGGTGTGGAGCCTACTTAAAAAAAAAAAAAAGAAAGAAAGAAAACGAGAGAGAGAGAGAAGTTCTATTCAATAAAGTGACCTAAAGTAACCCAAATAAAGGGAGATTAAATACATCTGTTGGAAACATCAACTGTTTTGAGACGCCATGTCTCTTTAGTAAACATTGCTCACTCAATGCCATGCTGCTCATGTAGTAAGATCTCTAATCCTCCATTCCTAACAATTAAGAACTTCAGCTTTCCTCACTAAACTGCATATGGTCGTTACTTTGGGGGAAACTTATTTTTTGTTGAAATGAACAATACGGTATTGCTTACAGATCCTAATTGCCATATGTGATAGCATCAAAGTCATATGTAATAAATCACATGTGGTGGGGTATAGATTTAACACACAATGGCAGTTCAAGGAAGAGAGAAATAATTTAGGGTTAGAGTAGTAAAAAAAAAATGAAAGAAAAGAATGGTAGGTAGGATTCTTAAAATATGCGTAACTTTTTTCAAGAAAGAATAAAGTTTACCATGATGCTTTCTTTTAAGTGTACATAGGGCACATTTTAACGGCATTACTTTTGTTTGTTTGCTTCTCTGCCTTTTAGAATGTCTAATTATGGGCCCCAAACCGGGAACCATAAGGAGAAGAGATCTCCTGGGTGATCTGTCTTCACTTACTTAAAGACTTAAGACACTGTCACCTGGGCCAATTTCTTCACTACAGGAAAGAGTGGGATTGAACTCCATTAGACTCATTGTCTCTAAAGCTCATTAAAAAATATCAACTATGATGTACGCAAGCTTCTGTGGAATCACTGTAAATGAGCTTGCCTTTTAGCATCTCAGCATCCTGGGGACATTGGAGATGTTCTAAACCTAGGTGCTATATTGCTAAGTCATTTTGGTAAAACCTGGGACCTTAACTATTAGCAACATAGGTCTCGCTAGAACTTACTCCTCTAATGTGAACAATTTGTTTTTGAAGATGAAGGAGAAGACACCAGGAAGTAGCACTGATTGAGGGCAACATTTTGGGCCCTTTACAGACATTATCTTGATCTAATTCTCACCATGACTATGTGAGGTGGTATTATTATCCTCACTTAGAGATGAGGTTGAAATAGTAAATCATTAACTGAAGGTTCAGGGGTCCGGGAGTCACGGATCTTATATTTAAACCCAGCTTGTTTTGAACCAAAGCACATGGTGGGGGTGGGGGGGGCATTGTGGCAGAGGTGTGGGGGGGAGTTTCATGGTAGGATAGGCTTGGGAGACTTTGAAGTCAACACATTTAAGGATCTCCCAAAGCCTTTAATATGCAAATGAGCATGTGAGTCCCCAAGGGAAGAGCATCTGGAGAAGCCCTGTCTTTCTCATAAACATTGCCCCTCTACATCACACTACAACATAGTAGCATCTCCAATGCTCCATAGCTGAGGATTAAGATCTTCAGCTGGTTAAATTGCATATGTTACTTATGTAGGGAAAATGTATTTGTCTTGAAATGAGCAACGCAGTATTCCTTACTGAGAAAGGCTGTAAATGGAAGTAACTGCACTTCTAGGCCACACTTCAAAGAGCAGCCAGAGTGATCCGTTGAAAGCTGAGTCAGACCCTGTCTCTCCTCTGTTTGAAAACCTCCAGTGGTTTCCCATCTCACTCAGAATGAGAGCTCACTCTTCCCTGACAGCATCTCCTACCCCATTTACTTGCCAGGGCTCACTCTGCTTTGTCCCAAGGGCCTCTGTGCTATTCTAGAGTGTTCTCTCAGGCAATCACCTGCCCTGAATATTTTGTTCTTCCTCGGGCTTGAATCCTCCCTTCCATAAATCTACAAACCTACTCTTTCCTCTCAGGTTTTAATAAAATCAAATGTTCTCGGAGGATCTTTTTCTGACCACCAATTATAAAATTGCATCTTTACACAATACTTTTCATACCCATTTCATGCTTTATTGTTCTGTTTTGTTCTGTTTTTCTCACCAGAACACTTACCCCATCTAGCATACTACATATTTCTTTATTTGTGTTGACTGTTTCGTTCCTCTTAAAATACGATACGGAGTCAGGAATTCTTGACTGTTCTAGTCACTTTTATATTTCCAGCATCAACAGAGCTGGGCACCTCATAGGCACTCAAATGTTGGTTGAGTGAATGAATAAATGAATGGATGGGTCATTTTTCATGGTTAATATATCTTTTGGGAAAAGGTTTCTTTAAAGAACCTATTTCTGTAGTTCTAAAGTATATTTTCTCTAATATATAGTCCCATTATTTATTCAGTCATTAACTTTTCATAATTGAGAAACCTGAAGTCTAAAGAAACTGAGTTTCCCCAGAATATTCCTGTAGTTGTACTTTATTCAAAACCAGGACCCAGTCCTCTAAGTCACTAGAGGGGCACCTGGGTCGTGCAGTCGATTAAGTGGCACACCCTTTGTTTTGGTTCAGGTGGTGACCTCAGGGCCCTGATCGCGGCGTCAGGCTCTGTGCTCTGCACAAAGTCTGCTTAAGACTCTCTCTCACTCTACCCCTCCCCGCTCACTCTCACTTGCTCTCTCTCATATAAATAAATAAAATAAATCAAAGAGATTTCTTTCCACTGGAACAGGTTAATCAGAAATTCTTGGACCAGATTCTCTACCTCTAAAATACTTTCATCAGTAGATATGATACAGTATGATACATATTATATTGTATTATTCTACATTATATAGTGAAGTATGCATATTTCTGACTTACCTTCAGGAATGTAGGAACCATGGCTTTTAAAAAAATCTTCAGCTCCTAATAGCATAAACTAGTAACAGCCAACATTCATATAGCACTATATGCTAGAGGTACTGTTCTAAGTATTTTATATATTCTAACTCATTATATATTCTAAATCCTCAGAAATACATTATTTGATCAGTGACTATTATTGTCCTATTTTATACATGAGGAAATGGAGGGCATTCAGCTAACATGAGGCCAAACACATATTTGAACCTTGGCTACTTGAATTTATCCGTAGACCACCTTTTATTTGAGGTGCAAATAAAAGCTGTTACTTCATGTTATTCTTACAGATTTGGTTCTAGCTGGAGAAAGCTATCAATGTGTAAGTTTTGTTTTGTTTGTTTAGAGATCTACTTTCATTTTGGGAGTAAGTACAAGAAAGTGACTCTGAAGTGTGGGCATCTGTAGTTCTACTTCTATATGGAATTTAGATATTTAAATATTTTTTATTTTATGTACAAAATGTGCAAAGGGGCTTTTTGTTTCTCTTAACTCTGATGAGAAGGCACAGAAAAATATATAGCACAAGTTTTTTTAAGAACTTCAGAGTAATTGGAAAACATAAAGATGAATATATATTTATATCTTATCATAGAATGTTGCTATTTTTTGGTTCTTACTTCCAGATATATCTGGTATGAAGCATATACTATACTAATCATGAATTAAAATTCTCTTAAATTGGGATCATAGTTAACAGCTGCACAGCTGAATGAAACACTCTATAGGCCTACAATTTGAACACAAACTGACTATTTTGTAAGTAATTTACATTATATTTAATTCTGCAGATGTGTTTTACAAAACTGTTTAAAGTTTTTGGTTTTTAGTTGCTTTTAAAAAATGCTTTCAAGAAATATTTAGAAGATGGAGGTACATATGTTGGGATTTATGTCTCATTTTGTACATTCATTATGTTTAGCCCCACCTGCTGCTTTGTTTATTCTGAATAATGTTTTACCTAGGTTCCAACCATTATTTTAATCAGTTCATTAATGAAATATTATGTTGATTTGAAAAACACCTTGAAATTCTATTAGAGTTTCCTATTTAGAGGTTATTTTTTAGGTCAGTAAATTAAAAGTAGGCCTACATATTTAATGTTATACTAACCAGAAGAAAAAAAGTATCCAAGTTTATCATAAATAATACTACTCTTAATAACATTAAATAATAAGGAATTCATTAAATTGTAGTATTATACATCATTTGGAAAGTTTTATTTATTTTACAGCCTATTAATGTATTTCCCTCTATGGTCTATGGAAAAATGACTTCTCATTTGAAAAGCTAAATAGGGGCTTTGAGATTTAATAGCTGCCTGGTATGTTTGAGGCCTAGGATTCTAAATCTGGAGGTGCTCATTCTTGTGGATAAATACTGAATCCATATCCCACAATTGTCGTTGAGAAACAATCTGCTGTTGAAATTGACATGAAATGTAAACCTACTGTCTTAACAACAAGGATAATTATATATTTTCCCAAGAGTTTAATCACCTCCTTTCTAGTGCTCTGGCCACATTCCAACAAAATCATCCAATTCCATTATTCTAACTAAAAGTCTTTGTTGATTTGATCTAATCACATCTTCTCAATTTCCTATCACTATATACTACTTAAAAGCTGCTTTATTACACCTAGCAGGTAGAATTTCACTGGTACAGTACATATCTTGTTGCATTTATGTATCATATCAGTATCTTTGAAACAAAACAGATGTTTCCCGAAGCCAGTAAAGCATCATATAAAAAGTATTCAAAGATTTCTAAACATTAACTTTTACTTTCAGTGCTTCAATTACAAAGTAAAAAAATATTTTACAAATTTAGCATGTCAATGTTTTGCTACAAATGTTCTTAGATTACATACTAAAAGTAACGTGGTTTACATCCGTATATTCAGATGCTAATTGGTTCTAATGAGATTTCATTTAATTTTCTTCAAAATATAGGAATAATGTATTTTTAGAACATTTGGAAAATACCCCCCGAAAACCCAAATTTACAACAATTCACTCAAATATCATCACCTATGCTATCAACATTTTATTGTTGGTCTTTTTTCTCTTTTCTTTTTTTTTACTCTGCATGTAGAGACTTTTCTTCTTACAATATGGAATAATACGCCAAAAACTGCTATGTAACCTACATTTTCACTCAACAGTATGTCATAACAATTTTTTCCATGTCATAAAATATTCTTTAACACCATAATTAAAAGGGTAAAATAGAATTCCTTCACATGAATGGTACTAAAATACATGTAGCTAATCTCCGATGGCTAGATATTTAAGTTATTTCCAATTGTCACTAGCTGTATAGAATCTGATTCTTAAAAAAAAAAAAATCATATTAGGATATTGTCTTGCTAGTTAAATTGTTAATACATTTCATTTGAATCACAGTTTTCTACTGAAGTGGTACATACTTCCCACAATTTAAGTGATTCCTTGTTGGGAGTTCCAGGCAGTTTGTTCAAATGGTCTTAGAACCAACATATATAAGAGTTAAAGATCACAAACAATAAAGAACTATTAGACAATTCTTAACACCTAAAATTTTCACTTTTTTCCCCAATAGGATTATTACTTGTTTGTTCAAAGAGTGCGTTTCGTTTTTATTACAACTGATTAATAATTGAAAGTGTTTGTGTTTCACAAGTATGCTTGATTTCACAGGTTTTGTATTTCACACCAGAAAGTAAACTTTTTCTTTTAGCAAGGGCAATAAATCAAGACATAAGGCTTTTCCTAAACAATTATCTTTGAGAAAAAGTATAAACTTAAAGACAATTCATTATTTTGCTAATTGCTCTTTCCAGCTAGAAGTGTATATTGTTTAACATTTGGCTATCATAATTACTGACAATGACCATAATATGACTATACATAAATACACTAGTCTAAATAGGATCAACTTAGATAGATTGTGTACATCCTAGTTTATCCAAATCATATTATTTTGGTTAACATATATGGTCACCTATTTCTTCATTTTCCTGTAAATTCCACTTGTGGCTCATTGTGCAATAGGAGTTTGAAAAATGTAACTATCCTCCCTTCCCTGGTGAAATATTAGCCATAAAATTAGAATAATCAGAGAAAAGGCATCGATTCTCATATTCGATGCCTTAATATTTGAAGATAAAATGCCATTGTTTCTCGAGGGTGGTAATTTTATCACTATTTATTTTTAGAGAGAGAGTGAGAATGCATACAATGCGGTGGTGGGGGTGGAGGCAGAGGGAGAGTGAGAGAGAGAATCTTTAAGCAGGCTCTATGCTCAGAGTGGATCCTAATGCGGGACTCTATCTCACCACCCTGAGATCATGACCTGAGCCGAAATCAAGATTTGGCCACTTAACTGACTGAGCCACCCAGGCACCCCAGTTTTCTCACTTTTTAAATATTAGATCTTTATATGGCAAATCTATCTGTGTGAAATAATTATGAATTTTTGTCAATTCTGTTGAACTCAAAGAACAATGTACAGAACACTTGGGAAAGTCTAATTAATAAACCAGATTACCCACTACTTTAGATTTTTCTTCTCTTGCTCCTGTTAATATTTCACAATAGGAATACTTGAAAAGGTGATCATGAATATAGAGATGTTTCTTTCAACATGTTTAGACATCCTAGAACATCATTAAGGGTATTTCCCAGGTGGAAACTATGTGATTAAGGGACCAGAACATAATCTGGAGAGCTTGCCTTTTAGCTCAGACTTCCCTCTCGTAACTCCTCATTCTTTAAGTCAGATGAAAGTCTCTTCCTCAGAAAAGCCTTCCCAGACCTGCTATTCCCCACCTTCCCCAATAGATCAGCAGTCTCTGAAAAATGCTTACAGAAATTTTGACGATTTCTTCATAGCACTTATCACAAATAATTGCTGTGGAAATATGTCCTTTCAGCCTGCCTTCTCTGCAAGTCAGATGAAGACCTCAGTGGCAGTAATGACTTCTGAGTTGTCCACCGATAGCATTTTAGCTCTTTTCAAAGTTTATTGAACACGACTTTGTGCTTACACTTCTGTATAATACACTAAGTTTTGAAAAATACTTAGCTAGACTAAGAGGAAGAATAAGAAGGAAATCTAAATGCAGGTATCTGGGCATTCATGTCTTTTGCATCCAATCCAACTATACAATTCCTATGGAAATGGACAATTACTAGAAGGTTTATTCTATTTCAATGTTCTCAATCGGGGAGGTGGTCTCATTTTGTACGCCCCCCCCCCCCCCCCCCCCCCCCCCCCCACCCCCAAAAAAATTTGGCAATGTCTGGAGACATTTGTGGTTGTCACACTAGGTGGAGAAGGGAAAAAGGCCATACTGGCATCTAGTGTAAAGAGGCAAGGGATCTACTAAACAGCTTACATTGTACAGGACAGTCCTTCAACCCCAACAAAGAACAATCTGGGCCAATATGTCAATAATATCAAGATTGATAAACATTGTGCCAGTCTAACTTTAATACATTTTTTTTAAAAGATTTTATTTATTTATTTGACAGAAAGAGAGAGAGCACAAGCGGGGGGAATGGCAGGCAGAGGGAGAGGGAGAAGCAGGCTCCCTGCTGAGCAGGGAGCCCGATGCGGGGCTCGATCCCAGGACTTTGGGATCATGACCTGAGGTGAAGGCAGAGGCTTAACCGACTGAGCCACCCAGGTACCCCTAACTTCAATACATTTTGAAGGGATTTTTTTTCTTGTGAGGATTAAGTAAGATAGTAGACATGTGTCTTATAAATGGGGTACAGTTAGGTTCTAAAATTATCAGGCAAGCTATGCTGTGTACCAACTGTAAAGGAAAATATTGTAAAAAATATAAAATTCAATGCAAACATAGCCAGGGTATTCTTAAATGCTTATATACCTTAAAATAGACAATTTAATTACATTTTTCTAATAAATTGCAATTTCGCCTATTTATTTTTTATCTTTTTGTTTTATTCTTTTTGTAGTTAATCTTAGCACTTTCTCTTTATTTATTTTTTAAAGATTTTATTTATTTATTTGAGAGAGAGAGAGAGATAGTGAGAGAGCAAGAGTGGGGAGGAGAGGGAGAAGTAGGCTCCCTGCTGAGCAAGAAGCTCAATGTCGGGCTTGATCCCAGGACCCTGGGATCATGACCTGGGCCGAAGGCAGTGGCTTAACCAACTGAGCCACCCAGGTGCCCCGTAATTGTGCCTATTTAAAGAGGCATATTTATTCAATAATATGTTACTTCCGTGTACACTTGGAATGAATGGAGTAGGAAAGATGATATGTGAAAGTAAGGCAAACTGTGACGTGGAATTGGTGTGGACTTCACCAGATACATGCTATTGACAGGGATCAGAAAACTGTTATGGTAATAATTCCTAAATGCTACCAAACTTGAATGATGCAAAGAGTACTAACAAAATGTTGCTTCTGTGTGAACATGACTTTGAATGAGCATATAGTAAATGTTGAATGAGCATATAATAAACATATCTGTTATGTTTCAAAGCATATAAATATACTTTAATTTATATTTCTTTAGTAAGAAAAAAAGGCCTATAACATTTAAACTACTCATCTTCCAGTGAATTACAAGATGAGGGAATGTCCACGGAAAATTCAAAGTTGAGAGTATTTAGTGTTTATTTAAACTTTGCTCTTTGGAGAAGGTAAAGTGATAGTTTGGTGCATTCTTAGGACAATGATGAGGCACAATATTTGTTTCTAAAATGCATAAAGAGATCTCTGTCACTGACTAGCTGGGTGACCATGGACATGTCTCTTAATATCTCTAAGACCTGTTGCCTTTTATATTAAGTAAAAAGAATAATGGTTCTTACCTTATAGGAGGGTTGTGAGGATTGAAACAGATAATATGCATAAAGTGCTTAGCACAGTGCTTGGAATATAGTAAGCAAAGGTTACATATCAATTCATTATTATTGTTATGATTCACTGTGAAAAAAAAGAGCACTATCCTGGGAACATCAGGATTAAGTTTACAGATAGCAGAAGACCACAAACATTTATTTTTTTTAATTTTTTAAATAATATTTTTCCTTTTTTTTAATAATTAAGCAAAGTGTATAGGGGTTGTTGCTAAAAAAAGAAAGTGTGCAGAAAGCCATAAATACAGCTTAAAAGGCACCTATATAGAATAACTTCAAAATAACTCAAATTTGATTTTATCAAGGGAATTTGAAATTAATATAGTATTTGAGAACCAATATTCTTAAACAATGGAACATTAGTGATGATTTATTTTTGAATACTCCAACTGGGTATATGATAAAATTAAAGTTTCCATGGTGTATCTGAAATGCAACAGTCCTAAGGTGCTGAGAGGTTATTCATATAATAATCTCAAAGTATATCCCCTCTTAAATGCTAGGAAAATAAGTAAATATGATCTTAAAAGCAATCAAGAACTAAACTTTCTAAATTAGAAATTTGGAATTTAAAAGATGTATAATTTTCTATTTTATTCTGTGACAAAATGATAAAACCTGTTTAGAATAGTATTTCATTACAAGCCAAGAGAATGAAAATAAAATTCTCAATGTCTGTATTTCAGTGTCAGGAAATGAGCTTTCTAATGCTTATTTATTTGTGAGTAGGTGAGACTTAAGGGCAGAAAACAGTAGCTTCTAGAATCAAAGAATCAGTTATTTAAGGCTGGGAGATTCAGAGATATTTTCTCTGATATTATAATAGTGATCTATCTATCTATCTATCTATCTATCTATCTAGAATAAATTAACTTTCCAATACATAGTAAGGAGTATAAAAAAAATACCCTCAGAACCAATTTAACCTTGAGAGAAAATATTACTTTGTATTTAAATGAGATTTTGTCAAGATTTTACTCATATTGCATGTTATGTAAATAATCCTCATACATTCTTTGAGAAGTAGATTTCCTTAGTCCATCATAAAATTATTTTAAAACAACAATTAATATAATAATATAATAAACTGAGCTTAAAACATGAGGCTTAGTACTAGCATGGGAAATCATTTATTTGTAAAACATAACTTGAGAGTCATTCTTTTAACTCAAAGATAATTCTCTTCATATTCTGCCACTATGAAATGGGTAAAAGAATCCCCCAGTACAAATCTCTTTACAAATATTGGGAATTTGTAGTGTTTGAAATTCCCTTCAAAGACTGGAAAACATTTTCTACTAGGAACATTTCTTAGTTCATGCATGTTCCCTCGGACTAATTTCAGATTGTTTTCACTGTAGTTATAGTAAATTACCAAAAACATAATTCAAAATTCAAGTCGCACACACATACACACATTTTGATGAAGAAGTTGACAGTAGGTCTCTTTATATTTTATTTTTGTAACTTTTTCCATAAAGGAAAATACCTTCTCCATGAACGGTTTCAATTGGCTGAGGGTGTTTAGTATACAATGCTCTGTTGCCCTCTGCTGGCTAGAAAATGATAAATAAAAACTTCCCATCTGCTCCTTAACTATATGGGGGGCCTTAGAAAGCAGCATGAGAAATAAACACACAGTTCAAAGCTATAAAACAGTATGTTAGAATGACAGGAAATAAAAAATGAATTTTTAGAACATTCTTAGTATGTTTCAAAAACTCCCTAAATTTTGGTTATTTTAATTAATTTTTGTTTTAACTGAATAAGGTGATTATTTTCTATAACCCTAAATACTCATTGATTCTAAAAAACATGCTCTATTTCATTATTTTAAAGCGATAACTACAAGACTCATAGCTGTCTCGGAATTCTTGGGGTTTACTGACAAGATGTATATGATGTTCTAACTAATTGTCGGCACATTTGTGGAATATTTTTATAATGATATCATGATATACCTAGTATGAGTTTATTTTTTTAAAGAAATAATTTTTATCTAGTTGAAAAATATTCTCAACATATTTTTAGTAGAGGTGTAAATAGCTAGACATTAGCTAAAGTTCTCCTGTACTAATTAAACAAGTGATTTATTGTGCACATTTCCTTCTCTTTTAAAGCATTCTTTATATGTTATTCACATCTCACTGAGGAAAAACTAACATCAGTGTATAATGGTGCGTAAATTTTTTAATAAAAATAACAGTGACAATGCCCCAAGGAACATAAAAGGCATAGACTGATGAATTTACCTGGTTTCATTTTCACACTGCACGCTATTTTAATGCTTGGTTATATTTATTTCAAAAACATTTCTAAAGAGTAACCTTACCATCCTTGGCAGAAGAGTCAAACTTTATTATCAAGGTGACCGTGCTGGTTTTTCTAAAACATACATGGGTTAAAAGTTTAAAACAAAGCTGTCACTGTTTTTTTCAGAATTTTGGCTGGGATTTTGAATCTGGGATTTACTTTATATTTTCAATAGTTTCTCTCAGCTACAATATAAGTCGAAATAATCTGGTTTTCATTTCTCTGAGTATATTTCTTTGGAACTTTTATAAAACTTGGGTCATGGTTTTTTGAAAAGGCTTTCTTCCATGAGCTCTGCCTTCCTATTTTATCCTCACAACCAGTATCTATTATGAATCAAGAGGATAATTTTTCCCCGTGGCTTCCCCGCCAAAACAACTGTCAATTCTTTTAAACTTTTCTGAAGCAAATAATGTTTTATAGCTTACTCTAACTACCTCTGTTCTAGAATGTATTCACATCTCAAATTTTCCGAGAACATATTTTCAGTCCAATATTTAAGTCACCTGAAGTCTTTGGTTGTCCATAAATGGAGAGGAAAAAGTTTCATCCTAAAAGATATAATTACAACAATAAGATGGAAAATAAATTTTGTACTTTCCAATTCACAAGTGAGGTTTTAAAAAAAAAGATGCACTGTTCAGTTTTTAGCATTTAATCCTCATAAAAACATTAGAAAGTTTTTTTTTTTTTTTTTACACACTTCTGTTGTTAAGACTTAGGCACATAGGAAAATGAAAGGCAGAAAGACAGGAGACTTGTCCATATTCACACAATGGCCTGTAGATCAAAAGGCAGGTCTGCCCACTTCTAAATGCATGGTCTTTTTTTTTTTTATTTATTTCCGTTTTTATTTATTTATTTGACAGAGAGAGAGACAGCAAGAGAGGGAACACAAGCAAGGGGAGTGGGAGAGGGAGAAGCAGGCTTCCTGCGGAGCAGGGAGCCCGATGTGGGGCTCGATCCCAGGACCCTGGGATCATGACCTGAGCCTAAGGCAGACACTTAACTGACTGAGCCATCCAGGCGTCCCACTAAGGAAATATTCTGTGTCCTTGACAGCATTAATTAAAATAATGCAGGAAAAGGGGGGGGGGAATAGAAAAGGGCTAACTAAATTTCTTTCTTTTTTTTAAGATTTTATTTTATTTTATTTATTTATTTTAAATATTTTATTTATTTATTTGACAGAGCAAGAGACAGCAAGAGCAGGAACACAAACAGGAGGAGCGGGAGAGGGAGAAGCAGGCTTCCCGCTGAGCAGGGAGCCTGATGTGGGGCTCGATCCCAGGACCCTGGGATCATGACCTGAGCTGAAGGCAGACGCTTAATGACTGAGCCACCCAGCTGCCCCTAAGATTTTATTTTTAAGTAATCTCTTACCCAACTTGGGGCTTGAACTCACAACCCCAAGATCAAGAGTCTTATGCTCCACTAACTGAGCCCTCCAGGTACCCCCAAAAGGGCTAAATTTGTAATAAAAAATAATGGACAAGTAAGTAAACTATGGTGTCATTTAATGGAATATTAGTCATTAAAAATAATAGTTATGAGGTACTTGGAAAGCTATGAGTTGCTTAGGATAAAATCGGCAAAGAAAAGTTTATACCTTATGCAATTAAACCGGAAAAGATGGGTTTGTAGGTAACAACAGAGAAAGGCACCTTGTACATTGTTGGATGAAGAAAATAATAATAATATGGATGTCCCACCATATGTAAACTTAAAATAATGTTCCCCTCCCTCCCGCTATTTCTGTGTAATATATATCAAGCTATTGATGATCTAGGGGACAAAAACTGTTAGTAATTTGTAAAGTATATATTTTTATACTATTTAAATTTAGAACATATTACTTCTAGAATTATAAAAAGAATGAAGATATAATATTAACAGTATGATTATAGGTAGGTTGAAGTACAACAAAATGACAATAGTTAATATTTTAAGGTGATGAATATGTATTTACTGTTTTAAAAAAACATGTTTTCAACATGTTTATATTTGTTTTATTGAAAAAATAGAAAATAAGCATTATAAAATATAACTAAAACTCTTTCAAACTATTAAGTTCCTTCTTTCTATTTCTGTATCTCATGCATTTTTATGAGAAATGTTATTTTGCTTTGCGGTCTTTAAGTAGAAAGCTAGGTTCTCCCAACAAATAACAGCCTTGGATGGGTTTGTTACCCTGACAGAACTAATTTACTTAGTTAATTTCTATGAAAAAATGTTAAAATTGGAAGTCAGCTTTACTGAATAATTGCTGATGTCCATTAAGGATAAAAAGAAAATTAGTACTATAGTATTCTATTAACTTAGAATTCCTCAACTCTCAAAAGTCGTACCTGAAATTTCGCTTTTGTTAAACAACTTAAATAGTACAAACAAAACTGCTGAGACTACTGGTGCATTTAACTAAGGGACCTCATAGATTTTGTGCATCTCAACTACTTCAGAGATACCTGTTTATTTATAATTATTTTTCTTCAAAATTTTTTATGTATTTTAAAAACATCCTTTTTAAAGTTATGAGGCATTATCTTCTTTCCCTGGTAATATCAGCATAATTAGAGAATGTGACAAATTTTGACCTCGGTTACAAATTAATCTAAATTAAGGGGAGTTTCCCATAAGAAAGAGTCAGGTAGTATCCACTTTGACCTCTTCATGTTATTGAGAGAACTCCTTCCAAATGTTTATGAAAAATGAAAAATGTTATTAGTCTTTTTTTCTCCCTCTCTTCTCTTTCTCTCTTTTCATTATAAGCATAAAGATAAATAATCATTTATACAATCAATATATTTTAAGTTTTGGGGGGTAAATGTTACCTTGAATAAAAAAGGTACAGATGGGATTTTGTTCATCTTCTCCTTTTTACTTGAAACCTACGCCTTCAGGTTTCTCCGTGGCAGAAAGAGCTAAATGGAAACCTGCTTTAATTCTAACATCCTGTCAGACAGCATTGAATGTATACTGCCTTTCATGTATAAACATCTTTTAAATCTCATGCCCAAAGAAATACTTTGCTTTTGAAGGAATCTTTATGTGTAGGAATAAAGTAAGCATATATAAATATGCAAATACAAAGTATATCATCTATCAATCTATCTACCTATGCCCAACTCCTATAGTGGACGGCTTTGTACAAATTAAAAAGAAAAAAGCCTTCAAAACTTAAAAGCATTTATAATTAAAATATTAATCAGATAATGATGTTTTTAAAGAATATAAGTATAACAAAATTATCAGTTCCTTTATTCTTCCTTTGTGGAAAAAAAAATGACATTATCTGGGAGTTTTAGAATGGCCCAAAGGAAAGAAGGCCTCTGTGTGTCTCAAATTTGATATTTTAAGTTGAAGTCAGCTGTTAAGAATTACGGAATTATCCAGGGCAGAATCTCGGTATGGCTCACATTACAGTATGCTGGATATGAAAAGTGGAACACAAAAGGGGTGAAAACTTTGCAGTGATTAAAAAGGCCTGTGGGATTGAATTTTTAGATTCCAGAGCAACACATCAAGAGGAATGTTGCAGATTCTCGGGTTCTCTCAGTAAATTGTGTCTGTAAATCGATAAAGTATTTCTGAGGAAACATCAAGATGGCTCTACAGAGTATATAAAATTTCTTTTAGTTCTCATGGGAGTGAAATTAAATCTGATGAGTGAAAACAAATACATAACTAAGTTAAGAAAGTGAATGTATCTCGATTTCAATCAGGCCAGAAAGTATGGTGGGTGTAGTTGGCTATTGCATTTTTTCTCTCCTTTAATATCTTTTGAAACAACATTTGTTAATGTTTTCAGGATTCCCTTTAATTAACCTTTATTGTGTCTTTTAAATATTCTAGGAATTTTGTAGGATTCAGTGAATGTTTGTATGAACACTGCATAATTTCTTCAGCTTTTATTACTTAGATTTTAATAAAATTTCTTTTCCATTTCCTATTTATTTGCCTCTGAACCATTCTTCCTCATAAATACAACTGACATCTAATTAAAAATGATCAGTTTGTGGATTACCAAGGATATATAGGTACTGTCGATTTAACCATGTATCCCCAAGAGGAGCATTATGGAAGGATTCCATTGTTTACTCAAACAAAATATGCTTCTTTCATGCCAGAAGGAATAAATGTTGACAAAATTTGTACAGAATTTGTATATATTGCTAAGGGGTTTATATTTACTGAGTAAATTCTTTAGACTAATCTATGCTGCTAGATAGTCTGTTTTTAATATGTGTAAATGTATGAGGAAGTGTGTATGTATGCATTTAACTTCAAGAAAAATATCTTTAGTAAAACCTTGAATTTTTGGTAAAGGATATCATAAAAGTTTGTGAAGTTATTCAAAGTAAATTAAAAGTATGTATGTTTACTTTTTATTTTATGTTAGAATTCAGCTTTTGACTGAGGAAGCTAACTGTGAATGGGAACTAAACATTTTTACAAATGTATTTCTTTGTGATATTTAACTGTCCTTTTAATGTTTATTTCTTAGATAAGGAGTGATAGTTCTTTTAAAGACTGTTTTTGGAAAAATGAAAGTAGATACAAGTTTAATTATCTCTCTATTGTCCCTTCATTATGATCCAAGAAAGAATTTATTAAAAACCTAAAACAGTTGAGATTTAAGTTCTTCTGAACCAAGAAAATGCTGTATGAGGGTGCTTTCTTAAATTTCATAGCTCTCAACAATTTTATAGCTATTTGTAATAAAATAATTGAAGGTGGGAAAATCACACATTGTAATCTTAATCAAAGCATGGAGCATCTAAAACCAAGTTTAGTAGAGACATCTCTATCTTATGGTGATTTATGCAACAGAATTGAAACAAGACACATTGGGCATATACTCCAGGAAAACTCACATTTACT
The DNA here is from genome assembly GCF_011800145.1 of Mirounga leonina. NCBI lineage: Eukaryota > Metazoa > Chordata > Mammalia > Carnivora > Phocidae > Mirounga > Mirounga leonina. Next base: position 5,531,471 of record NW_023270431.1, read on the forward strand.
AAATTACTCGGGGAAGCTGTAAACATATGTACACAGTACACCCTTGTAAGGGTGGTGCCCTGCCCACAGCTACTGGAAAACTGTGAGCCTTTCCTTTCAGTGATTTGGTTTAGATTTTGAATCTTGCAAAGAGTTAACCCTCTGATCCTTGCACTGTCATCTTTATGTTCCACAATCAGCACAAATTATCAAACGTAGCTGTGGAAATCAAGAAGACACACCTTGCTTTACAGAAATAAACTTCTCAGATAAGTTTTCAGTGTATTTCTCACTCAAAAGGTGAGGTCAACTTTTACTTGTATACTTGCTGATCTTGCAATTTTTCTTTCCTCTATCTCATTTCACTACTGTAAACTGAAGCCTAGGTGGTTTTTAAGATCCAATAAACAACGTCATCTATAAAATATGAAAACCAGAAGCAGAGCTCAAAAACAAAACCAAAACCAAACAAAAACCTAAACTCTCCCTGAAGAGAATATCGTCACACCTGGTATTATAAATTAAATTCTAATGACCTTCCCAATGTCACATGTGATCATGAGGTCAAATCCTACATTTTCTCCTCTCAGGTCCAGACAGGAACACCTCCTGTGGCCAAGCAGACACTCACAAGCAAATACTCAGATCAAGAGCAGAACTGGCTGTATTCTCTAAGCCCTTCATAAATACAGACAGCAGCCTTCACACAGAGGCTGCTCCTTTCCCATCAAAAGAAGAAAAGCATCCCTCTGTTAGTAGATATATCAAGTGTAGAAAGACAACCAGGAGAGCAGCAAGTTTGCTGCGTGGGAAGGTCCTACCGTGGGGAAGAAAGATGACTGAAGACTTTGTTAGACAATGGCTCCGAACTGATGTACAGAAAGAGTCTTGACCTCATGTTCTGTATATTTTGGTAATCTTAGGGAGAAAAGGTTTAAAGAGAATGGGCTTTAATATCTGTTTCAAAAAATAGAGATAATGGGTTTAAAAATCTGAACATCTACTTAAGGACTACGTGACTAGAGGTAGTTTTCTTAACTTCACTCTCAGTTTCTACATTTGTCGAATGAGGATTAACAATAACTTCCTTTCAGGAGTGTTAATGAGGATTAACAATAACTTCCTTTCAGGAGAACTTCCTTTCAATACCTAGAAATGGCTGAGATTTGGTAGATGCCCAATGAATAACCATCATTATTGTTACACGGTGGTTTTTATGATTGATATTAATTTGAGTAGATTGATATTAATAACAAGTTGTAATCAACCACAGAAATATAAAAAAAATTCTTTCTGATCTAGGCTCACAAAGGACTTCCATTTAGAAATAGACTCCCTGAGTAAAGGGAGAACAAATGATGTCAACTAAAACCTGAATGGGGCCCAGGATTTTCCTCAATCTTTCCCGTCATTGGCAGCAAATCTTGTCTCTCATGGTGTCTCCACGAATGGGGGATGTACCTCACACCAATGGTGCAGATCAAATGAGATAACAGGTCAAAATATTCTTTGTAAGCTTTAATATTAAAAAAAATGTTAAGTCATCACTGAATTTTCACTTATTCCTACCATTTCATGAGTCTAACATCCCTCAAATGCCAAATCACCAAATTCTCTATTATTGATACCATTTCAATAAATGCAAGATATAACCGTTAAGAGCTAATAAAAAGAATCATTTACTAGAAAGGATGAAAAGTAAGCTTTTCAGGGTTTAAAACTAAAAAGAATTATTTACTAGAAAGGATGAAATTGCATATCTACGATATAGGTAATACCAAAGGTCTATTACTTTATCTCCAAAGCAAAAGCACAACTCTCATTTTATTTTTGCTTTTGCACTATAAACACACCAGGCCTTTAACTATCACACACATCCCCCAGACTTTCCACTCTTCTCTCTCTTGACATAATATATATTTAATATTTATTGCCTGCTGTTATTAAAGTATTCCTCTATACTCCTTGATGTGGACATACAGCACCCTAAAATTATTCTAGCTTTTAATTTTTACTTTGCTATTTCAGTGGTTAACTATAATTCCTAACTCTGGATCCCATGAGTCAGAGTCATCTCTTTCTCAACATAAAGCATTCAATTATGTGATACTTCCCTTTAAACTTTGATATCTCTCTAACTGCTTACAAGAAACATTCCAGACACTTTTGAATAGCCCCAAAGGCTCTTCACACTCCAGCTCATTCCTTAACCCTTTCCTTCTTTTGGCTTTCTCATGGGCCTGGTGTGTTTACTACCAGGTCCTCAAATCTTCTCAGATACCACCCACATCCCATACTGGAGAAGTATCTTTTTCTCGTAGCTTTTCTGTCAATTTCCTGTTGAGCACTGGACAATAGCACAGATGCCCCTCTTCCTTCACCATCCCCGCTCCTCTAGCAGGAATAGATCCGCTTGGGGAAGTCAGGATTTTACGGTCCTATATCCCTTTATACATTCATTATCTAGCATTTGTCATATTTTCCTGTTTCTTTATCTCTGTTTTTGGTTGTTACTTGTGTGATTGATTCCTTCACTTATAAAGTCAAGTCTTTAATCACCTAGACAATGCCTTGTTCACCTTTATGTCCCTAAGACTTGGGGATTTCTCTTCTATCTCCTCAATGAAATCTTAGAGACATAAGTATTGAGCCATTGCTTATATCTTAAAGTTGAAATAGGAACCTCTAAAAGTAATGATTAGTCTTAACAGTGCAGAAACATTCATCTTTTTACATATCCCATAGGGTGTTTTTCACCTAAGTATACCAAATTATTGGATATATTTTTCAATGAGTGTCTCTTCTCATACTTCTGACGCCATCACCATTAGAGAGTGAAAGATACAAGTAAAAACTAGAATGAGGCTAGAATAATAACAGACAGCATCAACCTTGGACTTGAGAATGCCAATCAGAACGCTTGGTTTTCTACTAGTTTTTATGAACTTCTTCTACCTGATGCTGATGTCAAAGTACAGCTTGGCTAAATTCTGCAAGGACAGATCTGCTTTTTCCAAAAGGAGCCACTCTGGATGGGTTTGTACGGTCATCCCACACAGTCAGCCTTTAACATTTCACCTTCTGTGAACAGGAGCTCGAGTGCTGACGATCACCCTGTGGTGTCGGAACAAATGTTACACATGCCGCTACCCACCGACTGGGACTGGAAATGTGAAGCCCCACCATGACCCAAGGTTTGGTCACATATTCATAGTCTTTGTGGTGGTGGAAGTGAAGAAAGGCCAAGTGTTACCTTCAGTTCTTTATTCCTATCTATGACAGAAGGAGTAAACAATCCTGACAGGATGGGGCTGCAGCGCAGACATTTCCCTTTCCCTCTGGCTCTGTTCTGTAACCCTTGAGGCAGGCGACCTTCACAGCACTGAGCTCTTGAAACATTTTGAGGTCACCATTATATTATTGTCCAGAATCATAAAAAAGGATGATAGCTACCACTTACTAAATACTTCTTTTATTTAGGTACCAGAAACACATATACACAGAGAACCCAGCTATCTATCTAAACACACTCTCTCTCCCCCCACCTCACACACACATACACTCATTCATTCATCCATTTATTCAACAATATTTTGAGCTGTTAAAATATGCCAGCTAATACTCTAAACACATCCCCCCCACACACATATATATACCCTCTCTCACACATACCAATTTGATATTTGTAACAATCTAACGTATCTTTATCCCTTTAAAGATGAAAAATTGAGACTTAGGAAACTGAGATGCAGAAAGGTAAATACTTTGATGATAAGCACACAACTAATTAAGAACAGAGTCTGCTTTTATTTATTTATTTTTAAAGGCTTATTTTTTTTCGAAGATTTTATCTATTTATTTGACAGAGGGAGAAAGATGGCGAGAGAGGGAACACAAGCAGAGGGAGTAGGAGAAGGAGAAGCAGGCTTCCCACTGAGCAGGGAGCCCGATGCGGGCCTCGATCCCAGGATCCCGGGATCATGACCTGAGCCAAAGGTGGACACTTAGAGACTGAGCCACCCAGGTGCCCCCAGAGTCTGCTTTTAAACTCTTATGCCATGAAAAGTACTCTTTCCACTTCCTGAGATCACTAAAGGAAAATAATAACTGAACCTTGTCATTTCTAAAAGAACAAGTCAAATGTAATAGTGAGGCAAGGGCACTGATGTTCTGAATCTAATGGCAGATTACATCAGATTTCTAAAAAACATTTCTGCAGAGTTCCAGGCACACATTTTCTTTTACTAGCTGAGTTACAAGATCAGAACTTTCTATATGTGAAAAGTGTGAAGTTTGTCATTGAATCTCTAGGCAAATATGAGTTAAGATAATGACTTAATTTCTATTATGTGATTTAAATGATAGATGCTTCCCAAAATGAACAAATCAACCCATATTTTAGATGCACCGAAAGAGCTCTACTGCAATAAATTCTATAATGAAATCTGAATTCACAATAACGGCCTCTTGGTGCTCCATTTTATTGCTAAATCTGGATTTTTCTCCCTACCGGGTTTTCCCATTCTCTTAATGTGCTAGTTCAGACAATAAAGTTGTATTTTATCATACCTTTAATTTTTTTTCTCCATAATATAATAGCTGCCAAATGTAATTCTTACACCCCTTCTATCTTTTAGCTCCTCTCTGTTCTTGAGACCATCATACAAAGAGATACAAAAATTTATGCTAATGTAATAATTTCCACAAATAAACACAATTGCCTAATGCTCAAAAAGCCTGTCAATAAGATACACTAGATGCACACATCAAATGTTTCCAAGAGACCTATAATTGGAGGTTTGTGGATATCCATCTTAATGGATTACAAAAATAAATTGCAGAAAATCAAAGGACAGCAATAAGCTGATTTAACGTGGAATTCCATTTTTGAATGGTTTGAACCTTTATGCTTTTTGAATTTGCTGTTCTCAGGCACAGAAGTCATATGTGGGTCTTAGTAACTATTTTTAATTTTTAAAAAATTCTCTTTAGAAAATGATCCATCTGTTTACAGAAACAATCCTTTGCAAAACCAAGGAGGTCACTTCAGGTCAAAATCCATATCTAAGTTGGTTTAAGCTTAGGGTAACTTAAATAGTGTGTCAAATTGGACTACCATATAAAATGACATCATATATTTTTTTTTCAAAACTCTTCTCAGATTCTACATTCCTTGTGAAGGACTAGTTTTAAGGGTAAGTTCTGGGAGGAAAAACCTGTTGGAATGCAAAAGTGCATTTAACATTTGTTTATATTTCCACATCATTATGCTAGATTTAAGCTGTCAAACTAAGTTGATAACAAATGTTAAGTATAGAAATGTATACAGCAACCAGCCTACTGCCAAATCAGGCAAACAAAGAACTCTTGTCAAAGGGTTACAAATTCCAAAAGTTAAATGCAAGGTAATATTTTTAAGGCAAGATTTGCTTTTTATCTCTAATTGAATGATTTCTTTAAAATAGCTCACATTTGCACAGCAGACCAGGATGGATACATTTTGCAGTGGGATTCTGCACAATGATTCACCTACAAAACAGCTCTACAAATGTGATTCTTGCAGGGCTGAATTGAAACTTCCCTTGAGAAATAATACTTGAGATAAAACATAGATTTTTAAAAAGTGCTTAACTTTCTACTGCTTAATGTGGAGAAAGTAATTTGCATCTTTGTTCTCACATTTTGGTTAAATAAATTAATTCAAATGAAAGATATGTGAAACTATGTTATTTCCATTTCATTAGGATTATATTTCTATTATTTACTTTAATAGCCCATGAAAAAAACAATTACATTTATTAAAGAATGTATTATATATTCTAAGGGATGCAAACACAGGTTTGGTTCCTCCACACAAGACATTTATAATTTGGTTTCAGGAATAATTCATCAACTAACAATGCAAAAAAAAAAAAAAAAAGTGATAATAGAAGTGTCACAAAAGTGCAGTGAGATACTTGAAGGAAGGGGTTTTGTATCATTATCTTCTGATGTTCAATACCTAAGTGTGGCAGTTAGCATCGAATTTGGAGGAAGAGAAAAAAGAGACCAAGCTTTAAATCCTCGAACAGTTAGTTGTTCGCTATCTGAGAAAATAATTAAGTCTGTTTCCTTTTATGCAAACTGAGGATAGCAGCATTTGATCACTACTTAATAAATGAAACAGATTGTTTGTATATTGTATACCCCGTCTGAAACATAAATAATTTTTACTTTCTACTACCTACACCTAATTCAGCATGCCACATTAGGCTCTCAGTAAATGACAGTTCTTTAAATGAGAAGCTATGGAAAAAAAATGATTTGAATCCTTGAAACACAGAGAGGGGTGCCTGGGTGGCTCAGTCGGTTAAGCGTCTCACTCTTGATTTAGGCTCAGGTCATGATCCCAGGGTCCTGGGATGGAGACCCACGTGGGGCTCTGTGCTTTGTGGGGAGTCTGCTTGAGATTTCATCCCTCCCTCTCCCTCTGTCTCTCCCCACCCCCCCACTATCTCTCTCTCTCTCTCTCAAATAAATAAATCTTAAAAAAAAGAAAGAGGAAGGAAGGAAGCAAGGAAGGAAGGAAGGAAGGAAGGAAGGAAGGAAGAAAGAAAGAAAGAAAGAAAGAAAGAGAAGGAAGGAAAGAAAAGGAACACAGAGAGATGCCAGGATAAAAAACAAACCAAAAATCGGAGCTAAAAATATAAAGAAATAATGTAAAGCAACCCAGGAAAGATAAAAATGAAAATTTTTTTTGGATTTTTCTAATTTTCATCGTTATAATGATGACGAAAAGTGAAAGCTATTAACTTTTGGCACAAACAGTAGAAGTTAATACCTGTATATTAAAGTTCCTTTTTTTAAAGAATGAAAGTGAAAATGGGGGGGTTGGTGATCTGTTGCCATTAAGTTTAAAATTATCAAAATTATTAACTCAAAGCAATAAAATGCATTGAAATGCAATGAAAAGAAGAACACTATATAAATTCCTAAATATGGAGAATTAACAATTACTTAAAATCCTATATTTTGAAAATAGCTTTCTTGCTCCCTAATTTGCAAACTTTTAGCTATTTTGTGAGAAACAGCCTCTTCATGAGGGGCTAGAATGTGCTCCACAAATATATCAACAAAATAGCAATTTTATGAGTGGGTATTTTACCCTCATAAACTAGTCTTTGTGGTATAGCTAATACTTGTCAAACATCTTCAATTTCTCCAAAAAATTCTTTGTTGATGTAGAAACAAAAGCTTTCTCTAGTGTGAGGATTCTTAATACAAGAAGCCTCTGAATTTTGATGAGGAAAAAAGTAAATCTTATTTTCACCAACTGTTAACTGAAAGTTGGCATTTTCTTTACATATATATATATATATTTAAAGATTTATTTATTTATTTGGGAGAGAGAGAGAGAGAAGGAGGGAGAGATAGAGAGAGGGAGGGAGAGAGAGAGAGAGCACGCAGTGGGGAGAGGCAGAGGGAGAGGAGAGAGAGAATCTCCAGCTACTCCCCGCTGAGTGAGGAGCCTGATGGGGAGCTGGATCTCAGGACCCTGTCAGCTGCTGTGTGGAGAAGCTCTCTATAACAAGGTACTGATGTCTCTGGCCACCCGTGAATGAGGGATCCATAAAGGAGCTTGCCCAACAGTCTTCCCTCCCTCAAGTGGTGAGATGATTTTAGCCTCAGTCAACACCTTGAATGCAACCTTGTGACAGACTCCCTGAGACTGAGGCACCCAGCTAAGTTATATCCAGATTTCTCACTCAGAGAAGCTGAAAGAAAATATATGTTTGTGGTTTAAGCTTATAAGCTCTCAGGCCATTTGTTATGCAGCAATAGATCACTAATACAGATTTTCCTACCTAGAAGTAGGGTGCTGCCCTCGCAAGTAATTACAAATGTGGAACTAGGTAATGGGTAGAGAGACCAGAAGAACGTTGAGGAACATGATGGAGAACACCTGAGGTGCCTTAAACAGACTTAGAAATATCAACTTTGAGGATGCTGCTGGTGAGAGCTCAAGAAGAAGTGGGAAGTGTGTGATCGGAAATAGGAGCTAGAGATTTTGCTACGAAGCTGCAGAATGCAGTGACACTGAACTGTGCCTGATGAACTGGGTGATTTTAGTAAGGAGATTTCCTAGAAAAGTGTTTAAGGTATTAGTTTTTTTCTTGCTGCTTATAATAAAAATGTGAACAGAAATAGGTAAATCGAAGGGGAATCTTTTTTTTTTTTTTTTAAAGGTGCCAGGACTTTAAAAAAATTCTCAGCCTATCAAGATGGCAAACAATGTTAAAATTATGCAAAGGCTCTAGAGTAAGGATCAGATTCAGGGCACTGCCAGGAAAATGTGGTCTTGAGATGAATCCTTTAGATACAGAGAAACAACCTCATTTCTAAACATTCTCTTCAATTCTGGCTCTAACTGAAACCTGAGTCTTTCCTGGATATATGGTTATTTTGTAACCTTCCCAAGACACAGGTATGAAAATAACTTCCACACCCCTGGTACTGTTTAGCCTTAGTGTCAGGTAGGTATCCTCATGCTTCCATCCATTCATTCTTCTATTTATGTGCCTGGCTTTGATTGTAAGGTCTTTATATTGCTTACCATGCCATCCTGTGGCAGCCAACTACTGATCTCTGGTTACTCCTCCCCCTGCTTTGAAACAATTTTTTTTAAGATTTTATTTTTAAGTAATCTCTACACCCAATGTAGAGCTCGATTTCACAACCTCATGATCAAGAGTTGCACACTCTACCCACTAGCCAGCCAGGCACCCTTGCAAATTTTTATCTCTCTCTTATTTCAACTATTTACTTCCAAGAGTAGACCTTGCCATCCCCGGTAACTTCAGCAGCCCCATAACCTCAATTCGAATGATTCCTTTTCTTGCCATCTTCCCATCTTTCCAATATGCTCCCTCAATTACCCCAATATTCCCTTGATTCCAGTTTGAATTATAGTCTATTACCCCTGCCCCCAAAATAATTTTTATTATTCTTCTCTCATCTTATGTACTTCCTCCCCTTTCTATTTCATGGTCCTCCACTATAATAATTTCCTGCATATTTCCTTGCAAGAGTTTCAAAACCCTTGTCTCCTTCTCCTTTACCTCCATCCTCTAGAAAGAATCAACCTCTGGTTAAATCTTACTCTCTCCCACCACCCACCTAGCAGATTTCCTGCTGCAGGGAGGTAACTGACTGATGGCCTCAGCGGTTGTAATTTACACATCCATCACTGAATTTGCAACAGGGACGTGGCTTCTACAAGCTGCTTTCTACAAGCTAAGAATCGTGGCAAAAACTAATTCAAGCCTTCTCTGATGGATGAGTTTCACCCTGACCAAAACGTTTTAGAACTGTGTTCCAGTCTGAGAACCTCGTCATCCCACCCTCCTTCTTTCGTTCACTCATTCACAGAGAGCGACGTGCATCACGGTCCGCGGACTTCTACCACCCAGTTCTTTTACTGTAACAGGCATTTCCCCTAACTATGCTCCTGCCTATCTAATCCTGTCTTGGCCTTTGATTCTCATGGAGCCCTCCACTAACACAACTGGCCTTCATGCAGCTGAGTGTGACTGGAGAGGCATGTGCAACCGTGCTGACTGCCCTTATTTTAAATTCATGACCACTAACTTTAAATGGCATATTCACACTTCCATCTGACCAAACTGTGCATTCCTCTCTCTTCATACCTCCACAATCTCTCCCCTTGTTCTCCCACTACGAAGATGCCTCGATTTTTACTTCACTAAGATAACAGGTGCAGATAGAAATACGTTTTTACAAATATCTACCAACACACACATAAACTTATGCTATCTGTGTCATAGACTCTGTTTTCCATCCTGACTGTGGATGAATTCTCTGTGGTCCTAGCTAAGGAAAAGACCTCCATTTACCCTCTAGACTAGCGGTCAGGAAACTTCTGTGAAGAGCCAGAAAATAAACATTTTAGACATTGTGGGCCATGTGAATTCTGTTGCGGTTCCTCAACTCTCATTGAACCACAAAAATAGCCAGAGGAAACACATAAGTAGATGGGTAATGTGTTCCAATAAAACTTTACTTACAAAACCAAGTGGTGAGCTAGATCTGGCCCAGGAGCTGTGATCTACTGACCCCTACTCTGACCCCTAACCCCATTCCCCTCTTGTCTGGTCAAGAACATAGCTTCAGGAATACTTACCCTTCTGTCCTTCCTTCCTTCCTTCCTTCCTTCCTTCCTTCCTTCCTTCCTTCCTTCCTTCCTTCCTTCCTTCCTTCCTTCCTTCTTCCCTCCCTCCCTCCTTCCTTCCTTCTTCCCTCCCTCCCTCCCTCCTTCCTTCCTTCCTTCTTCCCTCCCTCCCTCCCTCCCTCCTTCCTTCCTTCCTTGCTCTCTTTCTCCCCCTCCCTCTCTAACCCTCCCCCCTCCCTCTCCCCTCTCTCTCTCTCCCTCTTCTTGTCCTTCTCCCTCTCTCTCCCTCCATCCTTCCCTCTATCTCTTCATATTTTTTTCAAAAGAAACTGCATCATTCTCATTAGAATGCAAGCATACTATTTTCCCCCATCTTAAAATAATAATGCCCTATTGTTCTTAACTTCATTTCAACAAGCTTTAGCTTCCACTGTTCCACCAAAATGCTCTACTTAAATTTATCAATGACCTTCACATTGCTAAACCCAGTGGTAAATTTCAGTTCTCATTGTACTTGGCCTTTGACACAGTTGATCACCTCCTCCTCCTTGAAACACTGCTTCACTTTGTTTCTAAGACAGAGTGAAATACTCAGTGGTGAGGGAGTCACAAATATTACAGGTAGAAGGACCAGAAGCCAGTCTGAAGTGTTAGGAAAGGGACACTATCGAAGCTTTCTATGGTCATGTGGAGTTAATATGACTTGAGGACCTCCAAATGAACAGCTGCTTTTCCCCATGGGACATTGGTTGAGTCCCAGGGAAATTACTCACTATATGGTAAACTAGTGAGCTAGCATGAAAATTTCTAAAAGACTGAGTAAAAAAAACCCTTTTTTTGAATGAACACTAAAATAGAAGAAACACAACAGTAGTAAACACAGCAAATAATGTCATAAAAGATATAGAAGAGGTAGTCATTTGTGTGTAAAAGCAAATACATATTTATGAAATATTATAATTCTGTCATTCCCTATTCCTTGAGAACCATTATACTCGGTATGGAAGGAAGGAGATACAACTGTGCTGTGGTAGAGACTAAGCAAAAACCCTGGATGCATCCCCACTCTGCCCACTGAAAAGGCCCAGAAATAATAACTGGTCAGTGGCATCCCTAGACCCAAGCTGTTGTTCTGAAACACCATTTCCATTAAAGGAAAGTTAGGGCTTCTTGGAAAAATAGCCGATTCTAGGTGTAGGGCAGGAAATGTACAAGATGAAGGTGGAACAGCTTGGTATAACAGATAGCATGGAATTTATCAAAGATTACCAGGGTAATATCAAAGGTTTTGGGAGCCAGTTTGTAAAGACTCTATTGGCTAAAAATGAAACAATTTAATCCTTGATAAGGAAAAGATTTACAATGGATTGACACTCAACAAATATGCTTAAGTTCATGAATTCATATTTATATTTAAAAAGTCTAGTTGTCACTCTCCGGCAATGACTGTGAACCAATTCATTTTCTTAAAAACTAGTTAGATAAAAAGAAAGGATCTAGGGGGGCCGGGGTGGCTCAGTCAGTTAAGCGTCTGCCTTCTGCTCAGATCGTGGTCCTGAGGTCCTGGGATTGAGCCCTGTGTCCAGCTCCCTGCTCAGCGGGGAGTCTGCTTCTCCCCCTGCCCCTCCCCCCTGCTCGTGTGCTCTCTCTCTCTCTCTCATAAATAAATAATGTCTTAAGAAAAAAAAAGGATCTAGCATTTATCCTGTTTTCCCATATGAACTGTACCACTGGATAACCAAATGATATATGATGGTAAATCTCTCTTTTAAAAATTATTTCAGCCAGTAAGTTAAAAAATATAGAATTAGAATATTACCGTTTTGCAACTCCTAAGGAATTAATAAACAGTAAAAAGCAGATGTTATGTACCTTCTGTTTGCAGAACTACAGTCTTAACCAAATGTATATAATTTGAGTTTGAACAATCCACTAGATCCAGTGGCTAATTTACAGAAAATACAGAGTTCAGAGGAACATACTGAAAGCCTGCAGGTCAAGTGTTTTGAGTCTCTCAACCAATGAAGGGAAACCTATAGAATAAATGAGCCCTACAAGACATGTTAAGAAAATGATGGGAGCCTGGGTGGCTCAGTCGGTTAAGCGACTGCCTTCGGCTCAGGTCATGATCCTGGAGTCCCGGGATCGAGTCCCGCATCGGGCTCCCTGCTCAGCAGGGAGCCTGCTTCTCCCTCTGACCCTCACCCCTCTCATGTGCTCTCTCTCTCTCATTCTCTCTGTCTCAAATAAATAAATAAAATCTTTAAAAAAATAAAATAAAATGAGTAACACTAAGCTAAAGTGTCTAAGGATGCTTACTTGCATGCTAAAATAATGAGGAAAAGCAGGGAAGTGATTAGTATAAAAGCCAAAATACTGGTTAGTTTTGGCTGGAATGAGGGATTTGTGACTTGGATGGGAGAAACATGGAGGGATTTCTATGGTGGCTGGCAGGATACTATTTCTTGACCTGGATTACATGGGTGTTGTCCTCGTACTTATTCACTAAGCTATGCATGTATTTGGTTTGGTTTTCTGTATTTGCATTTTATTTTACAAGAACAGGTTAAAATGCTATTCTGGTATTTTTAATCAAATTACTGAAAAACGAAGTAGAGAATCACTTTGTGATGAGAACACTCTCATTGCCATGATATTAAAAATAAAAATGTGACTGTAAACAAAATTGCCAAAATATTTCTTTTCAACATAAAAAAAAAAATGTTTCTCAGAGTAAACTGTTAAACCAAGCTTGATTTTATCAGTGAAAAATGCAAGCAGGAGGTTCCCCCCTTACCATCTTTTTTCTCTTTGTTCTTCTTTTTACCATAATAATGAGCTCTTGGAAGACACTTGAGGCTCACAGGTCACATTTGAAGAAATATCATTCAAGGAGATATAAGGCAGAGACAATATTTTAGAGGAAGCCCTAGCATGTCTAGAAAACCTGTAATCATTCTCAGCAGATAACTGATTATTTGGCTGGAATATGTTTAAAGGGGAAGCTTTGCTCCAAAGTTGGATGAGTGAAGGTATGATTTAAGCATGATAAAGAACCGTAAGCGGTGGAGGGGCAGTAACAACTATAAAGCCTTTATGATTTCTTTAATATTGCCAGCAAGAACATAAAAGGTTTCCAGAGCTGACTAGATACTATTAGAAAAATAATTGTGTCTTCCTTGCTGTGAATTACAAGTCTTTTATATGTGGAAAAAAATTTAGAGGATGCACAAGGCAGGAAAGTAAAATCAATTTTAATTTCAAATGCTCTGTGACACTCTGCAGTTTTCCCAATTACAAAGATATGTCTCATGATTTCAAGGAGTCAGCAAAGCATATAATTCTCGTATAAGAAAATGTTGATTATTCTGTTGCAAATAGTTCCCTTAATGAGTGTTAAACTCTTTATATAAACCATATTAAGACAAATAAAACTCAGTCACTGAAATAACATAAGGTTACTTTTTTATTCAGTAAATTTCCCAGAGAGAAGTTTTAAATCTTACAATTTAATGATGCTTTTAAAGAGGTATTCGTCATGAGATTAGTTTACATGGAGTAGCGAAATCGTACTGAACTGGAAGACAGAAGATGTGTGGTAAAATACTGATTCTATCGATTAAAGACTATGTGACTTTGGGCAGCTCATTCAATTTGTCTGAATCTCAGATCACTTTCTAAGAAATGACACGGTTGACTTACATAGATCTAAGGTCCTTTCCAGCCTCAGTATTCTCAAGCCAATCAACACTGATTTGTTTTCAATTTGCTTTGGGGGCAAAATATACTCTGTAAAGACTGAACAACCAAAAATTAAAATGCCCATGTTAGTTATTGCTGTGTAACAAATTACCCTAAAACTTAGCAGCTTAATAAAACAAACATTTATTATCGTACAGAATTTCTGAGGGTCAGGAATCTGGAGGGGGTTTCACTGACCTACTCTGCTTAAGGTCTGTCATGAGGTGTGGTCAAGATGTTGGCTGGGACTGCAAGTCATCTGAAGCCCTGGCTGGTGCTGGAGGATCCATTTCTAAGTTCACTTATTCAACAACCATTGACAGCTCTCAATTCCTCACTAGCTATTGACCGAGGACTTTGGTCCCTTATATCATAAGCTTCTCTGTCAGGCTGCTCACAACATGGCAGCCATCTTCCCCCAGCGTGAGAGATCCAAAGACAGAGACTGTGCATGTGTTAGAAGGTTCCCAAGATTGAAGGCATAGTCTTTTATTAGCAAAATACGAAGTGACCATACCATCATTTCTATCATATGCTAATGGTCACATGGACCATCCATGAATACTGCAATGTGTTGATCCTTGGAGGTCATCTTGGGGGCTGGCTACCAAAGTACCTACACTAAATATATAAATTAAGGCCCAGATACCTTTTCCCCAACCCTCCCTCTGCCCAGTTAGATAAAACTCTCGCGCAGTGAGGGATGTGGGCATTGCTAAGGACATTGTTGAAACATTAGAGTTCTTTTCTGTATTCTTAACCATTAACATAGGAAAACTTCTTTATTTTTAAAAAGTATCTTATCTTCTTTTTCAGCAAACAGCTTTAGTTGTGTATTTATGAAATGTGGTTGTGCAATGTATTTTCAATTTGTCCCTCATATAGCTGGTTATTTCATTATACCTTCATATTCTCTCTTCATAAAGTTCCTTCAGAAAGCCTATTTCCTGTATAGATTAATTTAATCAGTGGTCTTAAATCTATTCCTTTCTTCATGATCATGTCTCATCAATTAATCTTTCTTTATCTCACATTTTCCATTTGCTCTCTTCTCTTGGTTTAAGTTATTTCCATGACTTTCTATTTACCTTACAGCTCTTTAATTCACTTCAAAACTTCTAGTAATACTCTACGCTTTCTCCTGATTGCCTTAACAGCTTTGTAGACTTTCTCTAATTTTCTCAATCATTGTTCTGAAAAGGGCCAAATTCCCTATCTGCCTCATCTATTGGCCATTCAAATCTGCCTCAATTCTTAAAACTTCCTTTCTCTTCTTGTTATCATGTATTCTTTCTTCCCTTCACCCTAAGTTGTTTTTTTAAATTAATTTTACTTTTTTTTTTTTAAATTTTAGAGAGAGAGAGTGAGTGAGTAGGGAAAGGAGCAGAGGGGGGGAGAGAGAGAATCCTGAAGCAGATTCCCCACCAAGCACAGAGCTCTACATGGGGTCCGATCCCAAGACCCCGATATCATGACCCCAAAACCAAGAGTCAGCTGCTTAACTGACTGAGCCACCCAGGCACCCCTACCCTAAGTTTTTAACATCTTAAGCTCCTTGCTTTTAGAATCCTTCATTTCTTCATTTTTCTCATCTTATAAATATCACATCAATATAACTAAGACCAATGGCTATTTTTGACACTTTTCAAATATTAAAATTCCATTTAATTTACCAAAAACTGTCTGTATCTGAATTTACAACTAGTATCCCAAATTAGATTCAAAATATACCCATATCTCCACTTAGGGAGGGTCTTTTATTTCTATTTCTGTTAGTAATATTTTCATTTCTTAAATTATACAAACTTGGGGTACTAAAGTATCTATCTATCTATCATCTATCATCATCTATCTATTACCTATCATCACACTTGATCTTAACCAAAAGGCCGAGAAGTGATTACCTACCTACCTATCATCAATCAATCATCTTTCACCTGTGATTGCCAATTCAGATTGTATAGCATTTAACATTTTGATATACATGAATTAATCTCATCTCATTCTTTCTCTACACTTCTTTGTTTGGATTCAGCCTTCTAATCTTCTTCTCCCTTTGGGACTTTGCCTTCATGGTCTTCACCTTCTTTCTCTCCATCTTTCCAGAGTATTTCTATTTATAACCTTTCAATGACTTCTTATTGTTCTCAGATTAAGACCAAAATTCTTGACATATCAACAAAGTCCTTCAAAATCTCACCCATGCCACCACTTAAATTTCATCTCAGGCTGTTCTTCGCTTTTATCTTTGTTAAGAGAGGTAATATGTGATTACAAAACAGCCTCTGACTCCAGACTGTAGTTGAATCAAACCCAGTTCTACAAGTTAGTAGTGACTTTGAGCAACTCTCTTAATCCTTCTGTGCCTCAATTTCCTAATAGGGAAACAACAGTCTGATAACAATGGTAGCTACTTACTAAATTAATTTGTATGTTAGAACAGTTCCTTGGGAAATAATAAGACCCATAATATTTGTTATTACTATTTGATCATAAGTCTGCAATCTTATATTTTATTTTCTATTATTTTTCTTTCTTTTTTTCCCTCCCTTCTTTTTCTGATATTTTATGAAATTCATCGTTTCTTTAACCTCCTTCCAAATCCTCTTCCTCAAATGGTTTTGTAGTTATTTACACTATTTCTACTTATCTATTGGTTATTTTTATTTCTATTTATTTGTTGACTACTATTTAAAGATGCAAATTTGATTTAATAAAGTCCTTGATAACCAATGTCTCTAACTTCCTTCTGAAAGAGAAAAAAATTTTTTGAACTTCTAAACCCTGATCACCACTTATTTTCTCTATTACTGTTATCGAGTGTGTTAGCACCCCTCTGGTTTTACCACCCCTAATAATCTGTTGTTATTATTTGAAATGTTTATTTTCACATACCAATATTTACCCACTTAATTTCTTTTTTCTTAAGATTTTATTTATTTACTTGTCAGAGAGAAAGAGAGCACAAGCAGAAAGAGCAGGCAGAGGGAGAAGCAGACTCCCCACTGAGCAGGGAGCCCGATGCGGGACTCTATCCCAGGACCCTGGGATCATGACCTGGGCCGAAGGCAGATGCTTAACCAACTGAGCCACCCAGGCATCCCTGCCCACTTAATTTCTTCCAATTAATTCTCCTTGAATCTAGTCCTTCAACTTTCTTCTAAGTAAAGACTATCGTTTTTTGTAGTTCATTCTTTAAATGACTAAATGGTAAATTCTGTCTTGCCTGAAAACAATATTTACTTACCCTTATATTGAACAATAGTTTTCTTAGATAGGAAATTCTAACTTTATATTTGTTTTGTTTTTTAGTTAGCATGTTGAAGGTATTATTCCACTGTTTTCTGATATGTATTGTTGCTAATAAGATGTATATTGAAAGGACTTAATTGTCATTTGGATAATCTTATCTTTTGTTGGGGTGGGGGATAATCGGTTAGGTTTTGTTCATTTTTGCTTATTTGTGCAAATCCATGATCTACTTGCTTTGTTTTGTGGGTTAAAGCTGAGTTGGAGCTGCACTATTTAGATGGGTTACGTTTTATCAAGTTCACCACCAGTGCCCATTTTTTTGTTTTGTTTTGTTTTAGATTTTGTCAGTTTCACTTAGTTATATTTCTACCTGGCTTCTGCAAATATTTAAAGTTCTGGGATGTGGATGTGAAACAAACTTCAGAGCTCAGTGTTGGCCATTATTATTGGCTTAGGCCACGAGATAATTTTTTTTTTTTAATGTACTATCCATTTGAAATCAGCTCATTAGAAATACAAGAATTAATAAACATTAAGTTATAAATATAATGATTTATATTTTAACTTAATTATGTTGCTAAATATTACTTGTTTCTATTTTTCTCTGCTATGGAAAATCATACAGTTATTATTATAGAAGCACATGATTTTACACACACATGCAAGTTAACTATAATACAAGCTCGCCTAAATCTGCCTTGGAGATTACTGGAGGTATTTGTTAACTCAGTAAATATCTATGCACCACAACCAAATAGGATGCATATTCATAGGGAGAGATGGGAATTTTGATAACAACTGAATGATGACAAACTGGTTAGGTTATTGCAGAGTCTGTTATCAACTGACAAAATAATGAAACTGAAATGTTGCCTGGTAGTATCTAAAAGTGGCACTGGGCCATCTGTGCAGCAAGATAACTTTTAGATTCTAAACAAACAGTCTCATTACTAGTTTTGTTTGTTTTAAGGAAAAAAGCTCCGTCTTATGTTATATTTAAACTTACTAATGTTTATATTCATAGTGTCTGCCATTTGATTAAAAACAAACTTATGGGGTGCCTGTGTGGCTCAGTCATTAAGCGGCTGCCTTCGGCTCAGGTCATGATCCCAGGGTCCTGGGATCGAGCCCCGCATCGGGCTCCCTGCTCCGCGGGAAGCCTGCTTCTCCCTCTCCCACTCCCCCCTGCTTGTGTTCTCTCTCTCGCTGTCTCTCTCTCTGTCAAAATAAAAATCTTTAAAAACACAACTGAATGATGACAAACTGATTAGGTTATTGCAGAGTCTGTTAACAACTGACAAAATAATGAACCTGAAATGTTCATTCTCAACAACAAAACAAACTTATATAAGGTAACATGTAAGATATTAGAAAATGATACACATTCTATTTCTTAGTAAGTTTTAAATTCCTTCTTGCATAGACACTATGGTGTTTATAGAGGCGGGATGGTACAACATTTCAGATTCAGATCTGTGGGAGAGCTTTAAATGGATATGTGAGCCATCAAGAAGAATAACAAACGAAATCTTAAAACCCCAGTCTCAGGACCTCTATAGTCATATTTTCCAATTATGTGGTGTTGGTTTCCTTAGGACAGTGCCACAGGGAGCCCTTCATCCACCATGCAGACTTTGATACAGGATGAGATTATAGACACTACTGAAAGAACATAATCAATATTCAGGCAGAACATAGATTTAAAAAAATATATGATCTCAGTTCATGCTACCTCTCTCTGGAGAGCTTTATAAAAGGGAGAACAAAGAGTAGAGCCCTTAGCATTCAAAAACATAGTTCACTTTATGTGGTCTAACCCTGTCTGCGCACATTTGTGCTTTTAATGCTTTGCAAAGGTAGATCATCCAAAATGACAGGAAGACAGTGACTAGGACAATATGTTTGCTCCCTGGTTAGATCATGATTATACTCAACAAAAGGTCTGCAAGTGTCATTTTGCCAAACAGCACTTTCGTTTCTACAGCCATACTTCTGAGATATATGGGAGCAATGAACATAGGATAATGCTAATATTTCTCTTCTCTGAAACAGATGAGAAAGCGTTGTGAAAAATGTTTCCACATAGTAATCCATAGATATCCTTATTGAGAAATTACTCTTCAAACATAGTCTCATTGCCATTAATTGATTGTGTCCAGTTAAACATTTCGGACTAGAAATAAAAAGACACATAGAACTATATTTCTTGAGATCCTTTATCAGGTTTGGAAATGATAAAAAAAAAAAAAAAGGCCTATACTTTTCTTTTCCTTTTCCTCAAACTTTGAACAACTTCCAAATTAAGCACCTTGGAGTTAGGGGAGATCAGTTGCTTCACAGATTTGTCATCTTTATTCTATTTCATAACATCTTGGTTCTCAGCACTGATACCTGATGAAGAAAAATTATACATAATTCGAGAAGGTGGTTCTATGTATGTGAATGTTTTTTTTTCAATGAAGAGAGTTTAGCAAGATAAATTTAGCATGGCTTATCAAGTTCAAAACATATGCTGTTTTATTTTAAGCCAGTATTGAAAAAGAAAGTATACTCTTGCTGTTTACTCATGATCTACCAAATACCGCAGAAGTCTACTCATCAAAATAAAATATTTTTTCTAATGTAAAAATATAAAACATTAATAGTTTAAAACATTTCCTTTTCTATTGTATTTAGTATATTTTGTTAAAAGTAAAAGTGGATATCATATAGACCAAATGTGAATCTTCCCCCAAACACAAGGTAGAAAATGTTAACGTAGAAGAACCATTCACAGAAATTTCCATAATATTTAAAAAATCTTGCTGGTGATCAGTGAAGACATTACTCTTCATCATGGGTTTGGGTTGGGGGGGCTTTAATGAGATGCCCTGTTAACTTTACATTTGGTAACACCTTCGTACTCAAAATCAGCATCATGCCATGTCAAACATTTATACAGCAAAACTGGCCGTGGTGGAGAGGTGCCCTGAAAATGTGTCAAGGATTCACTGTTGCGTTCTAATCTTCAGGCTACTGGTATTAGCGTATAGCTTTGTGTGTACATACAAATTTGAAAGAAAATAAACATCCCTAATTTTATAAATATGGATCTTTAATCATTTTTTAAAGATTTTATTTATTCATTTGAGAGTGAAAGATAGAGAGCACAAGTCCGGGGAGAGGCAGAGGGAGAGGGAGAAGCAGACTCCCCGAGGAGCAGGGAGCCCGATGTGGGGCTCGAACCCAGGACCCTGGGATCATGACCTGAGCAGAAGGCAGACATTTAGCTGACTGAGACACCCAGGCACCCTCTTGAATCATTTTTAAAATCAATTTTACCATATTAAAGGGAGGGCTCAGGCAGAATGTTTACATGGAGTAGTGACAAAATACATACTTTTCCACTAATGTGAAGGGACATAAAGCCACTCAAGGAGGCAGGGCTGAGGCAGTTTTCTGGTGTCACGACTAATAATGGTACATAAGGCAGGTTAGTGATCATAGATCCTGGCAGAGTCAACCCCAGTTTTGTAGCAGTACTAAAGATTGGAACTGAGTGGTGCATTGGGGCAGGAGTGGAAGGGATGCCCCAGGAGATAAATAGGCTCTAGATCTCAGAACATTTCACAGAAACCTGAAAGACAGTTTCAGAGTTCACAAAGAGTTCTGAAAAAATTCTAGAATTATCTAGAAATACATGATAAGAATTAGTATATTTAAGTCCATTCTGTTTCACCACCCATTAAAGTATTTGGAACAAGGGAAAAATTATCGTTTCACTGATTATCCTATAGCATAATAACGTACTTTCATAATGAAAGAAATGGAGAGGGAGACTCAAACAAGTGATATTATTAGAAATTTTTAAAAAGATTTATTTATTTATTTGAGAGAGAAGGGGGAGAGAGAGAGTGTGTGTGCCTGTAAACAAGTGGGGGAGGGGCAGAGGGAGAGAATCTTCAGGCAGACTCCTCATTGAGAGCAGAGCCTGGCTCAATCCCAAGACCCATGAGATCATAACCTGAGCTGAAACTAAGAGTTGGACGCTTAACCGACTGAGCCACCCAAGTGCCCCAGAAATGTTTGTTTTTGAGAGCTATATCTAATAAGAGGTGGCATGGTAAAGGTTAAGACCTTGGACTTTGGAACCAGTTGGCCAGTGGTCAAAACCACCACTCACTAGCTATGTGGACTTGGGAAAATAATACAACTTCTCTGTGCCTCAGTTACCCATCTATAAAAAACTGGATAATAATAATAGCTACCTGATTAGGTTGTCATGAGAAATAAATACTTTTATACTTACAGAGTGCTTAGAATTTTGCATGGACCATGTAAGTCTTTTTAAGTAACTAAAACAAATAAATAAGTGCAGGGTCATATATATGCATATATATAATATACAATTTATTTTTATTATTTGCTATTTTATTTATTCCTATTGTTTTATATATAATTTATTAAGTTAAATAATTGTATTTTTTTTTGCATTAAGTGCAAACTAGTCTTCTCATAACAAAAAAAGGAGACTTTAAATTATTAAGAAACTAAATCTTTCCATATGAAGGTCGAACTCAGTAGTGTATTAGTTGACTACACTAATTAAATCAGAATGTGAAAAGTCCAATTTACAATAAAAATAGTATAAATTGGTAAATTTCATGAATAAGAGAATAACTACATTCATGGAACATCTGGAATACAGTGTAATAGTTCCATATCCCTTCATAAATTTTGTCAGGGAATTTATTGAAAGACTGGAAGAAGAACTATACTTCTAGCACCTAGTGGAGTGACTTGCCAATACCATACATTGCACTAGGTTGAAAAATGAGAGCCAAATGGCCTTCGTTTCGAGGAAGGATGAATTCATTAAGTAGGTGAAAGAACAATGAAGCAGTTAGGGGTCTCAGAACTAGAACAGGCTGCAATGAAGAGATACTGCTTCCCTTGTTCTAATAGACATTCAAGCCGAAGTTGGAAGATTTTTATTAGATAATTTAAAGAGGGAAATTCAAGTTTTGTTTAGAGTGCTGGAATAGATGATTTTACAAGTTTTTCCTAAGCCAGGATTCCAATGACTGCATGAAGATGGAAAATGAATTTTCAAAATAAAGTAAAAAGTTGAAAATAACATATATGGTTAGAACACTCAGAAGGAAGGGACTAAAATGAAGGCAAAGTGCATTTTCTGAGTTGTTTGGTCAATATATTTGATCTAAACATGTCAACTCTACATAGATATGATTAGTTGGATGTTCATTACTTTCCCAATTTAAAATGTTAATTGAATGTAAATGAGATTAAAACATTGAGAGGCTACAGATTGGTAAAAAGAACTATTCTTGAATAGAATGTAGGACTGTTCTTTATCCATTCATAGGGGGATGGGTTAGCCTGGTGATGGGTATTAAAGAGGGCACGTACTGAATGGAGCACTGGGTGTTATACGCAAACAATGAATCATGGAACACTACATCAAAAACTAATGATGTAATGTATGGTGATTCACATAATAAAATTAAAAAAAATAAAGCTAATAAAAAAAGAAAAAAAAGAAAGTAGGAGTGTTCAAAATATGTAGGTGGTGCCCTCTAGTGGCTGCAACATGCACTGACCTTCAAATAGAGCTAATACACACAATGGACATGTTTTTGTCAATCTGTTTGTTCTGGGGAACTTCAACCATTGAGCTTCAAAACCTTCTTATTTTAGATGATTAAGAACAAAAGCTCTAAAATTGCATATGGAATTTACACATTCCAACCAACAGAGGGCAATGAGATGTCCCAACATGCCCTACTGCCCCTAGAATTCCAAAGCATAATAGTTCCTGGGGTTCACAATTAAGCAATACATTTAGAAACATGTAAAACTCAGAAGTAGGAGTGAAAATACTGTGGTAAAATGTCATCTCGAGTAAGAATAATAGTGTACACTTGTGAAGCTAGTATTAGATAGCTTATAAAGCATTTCCTATACATCATCACATTTAATCCTAAGAGCAACCCTGGGACAGTAGACAGAGCTGTCTTATCTTACAGGCAGACCTTATCTTGCAAAAGGGAAATTAAGAATCAGTGCAGTTAGATTCAAGATCAACCATTTAATAATACAAAAATAGACACAAAAACAGGTGTTTTTGTCCCTAGCCCACATTTTTTTCTTCCTCTTTATCACATTGTCTTTCTTCTTATACAAGTCTGCTATACTGAATTTACATATTTGACAAGCTGCAGATTCTTTGAGTTGGAAGTAACCTTAGAAATCATGGGTATAAACATACATATATCCTCATTATTATATAAGTTGGAGACTGTGTATATATTAAGCTAATATTCAGAGTAAATGAGAAAAGAGCATTTGATTTGGAGTTAATTGATAATGAACTGTTTTGTCCAATATCACAATACTGAAGCAGATAATAAGACTGTTTATTACAAAAACTGTAGATCTTATCCATACTTTTGAAAATCCTATTTTCAAAAAAAATAAATAAATAAAAATCATATTTTCTTTAAAAGGCATATATATATATAATTCATGGTAATTCTTAAATATAATTCTAGAACTTAAAACCTAAATTCTAGAACTTTATAAAAATAAAAATACTGTCTGAAATTCACAGACACAAAATTTGTCGAAATTTCAACAAGAATGTTTTCTAAGGAATGATGCTTACAATCTCTAATCTACTAAATTGACTACTGTCAACTTAGAAAATGATTGAACAAGTGCTGTTCTTGCTGTGTCTACAATAAGGCAAACAGAGAACAATGCTTGTCAATAATTCCCTATGGGAGATGCATATTTTCAGTCATATATGTTCAATATCCACTTAATTGCTTTGTGATCTGGTAAAAATTAAACCTCACCAATGAAATTAAACCTAAATTTAAATGAAGTAACTAATGTCAGACAAAAATAAAACCTACAGTGCCTAATTTAATCTCAAGTAATTTTGTAATTTATAAAGGTTATAGACCTTTATCCAAAGGCACCAGAGTGCTTATCCTGCTTAAGAGATGGCCAGAATTGTAGAGTCTATTTCTTTAATTCAAAATGACCACAGGGAAAATTTCATAATGTCAAGATAAATATGTTATGGAAAACACTACTCAGGATCAAAGCCTCAGATTATGATGATTTTTAATGATGCATTTTCCTGTTTCAAAAGGTTACATATATTGTAGAAAAATCAGAACATGAAATATAAGCAACATGATAATGAAAGTGATATGCTCATAAAAGTGTTACAGACTTGGCATCAAGTGTATATTTAAAATGGAAAATATATTATTTGTTGATACATTCCATACATATTGTAAAAACCATTATGTAAATAAGCATTCTTTAAGGAAAACAAGTTTCCTTAAAGTTTATTTTCAAGAAGTCTTTCATTTCTTAATATTAACTTTCAGTTAGATCACTTTACTATTATATGAAATAGTAGTGAGAAATTGAGAGCTAGCGTCTCAGGTTTTCCAGCAAAATATGTGTTTCTAGCCATTCATGTAATAAAACATTTTGCTGAATGTTCATATTTTGTACAAATCAGGGACCTGGAGTATGCTAAAATACACTCTATAAAATCCAAAACATAGAATTACATTATATTCTTTCCATGAAAAGAATTAGAATATTTCTCAGTTTCTTATATGGTTTCTCAAAATTCAATACCCTCCCTTAAATTATATGGGTTTAAACTAAAGTTTAAAGACTAAGCATAAAATGTACAAAAACAGACAAGAGGTATGAAAACAAAATTTGCATAAAGTATTATTGCTATTAATGCCTATTAAAACACATTTGATCCTTCAATGAAATGAGTAAGTAGTATGTAAACATTAGGAAAGGTCATGGCTACAGTACTTCATACACCCTTCATGTTTTCAAGGTGGTATATTAAAAAGCTTTAGATGAAACCTTCTCTGACCCAAATAAGTACAGTTTCTTCCCAGTTGGTTACAGCAATTAAGGATTTATGTTTATTTAAAGATTCAGGTTTTTCTTAACCTTTTCTAGATTATTGACCATGAACCCACAGTTTACCTTGGACTGTATTCTGGTATACCACCTCCAAAGAATGAGGCTTTCTGATACAGCAAATCAAATCAGGGGCCACAGTTCAGTGCATGTATCTAAATCTAAGAGTGGAAATGATACACTTCATCAAAAGTGAACACATTTTAAAAAGAGGACAACGGAAGATTTTCTGAACAGAAAATCAACTTACGGAGTCCCAGAAATCTTTCACCAAAAACTCATGCACCTTTTATTAGTACATAGGCACACATGACTCTGTAATATGACTATTACATTAAACATTTTTTTTTCCTGATAGGGATTTTTTTTTTTTTTTTTTTGGTGTAGACTTCTCCCGCTCTTCCCCTCCATGTTCAGATGCTGCCATTGCATTAATACAATAGGTCAATCATTTGGTGGGCATCATGTCTTTTTAAAAGATTCCCACACTCAGATGGCTGTCAATGGTGGTGCCAGTGAACCGTTATGCAAAGCCCCCCAAACACTTTGTAAACTCGAATCTTTGAGCACAATAGTAAAGTTCAGTGCTGGAAAGAGATAGTGTACTGAATACACAATACCGAGCTTTGTCTGATTGGGGCTTCTGTTAAGGAGAAGGCTACTTAATCTCCCTATTTGCCCTGGGGATTCTAACTGTTTTAATGTGTCCTTGTTGAGAGTCTGTGAACTGTAGAATATATGCTGGTAACAACTTTCTTTGGGGCTTTCCTCGGAAAAGCCCAAAGCTGCCAACACAAGAAAGCTGACACAGGGGTGCTAACAAACACAAAGGGGACCTTTAGCTGTTTGTGCAAACTGCCTGGGCTAAAGTTTCATGTCATGCCTTGATGAAAGATCTAATTCTTTGGCTCATTTCATAGGAATCTAGCTTTTGTGACAATGTGGAAAGGATAGCTTCTTCACGGAGTCGGGGGAAAAGTGGGTAATCTGACGTAACATCAAGAAAGTGTGTGATACATAAAATAATATAAAGGATTAAATTAACAAGACTATTAACAACAGTGACATTTAATAGCACATTAATAATTACCCATGTTGATCATTTACTCAAGCTTAAACCATTTTTAGCGTCTGTTAATATCGTTTTCTTAAATGGGAAGTTTTGGTGAAGGGCAATTTTATATTTCTATTCTCATTCAGTGTTATAGACGTACAAAGAAAACATTACACGGAAAGTGTAACCTCAGTACAACTTTTAAAATTTGTAAGCTTTTAAGTAATGATATTTGTAATATTATTTCACCTTTGAAAAATAATTTATCATTTTACTATCTATGTATGGATCGACATAGATTCTACCTTTGCCTATTTACAGAGTACCAATGCTTTCTCCTTAGGAATTGAAAATAAACTAGCTAGAGCAGTTTATGTCTGAAGGGATAATAATCTGGGACCAACCGAAAATAAACATTTAACCATGATTTTTTTTTTTTTTTTTTTAAGCACCATGCTCAAATGAGCCAATTTTGTTCTTGCGATCATGGTATCTTCCCTGCCGGATAAATATCCAATTTCTTTTTTTTTTTTTTTTGAGAGGGAGAGAGAGAGCGTGCAAGGGGAGTAGAGGGGTGCAGGGAAAGGGAGAGAGAGAGAATCTCAAGCAGGCTCCACACTGAGTGCAGAGCCCACCACAGGGCTCGATCTCACAACCCTGAGATCATGACCTGAGCTGAAATCAAGAGTCAGTCGCTTAACCGATTGAGCCACCCCAGGCGCCCCTATCCAATTTCATTCTTAACTGAAAAAAGTTCTCATTGGGAAATGGTAGGAACTAAAGCCCAACCCAGCTGAACATCAGAGCTCTAAATTATTCCACAGGAGACCATCAGTGGCCACACAAACTACTATCAGGGAAAAGAAGAGATTTTAACTGTGCAACTGGACAACCTTTAATTCACAGGTATTAATTCTGTAATGGAGAATTCTCTCAAGCTTCTTCTGGAGTGACACATATCTTTGGAGAGAATTTATTAAATGAAGATTTTCATGAAGGAAATTTTAATTCTGGTCCTGAGCCGAACTCTAGGAATGTGTCTTAGTCTTACAGAAGAGCATTTCTCTGCCAAAAATCTTTCCTTGGCTGGTGTTAATCTTCATATTAGTCTAGAGAAATCCAGTGCTTTTTACCTTGAAAGCCTGAGCTTTACAACACTATTCATTTGATTGCATCAACTGACTCCAGAAACAAAACCTAATAACTTTAACATTTCTGGAATATTGCGAGGCAGGCTAGTTTCTTGTCTGAAAGCATATTTAGCTGTTGAATTTGAATTGTGTTTTACCATATATTAGTTGTGTTGCAATGATCAAGTCATTTAATTTTCTTTGTTTCAGTTTCCTCATTCATAAAATAAGAATAATAAAATTTATTAGGTTATTGCGAATGTTAACATTAGCTAACATTTAGTGAATGCTTTCTAGGTGCCAGGAATTTTTCTAAATGCTTTTTATATATTCTTACAATGCATTTTTGAAGTAGGTTCTATTATTATAGTTTAGTTATATTAGGTAATTTTCCCCAAATCACACAATTATTAAATTGTGGAGCTGAGGTTTGAACCCAGGAATCTGGATTCCAAAATCTATACTCTTAACCACCAAGTGAGATGCTTTGCATAAGAGAACATGCCAAGGTCTCAGGACAGTATCTAGTACACAACAGAACTCAGTAAGTCAGCTATTGAGATTTTTATTAGAAAGATCTAAAACACCTGCAATCCTGCTAAGATGAGGTAGGAAATGGACAATATTTCTTCATTTATTTTCTCATAAGAGAAACAATAGTGAACACTAACTATAAATTAATTTAAATTTAATTTAAAATTATACCCTTAATATAACAAATATTAATTTATTGATAGCAAACAGGATCGGTTGCCAATATTTTTCATCTCTACTTAGAAATATTATTTGAAGCTATATTTCTTTGTATAGACATAGAGGCACAGTTTTAGAAATATGCCCTTCGAGAGTTTTTCAATAGTATAGTTTAACAAAAGCATAAACACTAGTAATTTAATAAAATCTTCCAAATTCAATATCCTATTAGTTGTATATTTAAACAAAGGAAGCACTTATATCATAATTTGAGTGCTTAGAATTAAACTCTATTTCTTTATTTATCTAATTTTGGTGATTCTGAGCACTTCTATTGAAGGTATTTGCTCTGATATGGTCTTTGCAAGGTATCTTAATCCACAAAAATTTAGAAACACTAATATACATGATTGGAACATGGTGAGTCATGCTGATTTAATTTATGTGGTTTGGGCATAGTTAAGTTTTAGTCTCACGTGGTTTTACGAAGGAGATCTGATCCAAGGTTCAGTTTAAAGGACCCATGGGCAAGGTTTGGCAGTGTGGAAACAAACAAAAAATTTTTCAGGCAAGATTCATAAGTAGAATCAAAGTGAGAGAACAAGGATATGAGATCACAATACATAAGACAGGGATGAACTTTTGAGCTCAGAGAGAGAGACAAGAGACTTTCTGTAAATAGCACTAAAACACTGGATAACATCTTTTCCTGATTCAGAGAATGATAACAATTCTGATTTTGTGACTAGGAAGTAGGACGATATGATGATCTTTATCATCTGGAAGAAGACAAGAGAAACTGTGCTTAGCCAAATGCTAAGGACTATGCATAAAGACAGAAATTCATATCTTACAGCCTCAGGAAGTAACTTGATTACTCTAAGTTTCAGCCATTTGATTAATTAATAGTGAATGCAGTATGTAACCAAGGGCATGTCTCTAATTTTAACTAAGGTGATGAAGAAGAAAACTTTCATAACTTTGACATTCATTAGTTAATGTATTCATTATACAAATGTCTGGTAAGAGCATTATCAGCCAGCTAATGTGCTGGGCACTGGGAGTACAAAGATCAATAGAGGACCCTTGCAGCCCTTTACTAGCTCACAATTAGGTAATGAACAAGTGGATTTTCTCTTGTCTAAGTTATTATGTGGAATTTTATCCAGATCCAAAGGACGGTGATTTTATGCCCAAAGAAATCCTTCAAAAGCTTTCTAGTAACAAAGAATCAAAGGTAGTCATACTAATGGGCACAACCGATTGGGTGGTAACCACATGGCTATTCTGCAAGATACCATTTTTATTCAACTCGAGCCCTCTTGGTATTTCTTTTTCCCTTAGTGCATGCCACTCAGAAAATTAAACTCCTCTAGAAAGCCTCAGATTGCCTAAATGAAAGTTAACTTGTCATCTGGATCCTAATGGTTAAACGTAATGGCACTATTTGCTGAATTTTTCAAATACGCTGTGAAGTGACGTGGCTATGGAGACTCCTAAATAGGACCTTGTCTCTTCTCAGTCTAACGGGAGCTCCTATGGCAAGGTATAAATAATCCTCAGAATACTTTATATAGGCATGTGAGGAATAAATATGATTAAATTCATTTTTGCATGAAAGGCAGGAGCTCAAATAAATGGATAAAAGTCACACACTAATTAAAACACAGATTTACGTTTATGGCTTACTCTAGCAACATAATGGATAAACTTGAAATGTATTAAAGTAGACCTTTCAAGTAGAGGTTTGATAATAGCTCTTTGCAGAGTTTGAACAAGTTTAATAGTCTTTTTATAACTTGCACGGAAAAGCAGAAATGAATATTAAATTATATATGTAGAAACTCATGTCCGCTTTAAAAATTAGACATGTGCATCATGAATGTGCAATTATATTAACATCAGCTGATTATTACTAGAGTGCATATTTTACATTTCTGTTATAATGCAAGAAATAGATTTAATTGATCTAGGAAAAGCTGGACAAATCTCTTCAGCGCATATTAGATTTTTCATAAGAATGCTGCAGAAAGATAGGCTGCTGGTGGCCCAAACCGTCTTTCCCAGGCTTTATTTGCAGACTGCCGGCTCTCCACTAGAGGGAGATCATTAGGAAATGCCGTGACAGTGGAATCCTCTTTTCCATAGGATCAGCACTGGGTGTTATACACAAACAATGAATCGTGGATCACTACATCAAACACTAATGATGCACTGTATGGTGACAAACATAATATAATAAAATAAAATTTAAAAAAAAGAATCAGGCTTTTCTCCCTCCCTACTCATACATGTTTCTAAGTAGAAAGAAGCAAATAATAAAAAAAAAATTCTACCCACATATATCAAAAAATACTTAAGAATGAATTCTTAGGCAACGATTAACCATATTTTGTAATCATGAACACTGAAGAGACTCTTCTAGGAGGCTGTTCCTCTTTCTCTACTAGTTATAAGAACATTTCAGGAACTAGTGTTGGATCATATTTCCTACAGATCTCTAAGAATTTTAAAGAGAATGTGTGGAGTAATTCACTAAAATTATGGAACAGTTTGCTGTCTACCTTTAATAATCTCTGTAGCTGCTAATAACATTAATAGACATTATTTTTAAAAATCATATTTATTTAGTATTAATGTTTATTGGAAAGTGTAGTAAATAATTTTGAGGACCAGAGGAATTGATGTGTATTAAAGCATAGAAGGAATTCTAGACAATCGTCTGATTGAGAAGTCAGAGACACAATTCTTTGTGAATAAATACTAGTTTAAAAAAGGCAGTAGCCCTTAATTTTAAGCATAAGACTTTCATTTTAGAAATTCTAGTATTTTAATATAAACCTAAAATTCAGTGATTAAACATAAACAGTGCTGTTTCTAGGTTATTTCCTGGGAATTCAAAACTATTCAAATTTCTAAAATTTATAGAAGCAGGTTTCCAAACCTTTAATGATGTGATTATTAAAATATAATAACCCTAACTAATTCTTCTTTCTCTCAAAGTAAGTGACACGGATTATTTCAGCCTGCTCCTTCTTTCCCTCTTTCCATTCTGCCACGTTCCTGTCTTCTACCCCTCCTTCCTTTTCTTCTTCCTCCTCCCATTGTCCCTTCTTTCTTTTCTTTGTTTCTTTTCTGTAATGATCATGTGGAATTGGATGCTGAAGTAGGCTGTTGGTTTTTCAAATTTGAGTGACTAATGACAAAAAATGGGGTAATTTTTATAAAAAACTGTATATTTTGTTGGAGAAAAAAAAAGTGTAATAGAGTTTGAGTAACCCAACTCATTTTAATCCACCTCAGGCAGCATCGATAACTGTGTTTATGAAGTGTTGAAATACTGCTGAAACACGTCTTTCTTAAGACTTGTTAATTAAGTGGACATTTTTGTGATTTCCTGGTACCAAGGGTATCCCATTTACATATGTTTAAAACTTATTTATTGTGATTGTTGGTGGGAGTTCAACGATTTTGGAGAGGAAAAAGATTCTTTCTGTTGCCTTCTGTCATGGCAAACAAAAGCATCACAATACTAAACTCAACTAGTGTTCATGACTGTTGTGTTCAATTTCACACTAAATTTGGTCTCTTTCTCATGGGGCAAGACTTTAATTCTGCCAGTTATATGATATGGGAGAGCACTCTGTCACTATAATATCTGCCACGTGATCCATGTATAACAGAATGACTTTTAAATTGATTTAGAATTATCCATTCTAAGCATCCACTATCTTGTTAAATTGGATGAGATTAAATTTTCTCATAAAAATTAGGCAAAGCTTAAGCTATTATCTTAAGGCTACATTGGACTGTAACTTTGGTCAGAGAAAATACCAGAATGTAGAATGACTTAAAGCTTATTTTATCTAATAAGCCATATAGAAGTTAAATTGTAGTTCTTTGAGTTCATGTTTTTTCAAAATATACAAATTCTTAACAATGTTGTAAAAATAATACAAGGTTACATTGTATATTCTGGATTGTTAGGTTTAATTACTTATGAAATAAACACAGTGAGCACATTGTGAAAAGGGTCACAGGAAAGGTAAGATGGATGCCTTTAACTCCAATTAACTCGATTTACTTAAAAACAAAGGATCTTTCTTTTGCCATCAGCAGAAGACTCAATATTCTGAACAAGTTTGGATACTTAATAGTTGTAAATTTTATCTTCATTCCTTTGTGGAGAAAAATTATTTGGCTTATAATTATTAATGATCAATTGTTAATGAAAACTAATCATACAGTATTCTTATTTTAAAAAATGCTTATAATATAAAATTAACTTTTTGAATCCCTTAGATTGATATGTATATCTTTGTGGTACATTTTTGCGATGATATATTTTATCCACTTAATAAACTTAAGGGGAACACAATTGAGAAGTCAATTTGCCAAAACTGAGAAAAATTAGAGTGAAAGAATTTAAGTATATAAATGGATATGAACCATAGTAGGATTCATTTATTTTCCAAAATAAAATTTTAGGATAATATTTATTCATCACTTTTAGTGAAGTTGATTTTATTTTTAACAGACTCAGTTTCTTTTATAAAAGGCAAACGTGTTGGGGCGCTTGGGTGGCTCAGATGGTTAAGCGTCTGCCTTCGGCTCAGTGCATGATCCCAGGGTCCTGGGATCGAGCCCCGCATCGGGCTCCCTGTTCAGGGGGGAGCCTGCTTCTCCCTCTCCTTCTACTGCTCCCCCTGCTTGTGTTCTCTCGCTCTCTCTGTCAAATAAATAAATAAAATCTTTAAAAAAAAAAAGGCAAATGTATTAATTACCAGTTAGCAAAAGAGAACAGATATCCTGATGAAGAAATCTAAATTCCTTTTTAAAATTTACCACAAATTGTTTAAAGTTCTTTCTTCCTCTCTCTTCCTCTCTTTTTCTTTCTCTCTCTCTCTTTCTTTCTTTCTTTCTTTTTCTTCCTTCCCTCCTTCCTTCCTTCCTTCCTTCCTTCCTTCCTTCCTTCCTTCCTTCCTTCCTCCCTCCCTCCCTCCTTCCCTCCCTCCCTTCCTTCCCTCCCTCCTCCCTTTTTAATTAGTAATTTTTAATTGAAGTATAATTAACATGCAGTGTTATACCAATGTCAGGTATACAGTATGACATGACAATTCACTATCCATCTCCTACTGCTCACTATGATAAATGTAGTCATCACCTGTTGCCAAACAACATTATTACAATCTTATTAACTGTATTTCCTATGCTATATTTTTTTTATTTTGGTGACTTATTTTTTAACTGGAAATATGTACTTCTTAATCCCCTTTATCTGTTTTATGCATCCCAACCCCTTATCCACCTCCTCTCTGGCAACCATGAGTTTGTTCTCTGTTTTTAAGATTCGGTTTTGTTGTTGTTGTTTGTGTCTTTCTTTCTTTGTCCATTTGTTTTGTTTCTTAAATTCCACATATGAGTGAATTATATACCTAATGCTTGCTTTTTCACATAGAAAATTCAATCGGTAGAGACATACAGAAAGTTGTCACTGAAAATTCCTAAACCCAGTGACTGACACTGTTAGCATTAGATAAACTATTTATCTTTTATTTTCTCTCTAAAAAATGACACTTTTCATGTTCGTGAATAAAAATGTATGCCATCTTTTTTAATAGCTCACTAATCAATTTTATTGATATATCATTATAGTCCTATCTTGTTTTATTGCATTTTTCTTTATTGCACTTTGCAGATATTGTGTTTTTTTTTAACAAATAGAACATTTGCGGCCCTGCGTTGAGCAAGTCTGTTGGCACCATTTTTCAATAGCATTTGCTCACTTTGTGTCTCTGTGTCACATTTTGGTAATTTTCACAATATTTCAAACTTTTTCATTATATTATATTTGTTATGGTGGTCTGGAATCAGTGATTTATGGGGTTATCACTCTAATTGTTTTGGGGTGCCACAAAGCATGACCAAATACAATGCCAAACTTAATAAACGTTGGTGTGTGTTCTGATTGCTCCATTTACCACTGTTTGCCTCTCTCCTTCTCCTCAGACTTCCCTATTCCCTGAGATGCAACAATTTTGAAATTAGGCCAATGAATGACCCTTCAGTGGCCTTGAAGTGTTCAAGTGAAAGGAGAAGTCATACCTCTCTCACTTTAAATCAAAAGCTAGAAATGACTCAGCTTAGTGAGGAGGGCATGTCAAAGACTGAGATAGGCTGATAGCCAGGCCTTTTCTGCCAGTTAGCCAAGCTGTGAATGCAAAGGAAATGTTCTTGAAGGAAATTAAAAGTCCTATTCCAGTGAACTCACAAATCATAACAAAGTAAAATAACCTTATTGCTGATATGGAGAAAGTTTTAATGGTCTGGATAGAAGATCAATTAAGAACATTCCCTTAAACCAAAGCCTAATCCAGAGCAAGGCCCTAACTCTCTTCAATTCTGTG
The DNA here is from genome assembly GCF_011800145.1 of Mirounga leonina. Taxonomy (NCBI): domain Eukaryota; kingdom Metazoa; phylum Chordata; class Mammalia; order Carnivora; family Phocidae; genus Mirounga; species Mirounga leonina. The sequence goes on from NW_023270431.1 coordinate 5,565,863, forward strand.
AAGGCTGAGAGAACTGAGGAAGCTGCTGAAGGAAAGTCTGAAGCTAGCAGAAATTGGCTGATGAGATTTAAGGAAAAGTCATCTTCATAACATAAAAGTGCCAGGTGAAGCAGCAAGTGCTGATGTAGAAGCAACAGCAAGTGATCCAGAAGATCCAGCTAAGATAATTAATGCAGGTGGTTACACTAAACCACAGATTTTCAGTGTAGATGAAATAGTCTGGAAGAAGGTGTGATCTAGGACTTTCATGGTTTGAGAGAGGAAGTCAATGTCTGGCATCAAAGCTTCAAAGGACAGGCTGACTCTTGTTAAGGGACTAATGCAGCTGGTGAATTTAAGTTGAAGCCAATGATCACTTACTACTCCAAAAATCCGAGGGCCTTTAAGAATGATGCTACATGTACTCTGTCTGTGCTCTATAAATGGAACAACAAAGCCTGGATGACAGCACATCTGTTTACCACATGGTTTACTGAATATTTTAAGCCCACTGTTGAGACCTATTGCTCAGAAAAAATTTTTTTTTCTTCCAAAATATGACTGCTCATTGCCAATGCACCTGGTCATCCAAGAGCTCTGATGGAGATGGACAATGAAATGAGTGCTGTTTTCATGACTGTTAACATGACATCCAATCTGTAGCCCATGGATCAAGGAGTAATTTCAACTTTCAAGTCTCATTTAAGAAATACATTTTGTAAGACTATAGCCACCATAGATAGTGATTCCTCTGATGGATCTGGGCAAAATCAATTGAAAACCTCCTGGAAAGGATCATCATTCTAGATGCCACTACAAATATTCATGATTCATTGGAAGAGGTAAAAATATCAATATGAACAGAAGTTTGGAAGAAGTTGATTCCAACCCTCATGCATGACTTTGAGGGGTTCAAGACTTCAGTGGAGGAAGTAACTGCAGATGTGGTGGAAACAGCAGGAGAACTAGAGTGAGAAGTGGAGTCTGAACATGGGACTAAATTACTGCAATCTCATGATAAAATTTTAGTGAATGAGTAGTTGCTTTTTCTGGATGAGCAAAGAAAGTAGTTTCTGTAATAGTAATGTTGTGTGTGTGTAAGGAATGAGGTAGGTATTTCAATATAATTTTTGCTCAACAAATTACAATATGAGTTAGAATTTTAAAATGTAGGCTTTGGAGTACCACACATCTTAGTTCAAGTCTTGGTTCTGCCATTCATTATCTCCATGATTTTGAGCCTACTCTCTCTGTACCTTTGTTTCCCTAACTGTAAAATGGAGCTGATGATTATAATATCTAGTTCACATGGCTCTTGGGGTGGTTGAATGAAACACAGTGACACCCCATTGTAAACACTCAATAAATGATGGTTCCTGTTATTATTAGTTGTCTTGCCAGCCACAAATCCCAATGCCATTTGTCCAACAGAAAGTCTTTCGAGATTCTAATTTATAGTTAATTTTATTTCTGGATTCTCACATGTTTTATCTTTCTACTTGTCTTTTACAATAAGAATAACACATGGTTTTAGTAACTATAATTTTATGCTATGTTTAGATTTCTGAAAGATCAAGAGCTCTCTTTTTAAGAAATGATCTGTAGGTTATTCTCTCCTTATATTCAAAATAATGCTCTCACATCTTCATTACATTGATATAGTCACTGCCCTATGTGTTTAGTGAGTGTCTACTATGTACCTGACAAAATTCAAGTCTGGGAAGTAGGCGAGTAAACAAAACAGACAATAATTCCTACCTTTATGAAGCTCAAATTTTAGTAGGGAAGACAAAATAAACAAATATAACAATATATACGGTATTATATGGTGATAAGGAATATGGAAAAAATAAAGTAGCAAAGTAGTTTAATTAGATCTTGCTTACAGGGTCTTCAGCTAAGCCCTGACAGACTTGAGGGAACAGACTGTGCGAGTTTATGGGAAGAGCATTCTGGGCAAGTGCTGAGGCTTTCAGGTGGGAACACTTCTGGAGTGTTTGAGAGACATTAGGAATTTCAGTGTGACTCAATCTGAGTGAATGAGGAAAAGAATAATAGCAGAAGAGTTCAAAAAGACAGAGGTCAGATAAACATCCTGCCAGTCTTGTAGGGCGAATGAGTTGAGAAGACATTGGGGGAGTTTTCGGCAAAATAAATAAATAATAATAACCTAACCTGATTTAATATGAAGGGGGTCAGCTGGTGTGCTGGGTTGAGAATAGACTGGAGGCAAATATGGGTAGAGGGAAAACAGTGGAAAGGTACCCACATTGTCCTACATGAGAGATGATGGCCGTTTGGGTCAGTGTGGTAGAGATGGGGGAAGTATATAAATTCTTACGTATGTGTGAAGGATTTGTCCTGTTTTGTTTTGAATGTTGGGAATAAGAATGAGATTAGAATTAAAGATAATTTCAGAGGTTTCTGTCTTCAGCATCAAAAATAATAGACTGCTGCTTACTGAGATGGGGAACACTCAGAAGAGTAGGTTTGCTGGGGAATGGAAGTTCAAAGTTTTGTTTTTACTGGATATTGAATTTTTAGAGCCGGTTAGATATCCAAGTAGAGAAAATTATTAAAATGAAATTTAGAATGTTATGATTGGTTGTGGAAGGCAGTAACAGAGGCAGAAATCAATGATCAGTGCTTATCTAGCATAATTAAAACCCAGAGTGAATAATGTTTTAATACCCTACTCCTCAACATGACAAAATTATTTTAAGTCATAATCATGATAATGAGTAATTATCATTATTTTCTTGATTCATTCTTCAGCTGTAAAATGAAAGTTAATAATTAAAATAATTAATTTCAAATATAAGATGCTAATCAAATTGAGTAAAATATTTCATGTATAAACTGAAATTTACTCTTGCCAAACAAATACACTTTGCAGTTAACTCTTTAGCAGTTTTAAATTTTAAACACACACACACACGCACTCCAATATCGATTCTATCATATAGAATGGGAACTCAAGTAACTCATGTTCTGTTTCTTTACCTTTACAATCAAGATGCTATCAACTTTAAATGCAAGAATATATGATACCACAAGTTTTGGAGACACAAATCTCAAAGGGAGTTCAAAATGATTCTGAACCTTAAGAATTTACTCTGGAAATGAATGTCTGTGACTGAGTCCACATGAGTCAATGGCTGACTATATAACTTGGGAATTCTCGTAATTAATTTTCATGTAAAATATACCATTTTATAAAATATAGACAATAATTGTGCTAATTTGAAAATTTCATTAAAACTTGACAGTAAGCACAACTGCCTACAGCTTACACCAATAAGATATTCTTTTTTAAAGAATTTATTTATTTGAAAGAGAGAGTATGAGTGGGGGGGAGGGGCAAAGGGAGAGGGAGAGGCAGGCTCCCTGCTGAGCAGAGAGCCTGCCCCCCCTTGAGGCTTAATCCCAGGACTCTGAGATCATGACCTGAGTGGAAATCAGACACTTAACCAAATGAGCCACCCAGGCGCCTGCCCCCTGATAAGATATATTTTATGAGAAAAATATTTTATCATTGATATTGTTTAGAACTGATAGTACATGACAATAAAAAGGAGACTAAATTTAAATCAGTTTTATCATCATTTAAAATTTTTCTACAGTGTATATCCCTTTATTGTCTGTCCACAGGCAGATACTCCTATTACTATGCCCTTAGTATGCCACTCTCAGAGATGACATCCATGGTTCTATTTTGGGTAGCTTTTTTTAAATTGAAAGTGCCTCAAATAAAATACAAAGTATAAACTGAAACAGGAAATGGAAGCTACATTTTGAACCAGATCCCCAGATAAATCCTATATACAGTCAAGGCCTGAAATCCACTGGATTTAAGGTTGAACAGAAAACAAGAAAGCAGAGAAGAAAGAATCTGAGTGAAATGAGGACAGCTAGAAGAATCCTGGGGCAATAATCATACTTCCCTGAAGTGAGGCTTAACTATCTGATTTGCTTTGGCTAATAAATGTAAGTAGAAGTGAGATGGGTCACTTCTGGGCTGTAGCTTTAAGGGCTGGATGTGTGTCACCAAATTCTCCTTTTTTCCTGCCATAATGACTGACAGTGCAACACAGAGAAGTTTCTCCATCAGGTTGGGGCCTGAAGTGCAATGATGTAGAGAAGAACCAGGCTTATGTAAGTGAGGAATAAACAAGCTTGTTAGAAACCACAGAGATTTGGGGGTTGTTTATTCCTACAGCATAATCCAACACTTTATGGCTGTTAATAAATTACTTTAAGAAGGATGGAGTAAGAAAAAAATTGCAAATTTAAAGTAAAGTTCAAATAAGGTAAAGAAGATGGAAGAATGTCTAATGAATTTGTCAGTGAGAAGGTCAATGGTGCATTAGCAAGAGCAATTTCAGCACAGTGGTGGGAGTAAAAGTCAGAAAGATTAATTATCCTGCAAATCATCAGTACTCCACGGACATTCTCTGATTTGCAAACAGCAAAGAACCTCCAGGTCTCATCTTGTTCATTGAATGTGACAGTTCAAATTAGAAGTCGGTGAATTTGAATTATCAAGCTACATCTTCTAGAGAAAATTAAAAAATATTGATATTGCCAAAATTATTACTTTAAGTGCTCAAGATCAATCAGCTTTTATTGTTTATCAACATTATGAAGAATACTTAGTTTTAAACAATAATGTTCTTTAAAGAAATGTTTATCTCAAAATTTGTTAAACTATGAATGTGATTTTGGGGGTAGAAGGGGAGGAACTCCAGACTAAGCAAATATGAAGAAATGAACATAGCAGAGGGGTATCTCCAAAGGACTCTTTTTTGGATGGGGAACCATAGATTAGCATGTTTCATTGATTGACTCATTCAAACAACAAATTGGAAGTACCCATCATAAACAAGTCATTCTGAGATATACTGAGGTATTCAATGGGGAATGATCATAAATACTCCCTCCAACTTTACAGGGCTCACAGTCAAGTGAATTTCATGCAAAATTATTATTAACATTTTAAAGTTCAAATGCAGAATTTCAATGTCATCTGTTTTATATGTGTTGTGATAATTTAAAAATATGTGGGAAAATATTTTGGTACTCCTTCCTTTGAGAGGTGCTGCTTAATATTCTTCCCTTTGACTTGAGCTGGATTAGTTATATATTGGCTACAAATAGAATACATAGGAAGTGATGGGTGACTTCAGAGACCAGGGGCTTAAAAAACATTGTAGCTTCCTTCTTGCTCTGTATCTCTCGGAAAACACACACTGGAGAAGCTAGCTGCCATGTAGTAAACATATTCAAGCAGTTTTATGGAGAGTTCATGTGGCACGGACCTGAGGCTTCCAGTAATGGCCATGTGAGTGAGCCATCTTGGAAGACAAACCTTTAGCCCTGGTCAAGCTGTCAGGAGACTGAAGCCCCCACTGACGTCTTGGTTGCAACCTCATGTGAAAATCTGACCCAGAACCATACTGCTAAGTTGCTCCTGAATTCCTTACCTTCAGAAACTGCGCAAGAAATAAATAGTTGTTGTTTAAAGCAGCTAAGTTTTAGACTCTTAACTATAGAGAAAGAACTGCTGGTTACCAGAGGGGAAGTGGGTGGGGGGATGGGTTAAACAGGTGATGGGGATTAAGAAAGGCACTTTTGATGAGCACCAGGAAATGCATGGAAGTGTTGAGTCACTAATTCTACACCTGCAGCTAAAATACAATTCATGTTAACTAACGAATTTAAATAAAAATTTGAAATAAAATAAAATAAAACATAAAAAAAGAAATTTTAAAAAATAAAGCAGTTAAGTTTGGGGATGATTTGTTGTAAGCAATAGAGAACTAATGCATTTATCTATTTACTAATGTGTTGTACAATATAGGATTTCTCTTTCTCCCTCTTGAACACACTCTGTATTACTACCAACATAACACAATTAATTCCCTATTCTTTCAAAAATTTTCACATAATATATATTTCATATAATTATATGAAATATAATAATATATTTCCATTTTGCATACTCTCCAACGAAGACTTACTTTACAATAATTTGTTCTTTAATTAAACTCTAAAAAAATACTTTTTTCTCTAAGACAATAAAGTTGCTTCAAAATTTATGCCTCAAATAATATTTTTTGGGGTGGGGAGAAAAGCATCCCCATTTAATGGAGGAAATGCTGTTGTAGTAAAATGATATGTTTTGTTTCTAGAATCTTTTTGATTGGAAAAAATATAATTACAACCTTAGGAACAAAATAGGAAACTTGAATTTTTGCTTTGACTGGAGAAATAAGCTGGAGAATTACATCTAATGCTAATTATGTACATTTATAATTACATTCACCTTGCATATGTATAGTAAGAGTAGCCTCGGTCTCGGAACTAGAAAAAGGTGGGTTTGAATCTACATAGCCTGCCGTATTTTATGTATTAGGCAAGATGGTAGATCCCTTCTCTTTTACACTTATTCCTTTTAAGCTTTCACAAAAGCCTAAGAAATCTCTGCCCTGCTCACACCCTCACAAGGACTTTACTGAGCATCTTGAATAGCTAGAAGGTCTATAAGACTCTCAAGCTTCACAGAAAATTTTGTAGGCACATGGCTGTATATATTTTTCTAGGACATGGGGAGTTCATAGAGTTCATCTGGTTGTCAAAAAAAGTGAAACATCAATGTATACAAAGAATTGTTCCCATTTATGTGTTATTCATAACATCCTAAGGTTTTATGAAGATGTGTCATGATCATCTTTTTAGATGAGCAAAGGGATAGACAAGGGAAGGCTGAGCAGGCAGAATCTTGTCTTTAGAGAAAATATTCTCTCTCTTAAATATATTGTGTATATTAGAGAGTCATATTAATATACAAATATTTATAACAGTGAAGATATAGATGTGTATATAAAATTCAGTATATAAGGTTCCATTCAATGAGGTTTAAATTGCTAAAAACAGTTTTAAACCACCATCTATGTCATATGGCTATGCAGGATTCTCGGTGACATTTGCCTTGAGGTGTGAAGAGTGTGTCAGTTAAGAAAATGGTATCTGCATGGATTTTTATGATTAGATGGTTACCTCCAAAATCAGATCGGTTGTCATAGCCAGCAGAAAGCATTTCACATGCCCTACGAAAACAGCTGTTACATGTTACATGTTTAAAAAACAACAACAAACAAAGTGGAAAAGGATTCCCTGAGATAGCAAAATTCATTAAAGTACCTTACGGCTGTCCTTTTGCTCTTGTTTATTCAATGTCTAGCCACTCAGTTTAATACTTACCACATGGATTCTGATTTCTGGCATCTCTTTGGAGTTATTCTTAGTGCTTCCTGTGTGAATAAGCTAAGCTGACCTTGATACCCATGCTCTCAGAGAGTGGCCCAACTTTTAAAAAATAATCAAGCATTCTTATTGTGAACCTGGTATAATTCTAGAGTTCAATCTTGCCCATAACCAGCATGCTAGGACTCAACAGATATTTTTAGCAGAAAAGATATTTGGGCATCTGGCTGACTCAGTTGGTGACTCTTGATCTTGGGGGTCATGAGTTCAAGCCCCAAGTTGGGTGTACAGATTACTTAAAAAATATTAAAAAAGAGAAAAGACATTTTATAGCAGGCTGAACAGTGGAGAGTTATTCCAACAATCAAAGAAAGAGACGACGGTGTCTTAGATCAAGGAGCAGTGGAAGTAGAAAGTGGTTGGATTATGTATGTATTCTGAGGGTAAAGCCACATTTGTTAATGCACTGAATGAAAGAGACAGAAGCAGACACACACTCACACACACACACACACAGAATCAAAAATGATTTCAAAGTTTTTTGTTATGGTTTGGGTTTTTTTTGTTTGTTTTCCTTTGTATTTTGTTCTTCTGAGCAACTGGAAGACAGGCGTTGCCACTGAATGAGTTGGGAAAGATATTCTATAATTTGTTCACAATCTTTCAATTCATATGTATGTATATGTATGTGTTTCATTTCTTCTACAAATTGTAGCATCCTAAAACAATGTCTGGGATCATGTTTTTTTTTTCTTTTTAAGTGTATCTTGGAGTTTCCCCCTAATTTTTGCAGGTAGATGTATCCAGTTCTTTTTAACGGCCACACAGCATTAAACATACATTATAGGTCTAATTTATGTATTTACCACTTTTAATACAGTAGTTTTTAACCCTTTATCTTAGATATACTTTTTGGTTTTATTTCCAGTTTTTTACAACCACAAAAAATCCTGTGATGAACACTCATGTAGAAACATCTTTGCACATATGTGGAAAGCATCTGCAGGATGAATACCTAGAATCAGAAATTCTAGGTCAAGGTTGTGTTCATTTTGAATTTGCATAAATATTGCACATTGGCTATGTTCATTAATACTCCCAGAAGCAATATGGAAGATCCTATTTTCCCACATCGGAACAAGATACCATCATTTCCCTTTAAACATATGCATTATGCCTGATTCTGATTTACAAAGGCATATAGTCTTAGATTCAGGACATGATCTAAAAAAGATTGCAAGATCATTTTTCTTTAATTTCTTTTCTTTTAATTTGTTTAATTATTTATATAATCTTTACACCCAGTGTGGGGCTTGAACTCACAACCCCAAGATCAAGAGTTGCATGCTCCTCCTACTGAGCCAGCCAGGTGCCCCATTTTTCTTTAATTTCTAAAGAAGAAGAAAAAAGAATACAGAAAATATAATTTTTAGGCAAAGTAAAGGAATAGATATAGCAACTGTGAAACTGACGTGCAGGGATGATAGTTATTATGTATAATCTGAAGATCTTATATGGATATATGAATATACATTTCAATTGTGCACCCCTTCATAATTTATCTAAGTAAGTGATTTGGGTAGAATAACTCAGTATGTAACCTTAGTATTCCAACAGAAGAATTTTAACTCCCACTTCAGGCTTAAGGACAAATGCATAGTACTGGATATTTTCCTTCTAAAGATTCCACCAACTTCCTAACTTCAGAGTATAATGTATAGCTCAAATATAACTTACTTGAAGTGAATTCGAGATATTTGTATATTTTCTACATGTTTGTGCTTTATGTATATATGTTTGGCAATTGGAAGAATTCATTCAAAATTATCTATTCTCCCTGATTCATTCTTCTTTTACTGTGGTGGGTTATTCTACTCCTCAAGTGAGAGACTGAGATAAATTGGGCAAGAAGGAATTTTTTTTCTTTTTTTTTTTAAAGATTTTATTTATTTATTTGAGAGAGAGAGGGAGAGCGCACAAGTGGGGGGAGGGGCAAAGATCAAGGGTCAAGCAGACTTCCTGCTGAGTGGGGAGCCTAATATGGAGTTCAATACCAGGACCCCAAGATCATGACCTGAGCTGGAGTCAGACGCTTAACTGACTGAGCAACCCAGGTGCCCCAAGAAGGAATTTTCTTACAAATGTAAATCTAGTGCTTTATATTTTTCAGGAGTGCAATACAGTCTGAAACCAAAGTCATATTAAAGTTTTCCATCTGAATTATAGAAGATCAGGTCTTATAGAAATCAGTGATTAAAACCTCTGTTAATTATTACAAAATTGTTAATTAAATATCTTATGAAGTGATACAAGAGGGAAAAGTGTTCTTACTTTCATCTAGTTTCAAGATGCCTTGTTAGTATTAGTTTACACTTGAACTCTTGAAGGTATTTTTTTTAATTAAATCTATGATATATTTATTAAATAAGGATTGTTACAAGTATGTGAAAACAGTAATTCTCACTAAGAGTGATACAGAGTTTCTTTTCTCCTGATGACTGACTACCTAGATCTAATAAAAATATTTTTAAAAATTTTAGGTCGTCGGGGTGCCTGGGTGGCTCAGTCGGTTAAGCATCTGCCTTCGGCTCAGGTTATGATCCCAAGGTCCTGGAATGGAGCCCCACACTGGGCTCTCTGCTCAGCCAGGAGCCTGCTTCTCCCTCTCCCTGTGCCCCTCCCCCCGCTTGTGTTCTCTCTCTCAAACAAATGAGTGAAATCTTTAAAAAAATAAAAATAAAAATTTTAGGTCATCATCTAAAGGAAAACTGATGGTATTTAGATCGATTATTCATATAAATATGAATAATCTACAAATTTTTATTATCATTTTAGTATCATACTAGGTGCTGTAAGTAGAACAGATGAGTATAGAAAATATCGTCTTTGATCTCAAAGACCTTGCATTTATTTTGAAGAAGTACAAAGTATAATAAAAAGGCATAGACTTGACTGCTTTACTCTGTAGCATAGGTCCCTGGGTGGACTGGGATCCTTGACTCCCTTTCAGAGCCTTACCTAGCAGATCTTGGAGCTGGTTGTTGCCACTGTGTTCCTGCTTCTACCGCCATTCTCAAGTTTGTCTGGGCTCTCAGTGGAAGAGGAGAGCTTGCCTTTGAAGACATTGCATCATCTCCTGCTCCTACCCACAACTTATCAGTGCTCAGGATCCAGGCAACCTTAAGGCTCTGGAGAAGGTAAACATGGACTCTCCTTAAAGGAAAATTGAACAACTGTATCGTGAATATGTTTGAGTTCAGAAAAGAACACCTTTTGCAGGAAATAAAAACCAAAAAACAAAAAAACGAGTTTTGAGTTTGACACTATAGGATGTGAAGGACTTAGAGCAATTATAAGCATGGCAGACGGCAGGGATTCACACTGCTTTGTTCCCTTATTTCTTTACAAAAGACAATTTAGATAAAGAAATATTTCATTTTTGTTCTAAACATGAAGGTCAGTTTCCCATTACTGGTCTTTGAAAGTTGATCTTAATTAACAAATCTTACCCTAAAGAACTGAAATATGGATGTAATAGACATTAATAAGAAGAGACACAATCCATAATAAAAACATGGCATATTGTAGAAATCAGCTATGAGAGTCTATATAAAGGCATATTTATAAACATATATACAAAGTCTTGTAAGAATTTTAAAAAGTGAAGCAAACTCACAAGTAGGTAATTTCTATTTATTTATTTAATTTCTTTTTTTTTTTTTTTACGATTTTATTTATTTGACAGAGAGAGACACAGCGAGAGAGGGAACACAAGCAGGGAGAGTGGGAGAGGGAGAAGCAGACTCCCCACTGAGCAGGGAGCCTCATGTGGGGCTCCATCCTAGGACCCTGGGACCATGACCTGAGCCGAAGGCAGACGCTTAATGACTGAGCCACCCAGGCGCCCAGTAGGTAATTTCTAACTCATTCATTTATTTTTAGAGAAACATCTCATTTATAAAGTATGGGCATATCTAAATAGAAAATCTGGATTCTTCATGGATTTCCAGTTTCAAAAATTGCTGCTGATTCGGAGAATAGATTGTCACTGTAAGGTGAAAGTATGCTTTGTTTCAAGTAGTACAATTCATGTATTCATCAAAAACAACACAAAGTAAGAAAGTGCTGAACAAATATCTGATAATTGTTGGACATGTTGTGCTTTGTTTATGGAAAACTAACCTATTTCCACTTGTGATGTTAGTATTGTAGAATTACATTGACTAAATTGAGAAAAAGTACTGTTAAACAAAAATGTGCCTTGGAAACTACTACTAATTCATTTTTAAACATTTCTTTACTCATATTCTTCTAAATCCTTCATATTCTACTTCATATGTTATTACATAACCACCAGTCAGAAGAGATAAACTACCTGAATTCAGATTTTTCTTGATCCTGATTAGTCTGCGGGATAAAGGATAGCTCTACTTGAAACTCTTCTACTAAAATATTTTTGCTGTTTTCATTTAGAAATCCCTAATAAAGAATGATAAATTAATTTGCATACTATCCAGAGAGCAGAGGCCAGTTGTCTCCCCCCTCAGTATACTTAGAAGAGTTAGTTACTACAGAGAGGTGAAGACAATGAAGTTAGAAAAAAATGGTTTGATGACCGAGAACTAAAAAGAATGTCTGTTCATTCTCATATTCTTTTGTGACAACACAGATGAGATTTATAGGCTGAAAAATGACCCATGTGTTGGCTCACTTTCCAATCTTACAGGCTTTTACAATTGTGGACAGGTTAACATGGAAATTCCTTACTTTTTGCTGTCCTTCTGTTGAATTGGGGTTCCAAATGTGGCTTTATTAGAGACAGTAATCTTTGTACAGAATTCGAATAGCTTGACAATAGTATTATATTCTAAGAGGAATTTTGGGAGCAATTCTTCCAACACTGGGTTCTCATTGCCATTGTCTTGCTGTGACCATGCTGATGACATGATATATTAGGCATGCTAAAAAAGAACCATGATATTGACATATGGGAGGAATATTCTCAGGGGTTGTCTGTCTCAGTGTAGATTATTTACCCTTAAAGCAAAACACACATGGTCTTGGCCTATGCCTGTTAAGCATTTACTGAATCTAGACGACAAAGGTTACACCCAGTGGGAATAAATTTCTAAACTATGTAGCATGACTATATATAAGAAACAGATGAAATATTTTATGTGGCCTTAGAGCAGATTACACAATGTTCCATATAGTTGCTAATATATAGTAAACCAGAAAAAAAATATTACATTTGAAAGAATAACTTTTTAGAAGGGCACAGAGAGTCCTTTGGCTTCCTTTTGAATTAACTAACTGATTTTTTTCATATTTATTTCTCTTTGTTTCATACTTTTTTCATATTGTCATTGTCCAAAATGGCAACCATAAACAAAGATACAAAAAAAGGTCTGTTCTCCCAATTTTCTGCCTCCATAGAAGTTCTCAAACAATCACTGTGAAATTTCCCCCTGATCATGGACAATCAACATCTTACATTTTCTCTATATAGATGGTTATGCATCACAGGAAAACAATGAGGATATTTCGTTATAATATGAGCTAATTTTCTTGTTTACAGGACAGAAAGAAAACACAAACATAAATCTTGCTTTCTCTTCCAAACACTCATCTTTCTCTTAACTTTAAAAAAGATTGACATTTTCATTAAAAATACTCATACACATACGAAGAAAACATCCTTTTTCTGCCTCTATATTGTTTTGTTCTTTTCAAGGTACACTTGCACTTTTTTTTTTTTTTTTTGCTTTAGATTCAATTAAATAAATGAAGCACTCAGCACCCATCACTGTCTTATATGTTGGATACATAAAAAAAATAAAACCTAACCTTATCCCAGAGGTGCAACAATTAGGAAATGTAAAGGAGACAAATAAGGGACTTACAATTATGTGATATGTATTATAAACAAGTAGTACCTAAGTGCCCTGTGGAAGGCAAAACAGGATCTTCTGGAGCAAGTCAGGTGGAGGTCCCAGATGGGACGACACTGACACAGACTTGCAGAGAAAGGCCATTTTAGACAAGAAACCGGAAGGACAAAAGGGATAGAAGTTTGAAAATGTGTAACTCAGTTTCTGCCTTGGTTTCTAGCTTGGAAGAAGTTAATTTTGGACTTGTACAGATCACCATATTATAACTACTTTTGAAGAAGCTGGATATATTTTTATCATTTGATAGTGAGAATTAATAATTTCTATAATTGGGGATTATAAGTATATTTCATATAATAAAATGTGAGCTAATGGAGATATGAAAGGTGAAAAATTGAAGGTACAAACTTCCAGTTACAAGATAAATAAATACTGGAGATGTAATGTAGGGCATGATGACTATACCACTGCTGTGTGGGATATAGGAAAATTGTTATGAGACAACATCCTAAGAGTTCTCATCAAAAGGAAAAAGAGGTTATTCTTCCTATATTTTGTATCTATACAGATGATGGATGTTACCTAAACTTACTGGGGTTGTCTCATCACAATATACATAAGTCAAATCATTATGTTGCACACCTGAATCTTATACAGTCCTGTGTGTCATTATATCTTTATAAACTGGGAAAAAGAAATACAAATAAAAAGTATACTTTAAAAAATCTTAAAGGGAAAGATGAATGTGTGGCTAAGGCAAATTTATTCTATGTTATACAGCTTTGCTGTTCCAATGTTGAGAAATAGGCACTGATGATTGGGAAATATAAAAATTGAAGATCACCACCACACACATTGAGGTACCATCATTGTTTTTAGTCTAAAGGTGATGGATAATTACTAACATTTCTTGAATGTCTATTAACTTCTGGGCACTATACTGGATACTTTAAAAACATGATTTCAGTTAACAAACATACATTATCTTTTTGAGATAGTTATGTTACCTTTTCATAGAGAACTTATACAATTTTCCCAGCGTCATCTATTGTTGGTGTAATCAATTTAAATATAGGTCTGTCTCACCAAAATTTTATTCTTTCTTTTTTTTTTCCTAAACCACATTCCTATTTTTTCCACACTGCTCTCATCAAGATGGAGACAAGTGAATAGCTTAGGAAGCTAAATTTAAGGATGTAATAGTTGGCCCAAGAGCACAAGAATCAATAAAAAATTGCAGAGTGAATAAATCTTTCTTCTTGAAAGGATCCATGATATGAATTCACATGATCCTATCTAAATTAAGCCTGACTTTTGCTCAGTAAGCGGAAATAATTTATGTTAAGTGACAAATAAGAAGTGTTCACTAAGTCTTCAAACATCTATTTTAAACCATGTTCTGGGGATTGTGGGCTTTTGTGGTCATCTGATCTTTATGTATTCTGGGAAGGTCTGTAATAAAGATATTTCCTGGGTTTAAGCAGAAGGCCAGTTTGAAGGGAAGACTTTGAGATAAGACTATTGTTTGAACTCTTAATTAGCAGATGGGTCCCTTTGAAAAGAAGCTTGAGGCACGACTGTTTTGTTCTTGAAGAGAAGAGAGATTACTTCCAGGATAATCTATAATTTACAAGATTTTGAAAGTTGATTGGATAAACTGAAGGTTCAGTACCTATGACAAAGAAGAGGGGGTGGTCCTTTTTTTGTTATCAGGCACCATGCCAATCTAGCAGATGGTTGAGGTATATATTGAAGGTGTTTGCGTATTAAACAGATAGAGTGGCTTCCAGGGGCAATGGAAGAAAGAGCTTCACCATGATTGAAACCAAAACTCTTTTTAAAATGCAGACATAGCTACTTTGGCACCTGAGAACACTTTGGAGAATTGGGATCAATATAGCTCATAAGAAAGAGGCCTAATGACATTCATGAATTAAGAGACAAATTTGGTGGCCAAACCATGTTTGGGAACAAAGATAGCAATAAAATGGGTTATACCAATTCCCAAGGGTAGACAATGCAAAGTGTATTAGCAAATCACGATATAGTACCTTTGTTATGTGAGCCCCTATAAACGAGATTTTAAATTTATAAAAATGACACGATATTATGGTAACTTGAGGAAGTTACTGAACAAGAGCATGATTAACTATAATTGAATTAATCATGAATCTGCCACCTGCCTAGAGGTTGCCTCTCCCACCAGAATCTCAGAGATCTGCACTGATTTTTTGCCTTGGAGCTTCATGTTATTCCACTTGCTTCTGTTTAAGGCTCTGATCCTCAGAGTTACTCTTTAGGGTTTTACTCTTGGCAGAGCTCTGCTAATCTGAGAGTCACAAGAATCTGAAAGGAGAGAAATAGCTTCAGTATGTGTGCATTTTAAAGTTGGAGATCTGTAAATGGTATAACGTCAAGAATGGTAAATATTCCCACAATGTTGTCTAGTACGAACACAAAAAGTGCGTAGGGAATTCGATGTAGCAGGATTTCTAGGTAAGATTTATTTCCTTGAATCTAAATATTTTAGAAGAGTGCAGACAGTCATGTTAGGATTTAAGTTTTAAAGCATGATTCGACAAAATGTCAATAAATGCAAATGAGTTTGTAAAACAAGTTTCATGTGAACCAATATATTGCTCAGCTCACAGAGCTTGCATTTAATTGAAGCTGATCTCATTATACTCTAGGGGATGTAGTCAGAGCTTTGACCTACCTAATGTCAACACCATTATTGAATCTTTTTTCCATCAGAATGTTTATCAGTATTTGTGTGTGCCTATGTGTGTGTGTGTGTGTGTGCATGTATACACATACATATATATATAGTAACTGTCTATAAAAGTGTATGTGAATACATAATATTTCAACATCTACTCCTCAGGAATTAGTGCTTTTCATATGAAAGTGTATGATGCCAAGTAAAAAACAGGTACCGTTTTCAGATGCAAAGCGTGAACACTTTCGTAATCTAGATGATTTTCTTCTCTTTTCATTGTTTTCAAGCCTATCAGTTTTCAGCTGAGAGACTGTGTTTCATCTGAAAGCCTGCAAATATAAGGTTATAACTCTAATCACGGTGTCATGCTTATGTGATGTGACCACAACTCAAACGACATCAGCAGGAAGTTCGGAAAGTCCAAGATTTTCAATTGCCAAGAGTAGAATCAAGCTGATTAAACATCATAAATTACAGCCATAAAACACACAGGCAAAGCAAAGATGTTATTTAACCCTTCTAGGAAGCAATCACTAGATATTCCCAACATTCTGCTTGTCAATTAATATGAATCACTTTTAATTGTATCACATTTAAGATTAAAAAGCCAATTATTAAAAATATGACAGTAGCAAATTTGTGGCAATGGTTGGTTGACCCAAATAGTAAAATTTAAACAGGAGTTGGCAGGTCTTTAGTGTTTTTCTTCCACTTTGATAGAACTTTATTATCCTTGGGTCTTATTAGTGAACCAATGTCACTAACATGGATATGTATGTCCAAAGAGATAAGCACATAAAAGTTATTTGTGCTATTTTGCTCTTGATAAATTATTAGAATTATTTCACTATTTATGGTATTATTTTCAGGTTTTCTTCCAAGGAGCTTTTTATGATTCTTCTAATTAAGAATGGTTAACTATATGAGTATAAAGTTATTAGCTGTAAATTCCTAGTGGCTTGGGATAAAATCTTATATGTGTTTGGTGATAAAACAACAGGAAAACTTGAAAGTAAATTACCAGAGAGGTCATCCTAACATTATTCTCAAACCAGAAGATGGAAAGTGAAAGATTCAGTCAAACAAATTATTTGTTACATAGTGAAAACAGAGCACATGTTTGACTGAATTCAATGAAAAGCAAACAACTCTAATTAAATCTAATTACATTAGTGCGTGGTTTGCATATGTTAGTAGCAGCTTATTGGGCTTAGCAAAGTTAAGCTTTCACATTTACATATAATATCCTTTAATCTGAGTATCAAAAAAAGAAAAAAGAAAATGAGACCTAGCTTTTATTCCATAAAAAGGAATGAGCTGCTAGGAAATTCATAAAAAGACCTGAGGCCCTGGTCTCAGGTCAATTTTTGTACTGTTGACTGAAGCTTGGTGACTTCTAAGAGATAGAATTCCCACATACGTGGGAAATCAAGCACAGTATCTCCAGTTGAAAAGCAGTAATTACTGTAATAAATGAAGGCGGACTTTAGTTTAAACAAACTTTTTTTTTTGTTGAGTCAGCAGTTTACAAATACAAATAGCCCTATGAATTTGCTAAATATTCTTCCATCTTTATACATTTCCATCAACGTACACCCAAATCCTCCCAAAAAACAGTGAACTCAAGAGTAGACATTATTTATCCCCATAGTATGAAATGTCCAGAATTATTAAATATGAATTCTATCACCTTTATCACATTTGAAGTCTTTTACAAAAAGTCATCCAAGAAGAAAGAATGTATGAGTACGTACTAACAAACATATTCCCATATATATTTAAATTATATAATTAATAATCACATTTAGTAAAGAAGAGGATCAGACTTTGACTCTGACTTTGAATTTTCTCTAACTTTGACTATTATTTACTGGTTTTAACAAAGGCATTCTGTCTTATTTAGAGACAATGGAGAATAAGAATAAATCAAATTGCATTTTAATTTAACAAATAGGACATTTGGTCAGTGACCCACAGTGGTTGCAAACCTAAGACCTTGATGTGAGAAGAGGGGAGACTGTGGCCTGAACCCTCCACAAAAACAGTCGTTCTCTACTCTTTCGGCACGTTAGAATCATCTAGTGGAAATTTTAAAGCAAGAATATCAGTGTATGGCTTCCACCCCTGGGGTTCTGATTTATTGGCCTGGAACAGATCCTGGGTATGGAAGCCCAGGTCAAGAATCACTCATTTGAAAAGAAGAGTGAGGGGGCGCCTGGGTGGCTCAGTCTTTAGGCATTTGCCTTTGGCTCAGGTCATGATCCCAGGGTCCTAATATCGAGCCCTGCATCAGGCTCCCTGCTCAGCGGGAAGCCTGCTTCTCCCTCTCCCATTCCCCCTGCTTGTGTTCCTGCTCTCGCTGTGTCTCTCTCTGTCAAGTAATAAGTAAAATCTTTGAAAAAAAAAAAAAAAAAGAAGAAGAAGAGTGAGACTAGGTGTAGGTTTGTCCTCTCAAATTTATGGAAATCTGGATTGCCTCATTGCAGAATCCTAAACTCTTTCATGGTCATGTTATTGAAAAATGATGTAATATTCAATTAAAAAAGTATGCCAAGCTAGTGCCAGTCAAGTTGTAAAATGGAATTAGTTGAAAACATTTTACACGAAGTTAGGCTATTTCCAGAAGTAATAAATAAGGACATAACACTTGAAAAAATTTTTTCAAGTTGTTCTTCACTGATAAATAAATCCAGTGTTTGTACTGGATATTATTAAAGTAAAATAAATGTATAATCGCAGTGTTGTATAGATTATCTCTGTCCTCTAATAAGAGCAGAAACCTAGTTTATAGTACCTTCTGGTTTTTGGTTTTTTAAAATTTCCTTTAATTTATTTACTTTTAGTACCTGTTGATTTTTTTAGAAAATTATCAATTCTTATTGTTAACATTTATTTGATACTATGGTGCACATGTCACTTGTTCAGTGATAGGCCTCCACAAGCATCCTTTAATTCTCACACAACCACATTAATTAGGTAACTATTAACATCATTCTAAGCCTTAGAAAAGTAACTTAGCTCAAAGTCACATTACTAGATTATGTTAATTAATATAGACACAATCCATGCTCTTGGATGGGATGACCTACAAAGACAATCATACCCTAGCCCTATCTTATTTGAAGGACTACTACAAGGCTGTATTAATGAAATCAGGGTAGTATTGGCGCAAAAGAAAAGTAGTATAGATTAATGTAATAAAACAGCCTAGAGACAGGCCCACATACATATGGGGATATGATCTGTGAAAAGATGCTACCAATGGAGAAAGGATAGATGCCTTTGGTAGATGGTATGGAGAAAATCGACTTACTATATGAACAAAAATAAAAAACTATGTAAAAGGTGACCTTAACATGCATTGAAAAGCAAAACTTAAAAGCAAACCTGTTATTAGAAAAAATGTAGAAGCTTATTTTTGTGACTAACTTAAAAACAAAAACATAAGATAAAATGAGATGTTGTGGTTTATATGAAAATGAAGAATTTTTTAGTTTTTTATTTTTTTAAAGATTTTATTTATTTATTTGACAGAGAGATACACAGCAAGAGAGGAAACACAAGGAGGGGGAGTGGGAGAGGGAGAAGCAGGCTTCCCGCAGAGCAGGGAGCCCGATGTAGGGCTTGATCCCAGGACCCTGGGATCATGACCTGAGCCGAAGGCAGACGCTTAACGACTGAGCCACCCAGGCGCCCCAATGAAGAATTTTTTTAAAAGATTTTATTTATTATATTTGAAAGAGAGAGCACACAAGTGGGGGTGGGGGGAGGGGCAGAGGGAGAAGGAGAGGGACAAGCAGACTCCCTACTGAGCAGGAAGCAAGACCAACTGAGCCACCCAGGTGCCCCTGAAAATGAAGGATTTCTGTTTAAGACACCATGGATAAAGAAAACAGACAAATGACTAAAGGGAAAAGATATCTGAAATATGTAAAAACACAAAAAACTCCTCAAAATCAAGAGGAAAAGGGTGACGACTACAAGAGACAAATGAACAATGTACATAGTCAATTTACAGAAGAAGAATCCCAAAAGGCTGTTGCATACAAAGTGATACTCCAACTCATTAATAATCAAAGAAATGAAAATTGAATGATATAATATGATTATACAACTGGTAGATTGGCAACATCATCAACCACCATGGTGTAGCCATTCTGGAGAGCAATCTGGCAATCTGGCAAGTCCAATTTTCTCTAGGTGAAAAACCCAAGTATTAGATCCAATTTGGACTTCACATATTAATTTTATCTTATGAATTCCATGCCTACAGTGAGTAGTAAAAGAGAAAGGAAGCATGCTTTCTAAATTTATATTAGCATTGATATTGCTAAAATAATTATATTTATGCATTGTTTTGTCCAATTTAGAAACAAGATTTGTGGAAGAGAGATTAAACTGGATTGAAAAAAGTCTCAGTGTAACATTTATGTGGTGGGAAGAGTACACCCCACAGTTACATACCATTAGCCTGAAAGATGTCAACCAATCTCAGTGATGTTGCTTATGGCCATCAATTGGTATTTATGGAGCTCCTGCTGTGTATATGGCTCTGGGAAACATTTATTTTTGTAGGCTGGATTGTCTCTGCCAGTTGCTGAGGGTATCTAGAAGTCTTAGCTTGGATTCTAATTTCTACTTGTTTTGTTCCTGTTAAATCTGAAGTAAAGTTATATTTATATATGGAAAGTTCTTGGTTATCCTGGGAAATCTCATAAATCTAGTTATGGTAACAGAGTTGCTATTCACATAGATGGATGCCTTGCTTAAAATTAAAGCAACTTGACTAGTTGAAGAAAATACAGTTCTAACAATTGTTTCTTTTTAAAAAAGCAAATATTCTACTTTAAAAATAAAAAATAAAACACTTGAATATAAGGGAAAAGACAGTATCTTTGTTTTGCTAGTTCAGAGATTTCCTAAAGCCTATAAATCAGAGATTTACTATATTTACCATTTATGAGCTCCCTCTGGAAAAAAACATAAAGCTGTATATTTTTTATTAGGATCTCCTAGTATAGCTTATTTTTATTATTGTGATGTCACATTCTCAGAGTTTCATTAAATTAGCAATATTTTTAATGAACCTTAATTGCTTTGAAGCGTTTTTCTTTCAGTACACTAACATTTCATGAAAAAATAAGACAAATAATTCTATTTTGATAATATGGGACAGTCTCTGAAGGACAGAATGAACTGGATTTCTATTAGCATTTTTTTCATGTATCATTGTGAACTTAAGTCAATAATGAACTGGGTTTAGTGCATTCATTACTTAAGAATGAATTATTTTTGCCAAAAAAAAGAATGAATTATTTTTGCAAAGACCCAAAGTCTAAAGCAAGTGCTAAATCCTAAAACCATGTTCAATTTTAATTAGACTACTTCTGAGTAAGTACTAGTATGAATGATGTACTTTATCATTGAAACGTTCATGTTACTTAATGTAGAAAAATCTGGTTACAAACAGTGTGCATGGATTAAAAAATAATATAAGTTAAAACATAGTATATATATATACCAAAACACAAGAAGGACAGATTGCAAGTACTTATCATATTTATCATCTGAGTACCTAAAGTACTGAAGTTGCTTAGGAAAGTGAATGTTGTTATAACAGTAATATATCCACTTACAGAGTCATTGGTTATAGATTTATTCCTCTCAAATATGCTTCCCCACTTGCATCTAGCACTTATCTCCACTCATTGAGTCGGTCTTTAAAGAATGGCTTCAGCTAATCCAATAATCCAAAGCAAACACAACACATATCTTACCAGAGATACAGGATTTCACAAAAGAAGAGATTTCCATGAAAGTGTTGTTGGAGAACTGCTTATATGTCACAGAAAAACATTGACAGATGAGATTTTTTTTTTCAGAGATCAACAAGTTAAAGGTTGAAGATGACAAAAGTATGACTGGATGGATTCTACACAAAAAATATGAAAATTCTGCTAAAATCAAATGTGAAATGATGAATTTCATATCTTCTCATCACACAATGTTTTTCAGAGAAATCTGTTGGATTTGGGGCTTGATGCCTCACACAAGTTAGAACAGAGTTGCAAACATAAAATATTTTACTGAACATAACATAAATTACTTTTCCCAAGTTGTAGTCTATTTTTTTTAAAGTCTTAATTGCTTTTTCAATTTTAATGACATTTTACCCTTGTCTTTGTGTATTTGTGTGTGGCTGAATTCTCTTTAAGTAGACTTTGTTCATTATGATTACAGGTGGATACAGGTGGATAATGAGAACTACTTGCATCTTAAATGCTGGGTGTTGATTCTATTTTTATTTTGTGCTTTTATTCCTAAATGACTTATACTGGGAGTTTATTACTTATGTAATCATTAAAACCTTCAATATAAGTAATTTGTAGAAACTGGGTGACAGTTTCAAAGGGATACATGGACCCCTATGCTTATTACAGCATTATTTACAAGCCAAATATGGAAGCAGCCCAAGTGTCCATTGATTGATGAATGGATATCCAACTGTGTGGAATATCTATCTATCTATCTCACATCTTCTCTATCCATATATATATATATATATATATACACATACATACACACACATATACATACATATATATATAAATCCATATATACATATATACACACAGTAGAATATTATTTATCCATATATAAACATATAAATGTTATTTATATGTTTATATAAATATTATATTATTATTAAACACATATATATATACACACACAGTGCAATATTATTCAGTCATAAAAATGGAATGAAATCTTGCCATTTCCAATGACACAGATGGAGGTACAGAGTATAATGCTAAGCAAAATAAGTCAGAGAAAGACAAATAAGATATGATTTCACTCGTATGTGGAATTTAAGAAACAAAACAAATGAGTAAAGGGAAAAGAGAGAGAGAGAGAAAGATCAAGGAACAGACTCTTAACTTAGAGAACAAACTGATGGTTACCAGAGAGGAGGTGGGTGGAGGGATGGGTGAACTACGTGATGAGGATGAAGGAGGACACTTGTGATGAGCACAGGGTGATGTATGAAAATGTTGAATCACTATATGGTGATTATGGTACACCTTAAACTAATATTACACTGTGTGTTAATGAACTGGAATCAAAATTAAAACTTAAATTTTCCCTGAACTTGCCAAAAAAGTTGTTTTAGCTGTAGAATACAGGTGTCTATTTAAAGGCAATGTAAACTATTCCTGATATAACAATCAAGTAACTCCTTACTATATGTGAGAATGCTAGCCCGATATGAAAGTATACCATAGAATTTTTATTTCATGTTCTGTTTAAGTAATCCTTATAACTTTGGTTTTAGTTATAAACCAAATTGGTTTGGTTGGTTGAATTGGTTGACTCTGATAGTTGCTTGCAAAGCAAATTTAAGTGAATATAGTATAAATGATAAAAACAATTATTAATTTTTATAAACTATTTTTTCTTTCATGCATTGAAAACTCTAAGATACATATGTATAAATGTCTCATTTTGTAAGGCAGCAGAAGTAATGAGAACGTTACAGCTACTTGTGTAAAATAATGCACTTCTGTAATTGAAAGGTGGCCTTATTTTAACTTTTCTCGCATTTCACTTGTTCACCTAGTCACTTTTAAGCATTGATGAAAAAATCCTAATGCCCATTCAATTTTTACAAAGTTACTGTGGTTATTCTAATACTTCCATTTGAATTAAGTCCCAGAGAAATGTGTTAAATTACAATAAAGTGTTAATAACAGAATTTGTTTCCAGAAGCTTCTTTCATCTCATTTTTATCTTAAAGACAGTCATTAATTATTGAGTTCAATTCTGAATTTCTCCTTATACAACTTTTTCTCCTTGTACAACTACTATTGTTAAAAGAAACTTAAGATAGAAATAGATAAAAAAAAAGGTTAAAACTAAAAGGAACTATAAGTACACTAAAAGATGTGGTGTCTCACCTCTGGTTAGTTCAGAATAGTGTCTTGGTTAAATTATAGAGTGAATGGTCTGAAGGATTCTCTTCAGAACATTGTCACTAATGAGGATTTTGGTGGCAAATCCCTATTCTGGAAATGGTAATTTTGTTCCATACAGTTCTTTGTGAAAGGACTTTGTGTGTCTCTGCTCATTCTTTTTAGTTGAAAACGTCTAAAATTGCATTTGAAAAAAGATAATGAATGAACATGTGCTCATAATAATCATACACTGTATGTATTTTAAATCATAAATAGAATGACAGTGTTTTATGTAGCTCTTCATATTCTTGATCTTAAGATATATCAGAGTGTCTCTTTTTTTTTAAATAGAAAAATCAGTTTCATGCATTTGTTTCTGGATTAAGTCTTTAAAAACTGAGATCATGTCTGACCTGAAAGGACATTAAAATCCCAGCACATCAAACAGATATTTTACAAGACTTAAATCTTGGACAAAAGATCTTTTCTTCTTTCTCTTGGTTTGATTTTAACATAGCTGTGTCGATTTAGAGTACTTTCTCCAAGTTCTATTACATATCATTTTTATTTTATTTTATTTATTTATTTATTTATTTTTAAAAGATTTTATTTATTTATTTGACAGAGAGAGAGACACAGCGAGAGAGGGAACACAAGCAGGGGGAGTGCGAGAGGGAGAAGCAGGCTTCCCGCGGAGCAGGGAGCCCAATGCGGGGCTCGATCCCAGGACCTGGGATCATGACCTGAGCTGAAGGCAGACGCTTAACGACTGAGCCACCCAGGCGCCCCTATTACATATCATTTTTAAAATGCAGATGGTAGCATAAAACGTATAACAAAGTAGGCCATGTTACGTAATGGAATCTGGTAGAACTGCAATAATTCTTAAGAAATTAACATTAATAATTTTTTAAAACTCTGTAACCTCAAATTATGAAATATTTCCTACATGCAGAAAACAACACAAATAGAATAGACACTCATTTACATATCATGTAAACAACTATTAAATTTTTGCCACCTTGGTATTATATCCAATTTTAAAATAAAAACCAAAACGTACCGATATGGCTTTAGCTGCATCCCTGACCCTTCCCACTGGTCACTTTCCCAGAGATAACTAGCATCTTAAAGCTGAGGTAAATTATTCCCAGGCATGTCTTTATATTTTTACTACATATACATGGTTCTCTTATTTTGTCTGTAAAATTAAGTGTTATACTTAAGAAATTGATCTATCATTATTACTAGTTTTTAAAAATTTTATAGAAGCAACTGAATTGTTGCCTAGACTTCAATCTTTAAAATTGATTTAGGGGGAATAAAAAGCCCTTTATGTAACAGTTATTACGAAGTGTTCCATTTTTTTTTCATGACCTTTGTTTCCCACTTGTATAATCATTTATACCGATATTCATTAGCTTGCTCCTGAAGAGAAGCACTAAAGGCTATATAAGTAACCATGGGTTAATTGGATAACTGTGGTAATTTGAAAGCTTATACATGCTGACTTCACAATTATTAATAATACATGAAGCTTACTACGGATAACCCCTACCTTGGTATGGCAAGCAACTGAGATAGAGACTAGCTTCCTTGGATTTGATACTTCTGGCAAATCAGGACAACTGCCGTAAGCTGTCTCTGACTCAGTTTCCTCATTTACAAAATAGAGATAATAAAACGCACTCTGTCAGCTTTCATGAGGATTCTAGGAGAGGATGCCAAATAAACAGCACTAAGTGCACACCAGATGTATGTTGTCACAGTGAATGTGAATTGGGTACACTTAATATGTTCAGAAATAATATATAAGTTACTGGCTCATTGACACACTTGGAAGTGTTAAATGCAAAGAATTTTCATTGCCATATTGCCTCTTGATATCCCGTTTCTTGATTAAGTGAGACATAACAGCCTCACTGGTGGACTTCCTGAGCTAATCTCTCCTGTGGGTTATTTTTATTACTTTTTAGAGATTTATGTATTTATTTGAGAGAGAGAGTGGGCAAGAGGGAAAATCCTGAAGCCAATTCTGTGCTCAGCTTGGAGCCCAACATGGGATTCCATCCCAGGACCCTGAGATCCTGACCCAAGCCAAAATCAAGAGTCCTCAGCTTAACCAACTGAGCCACCCAGGCGCCCCCCTGGGGGTTATCTTAAAGGAACAGCATCTCTTTTCCTGATGATTTTGTAAGCACCTAATTGCTGTATTAAATCCTTTCTTACTAAAGTGTCTAGAATAATTTTTTTTAAAAGATTTTATTTATTTATTTGACAGAGAGAGAGGCAGCGAGAGAGGGAACACAAGCAATGGGAGTGTGAGAGGGAGAAGCAGGCTTCCCGCGGAGCAGGGAGCCTGATGCGGGGCTAGATCCCAGGAGCCTGGGATCATGACCTGAGCTGAAGGCAGACGCTTAACGACTGAGCCACCCAGGCGCCCCTAGAATAATTTTTGACTTCTTTGTCTTCAACTCGCCATCCAGTGGAGGCTAATGTTGGCCACAGGACCTTCAGGATGAGAACCTGGGATTTATTAACCGTATGATTTAAAGTGTGATTTGTGATTCCAAGTGACTGAAACCTGAATGCAAATAGGAAATGAGACCTTAGAGTAAATCTTAAAAGTTTGCGTCACAAAAAAACAAAAACTACCTGTGGTGATGGATATTAACAAATATTGAGTCATATTGTACACCTGAAACTAACATAATGTTATAGGTCAATTACATCTCCATTAATTAAATAAAAATGCAAATACAAATAAAAAGGCAAAATGAGACCCTGGCTGTTTGTAACATAAGGTGACATATGAGTACCGCGATGTGTCACCTGTGGTCACATGGCATGGAGTTCCAGCTGAGGCAAGGCTTTGGTGATCTGAATGGTTCTTGCAGTAGGCTATTATAACATTAATAAAGAATGCAAGGACTTTGTGTGTGGGTTGTCTGCTTCTGATTGCATAGAATCATTCAGTGAAGTGATACAGCATTTTAAATTCTTGGCTCAAGGCACAATCAGGGGCATAGAGAATGTCTGTTGACTTGTAGCCTGGGGCCATTAGAGCTAAAATTCTGACTCGGTATTGCTGGAGTGGGGTCTTTCATGTGAAAATGTAGAGCACTGACTGGGGAGAGTGCAGGAACGTGAAAATGGAATGGAATTGTATGGACGGTTTCAGATTACCTGAGCACTCCAAACCCCTCAGATTCCACTGATCCTTCCTTGCCAGCAGGTAGAGCCCTTTTTTCTCATCAGATGAAGCTGGATCTACCTTGCTTGGAGACTGTGGGGTAGTTACCACATTAAAGGATACCCATTCACCTGGTACCCCACTCTAATGCTAATTACCTCCAAAGCAAAGATCAGATTCCCAACAGGTCACAGTCACAATACTTGGCCCAGGAAGAGAAGGTTTACTGGATTTTGCTAACTTAAACCAACAGAAGCCTGGAGAATATCTATGGAATATGATTCTAAATGTGCTGGACCAAAAAAGGGAGAAAACTAATTTTAAAGTGACTGTATGTATTAATATGGTTGGATTTAACAGAGTTCTAGAATCAAAGGGCTAGTTTGAACAGCTGAAAGTGGTTCTAGCTGTATGCTTTGTATGGACTGAAACTTAGACTCAAATGACATGTTTAGTAAATAAAATTTAGATGCCAGAAATTCTTTGGCATAATGGAGAAGGAGGAATGCACGTGGCTATCAAGCACTTGACATGTGGCTAATCCAAATCAAGATGTCCTTTAAGTGTAAAATTGTGCAAAAATATGTAAACTATCTTAGTAATAATTTTTATATGGATTACATATTGAAATAATATCTTATAATATTAAGTTAAACAAAATAGAATGTTAAAAATGATTTCATTTATTTCTTTTTACTGTGTTTTAAAATATGGCTGCTAGAACATTTAAAAGTAACATGTGCCTTACATCTGTGGCAGGCATTATATTTCTATTGTGTGGCTGCTGCCGAGGGATTCAAATGTCTGAGTGGATTTATCATTTGTGATATACTTACTCATCTTCTTACTCTGTCTTTTAGAAGGGTCCAGAAGACAATCCCTTTAACAAGGCATTCAGTACTACACTCGAGAGAGGAGCTCCTGTATCCTTAACAAGGTTGTTGTTTGTTCTCTGTAGGCTAATCATGAAGTTAGGAAACACTGCCATTGTAATTAGCTCTGATCTTAGTGTGGGTGATATGGTTATGGAGCGGCCAAGGCCAAATGCTAGCAGTTAAGTACCAAAGACAAAGCGTGTAGGGTTTTTCAGTAGTCAGTGGACTCCCAGTGATATATTGTTATGGATTACAAATGATGATTGCTTAGAATTGAAATAGTTGTGAAGTTACCAAAGTATAATTGAGTTTAAATTAAAAAAGAATCTAGGTGTGGTGAAAAAGACCTGACTTGAGTCACGTGTTGGATAGTTATGGCCCATCACCCAATCACCAGATCATGAGCCCTTGCCCAATGCATAGGCTGGGAACCCCATAACCATAGGAAAGGCCAGGTAGTTGTGAAAAAGGACCATGTGATATCATCAAATTTATGTACTATAAGTTTCTTTCTGGACTTGCCTAAAAGAAGTCTATTTATCAAGATGTCTGATTTAAAGAAGGTGAAATGCAGACTATTTGATATATTAATACCTACAGATCAAGGGGCGCCTGGGTGGCTCAGTTGGTCAAGCTTCGGACTCTTGATTTCACCTCACGTCATGATCCTAGGGTCACGGAATCAAGCACCTTGTCAGGCTCCATTCTCAGCGTGGAGTCTGATTGTCCCTCTCCCTCTCCCTCTGCCCCTCCCCACTGCTCATGCACATGCTCTCTCTCTCTCTCAGATGAATAAATAAATCTTAAAAAAAATTATCTACAGACCCAGAACACTATTGTATTTCATTAGTCATACGACTTAATTTTATCCAAAGTACATCTGCCGGTGTGCCTGAAAATTCATCTGTGGCAATCTTCCCAGTTATTGAATACATAGCTGAATCAACAATTAGCAGAATAATACATTGTCTCCCTGATCCATTGAATGAGCACTTTTTTTTAAATAGTAGGAAGCCCTTAGAATTGCCACTCTATATAAAATTGAAAAATCAAATGAAATGCCATATCCTCTATGAAAACATAAGCCAGTTTGTGTCAGTTTCAAGGACTTAAAATATACAGTGGGTGTTTGTATTTGTACTTACTTATCCCAATTAAAGTTTCCTTTGTCCTGTACAAAAGAGAGGTTTCTGAGAATGACAGTGATTACTGTATATTTAACAGATGAAGATTTAAATGTTAAAGTCTCTTTACTAGAGAAAATCAACAGAGACCATCACACACAAAAAATGGAGCTACTATTATAGCAAATGCATTTCTCTTTCTCCAGTAAATGAACAATACAAGAATAATCTTGCTTTCATTTTGGGAGGTATGGTACTACATATTCACTGTCTTACGTAAGGGCTACGTTAACTCTCTCTCTTTGTTTCTCTGGAATCTTCATTACAACACTCTCACCAAACCAATGTCCTGGCCCACTAGATTGTTGAAATCTTGCTCATAGATCTTGGTGAGCAGTAAGGAGCAGTTACTTTATATGTCTTTGTAAGGCACACGCATTTCAAAGGATGGGAGATTTATCCCTTAAAAATTTACCTTTCTACATACTATCCCTGTGAATTTGTGGGGTCAAGTCATGTCAGGATATTCTCACCAAAGTGAAAGATAAATGGCTGCTCCTTGAACTACATTTTTCAGCAAAGTGTCTTCTTGCTGGGTATCTTTGGATAACGGGGGAAACATATACCATATTATTTGGGTGAGTTATCCCTTCCTATTTGCCAACTACCCATAATGTTCCTCCTTTTGAGTGTGACCCAGAGTGAGAGAAGGCTGTTGTACCAATCCAGCTGGCACTCCAAAACAGCTCTCCTATTTGGGCTATCTGGACTGAGTAAATCCAATTGTGCCATGATGGGATGTGCTTCTGGTATTCTGATAGTAGAATCACAGTATAGAATGTCTATGGCTTTAGAGAAAAGCAATGACCTCTTCGGAAAACAATTAATTTTCTTTTGAAATCCAGTTTCTGTTTGGCAACTTGGGTCTAGGAGTGATTGCATTTCTGATTAAGGGAACATAAATTCCTCCCCGATTCATGCAACCATCATCAACTGGGTGTTGTTTGATCCTCTAAATCAGAAAGTTAGGTATGCACAGCAGCCTAACATCATCAAGGGGAAGCGACATTGACAGAGCAAGATGAGGCTCAATCAGTTTCTGAAAGCACAAAATGTTATACGTGCAAGTAGCTCCCATTTGTGATGCATGTGTTCCTGCTAACTGCCACCTCTTACTTGATCCATACACATGGCTACATGGGGTGTTTCTCATTGTCAGTTGACAGGGGAAAAAACTAAGCTGGATACTCATTCAGTTTCTGCATGACATGTTGGCCTTGGTTGGAAGTGGACTGTTGCTGCATTGTATCTCATAGAGGAGTGCCATGAAGGACAATAGGGGAAGTAAAGCCTTACTGTGGGAAGAACTTCAAGCGATATGACTGGTCATTCATTTTACCTGGAAGGAGAGATGATGAGAGATATATGGACCTAGACTGATTCAGGAATAGTAGCTAAAAGGTTGAATGGATGCTTGGGGTGTCAGAAGGGAGAAGTCTGAAGAATACAAAACAAGAAAATCTGAGCAAAAGACTATGAGATGGACCCTTTGAAATGAATTCAGAATTGATATTGGTGTGCTGGGTGAACACTCAGAAATGAGCATGTGTTGCATAGGAGTCTTTTAATAAAGAGGTAGCAATGTTGACCCAGATGTCATTCAGCTCCTTCCTCCACTGTCCCACTGCTTGCACAATTGGCTCATGAATAGTGTGTTCAGGTAGCACGAAGGGAAGTTTTGTGTGGGTTCAAAAACATAGTATTACTCTCAACAAAACTGAATGGCCACCAATACTGCTGACAGCCCAATCTGCCCATAGAATGATGCTGAACCATCTATATGATAATAGCATATGACGTCCATCCTGCCAACTTGGTGGTAGGGTAATTATATTGAACTCCTTTCTTCGTGGGGGAGGGAGAAGTGATATATCTTCACTGGAATAGATCTATGAATGAATTCTTTCCTTCCCACCATGCTTTTGCCAGACCCACCACGTGTGCAATTACTGTATGCCTTGTTCTATATCAGTTTATCATGCATAACATGGCTTTTGAACAAAGAAATTATTTTTCAGCAATGAATTGAAAGAAAGAACTGAGTATAGGCTTCTGCAACAGTGGAATGATCAAACTGAATATTCCGTATATTTAATTATGGAACCATTTGGGTGCCTTATGAAGTTACATTTCTTTCCTCAAGGAAGGGGCAAATGTTCTGAACCAATGACAAATTCCTTGTTTCTTCATTGCTAGTCTGGTAATGATTAGTGTTGTTCTCCAAGTATTTCTAGCTCTGCCCCCTCCAAGTGCCATGGTAGGATTGCACTTTCCTATTCTGTTGGTTAGGTGTGTCCATGTGACTTTCTCTGGATGAATAAAAGAGCAGAAGTCACTTCTGTGCAGAAACTGTTAAAGTCAGTTCATGATGATGATGATTATTTTTTTAAAGATTTTATTTATTTATTTGACAGAGAGAGACACAGTGAGAGAGAGAACACAAGCAGGGGGAGTGGGAGAGGGAGAAGCAGCCTTCCTGCTGAGCGGGGAGCCTGATGCAGGGCTCGATCCCAGGACCCTTCAGCTCGATCATGACCTGAGCTGAAGGCAGATGCTTAATGACTGAGCCACCCAGGTGTCCCAGTTCATGATTATTCTTATTGGTACTGTAATCATGGAAGCCTGCGTCATGGTGGCATATCACTAGCCCTGGGGAATCTGAATTATGTTGAAGAGCAGTGTGTCATGCCTTTAGTGAAACATATATATTTGTTGTGTTGCCTTGGGACACTTATTTTGAGTTGCCTTGGGAATTTTATTTTTGCTTGTTATTATACTATTACTTGCTATAGTACTCACTTATAGCTGTGATACCAACATGTAGCTGATTCAGAACTTTCTTTGTAGCAATATAAAATAATAGTAGAATGTTTTATTTTTATAGCAAACCCTTATGTACTGATTGCATAGCCCTCTAAGTATTAACTTTTGGCCATGAGCTAAAGTTAGACTAATGTCCATGAACTATGAAAAAAAAAAAATCCTATAGGAATAAATGTAAGGATTAAAAATGGTCATTGCCTAAAATTATCTCTAAAAATCAGAGTTTAGGAAGACTTAGCCAATTATCTTTTAGTTTCCAAAAAATTAGTCGCCAAATATTATTTCCTTTTTATGAATCAGAAAAATCCAAAACAAAAAAGCAGGATGATTGGCATAGGACCACAGCAGAAAGTAAAGTAGTGCAGGAATGAGACTCCACCCTTGACCCTGTCCTGACAGCTTCTGACTGGAAGTCTAGTGTCACGCCATTGACATTTACTGCTGAGAAGGCTTTGGGCCTCTGGCATATCTTTCCAGGTTAGTAGGGAGTCATTTTTTTCTTTCTTTTTTAAAAAAAATTATTTATAAGAGAGAGAGAGAGCACAAGCAGGGGGAGTGGCAGGCAGAGGGAGAAGCAGGCTCCCCACTGAGCAAGAAGCCTGACGAGGGACTAGATCCCAGGACCCTGGGATCATGACCTGAGCTGAAGGCAGACACTTATCCAACTGAGCCACCCAGGTGTCCCAGTAGGGAGTCATTTCTAAAGCCAGGCCTCTATGAGCATTGTGGAGAATAGTTAAGCTAAAATATTGTCTTGCATAAATTGCTGGTTAAATAAAGATTCTTATTGAATTATCCAGATAATAAGGTATTTGCTTTATGTAGATGCTATGACATAAGGATTTTTTTTTAATTAAAATTTATTTTAAAAACTTTTAATCTGAATTCCTTACTATCTACAGGTGTTCTGTTTTCGGGACATCAGCATACTTAAAGAATGCCTGTTTACTTGATTTTTCTGAGTATGTTTACTTATCTCTATACGTCTAAAAATTGCACTTTGGATATATTTAAAAAATATGTCTTTCAAAAATTCAAATCAAAACTATTCGTAAAAAGTATTTTTTCCACTTGAATTTCTAATTAAAGTAAAATGAAATGCAATTTTACTATAAAAATCAAGGCTTTTCCATTTCATAAAAACTC
Organism: Mirounga leonina; assembly: GCF_011800145.1. NCBI lineage: Eukaryota > Metazoa > Chordata > Mammalia > Carnivora > Phocidae > Mirounga > Mirounga leonina. Next base: position 5,598,891 of record NW_023270431.1, read on the forward strand.
AGAGACTGTACTCTTTCTTCCCACACCATAGAAAATCAACATATTTTACTGCAAAGTTTTCCACACTGAAAATATTATCAAATACTAAGTATAATAGTCCATGCCTTAGTCAACATCTTTTTGGAATGATTTAAATTTCCAAAATGTTCATGAAAAATTCTAGAATTAGAGCTAGTGTCACTAATGTGAGGACAACATAAAATTTGCTTAATTCTTTTTTTATAAAGATTTTATTCATTTATTTGACAGAGAGAATGAGATAGAGAGAGAGAGCATGAGAGTGGGGAGGGTCAGAAGGAGAAGCAGACTCCCTGCTGAGCAGGGAGCCCGATGTGGGACTCCATCCGGGGACTCCAGGATCATGACCTGAGCCGAAGGCAGTCGCTTAACCAACTGAGCCACCCAGGCGCCCCAAAATTTGCTTAATTCTTCAAAAAGATTTATTTATTTATTTTAAAGAGAGACAGAGCATAATTGGGGGGGGAGTGCAGAGGAGGGAGAGAATCTCAAGCAGACTCCACACTTAGTGCAGAGCCCTATGTGGGACTCTATGTCACCACCCTAAGATCACAACCTGAGCTGAAACTAAGTTGGACGCTCAACTACTGAGCCACCCAGGCACCCCCTAATTTGCTTAATTTTTTTTTAAATAATTGGGATAAACTGCTTTAAACTCTTCTTTCATAGAATCCTATTGTCATTAGAGTTCAGCTTACTTCTTAATGCTCAAATCTACTTGAAGTTTCCATGTCTCATGTCCCTTAAGCTTTGGAAAGACAGGTGTAGGCATATCCACTCTCTATTGTCAATAACTGTGAAAATGAAACAATTTTTTTCCCTTTCCTCTCAATTCAGGAAGACTTCTGGAGTATTATAGATAAATTTAACCCATGATCCCAATCTTCTGTCTCATTTGCTTCTTTTCACATTTTTGAGAATTGGCAAACTTGCCTAATAATTGAGGTCACACAAAACAAATTACAAATTTGACGGTTTTATAATTCTGGGGGAAAAAAAAACATGTATCTCTTTTCCTTAACTACTTAAGACTAACTCAGTGGTTAACTTGATGTGCTATTACATATTATTCCCAGTATGCAACTATAGCAAGTAGAAATGGCTTAATTTATTATTTTAAGAAATGTTTTTATTTTTATTTTTTATTTTTTAAAGATTTTATTTATTTGAGGGGGAGGGGAAGGAGCAGAGGGAAAGGGACAAGCAGACTCCCCGCTGAGCATGGAGCCCCCATGTAGGGCTTGATCCCACCACCCTGAGATCATGACTTGAGCCGAAATCAAGAGTCGGAAACTTAACTGACTGAGCCACCCAGGCTCCCCAAGAAGTGTTTTTAAATTTCTTATTATATACAAATTAATTCACAATTAATGCACAAGTTGGCAAACAGCATGTTAATGTGGAGGCACCAGATATGATGATCCAGATAGGAGTCATGTGTGATGTTAATTTTAACAGAGTTTAGATCTTATATACCTTCATGTACCTAGTACAAGGTTCTCCCCAGAGCAGACACTCAATATGTGCATTTTGTTTAATTAAATGAATAAATGATTATCCAGATATTTCATAGAGAGTAAGATAGGCATTTTATATGAACTTGTAAATTAACATGTTATTTTCTAGAGCCAAATATAAGGTACTTTAGGGGAACCTGAGTGGCTCAGTCAGTTAAGCGTCTGACTTGGCTCAGGTAGTGATCTTAGGGATGGAACCCCATGTGGGCCTCCCTGCTCAGCGGGGAGTTTGCTCCTCCCTCTCCCCCTGCCCCTCCCCCCCCCACTCTTTCTCTCTCTCTCTCAAATAAATAAATAAAATCTTTAAAAAAAAGTATACGTAGGGGCACCTGGGTGGCTCAGTCGTTAAGTGTCTGCCTTCCGCTCAAGTCATGGTCCCAGCGTCCTGGGATGGAGCCCCGCATCTGGCTCCCTGCACGGCGGGAAGCCTGCTTCTCCCTCCCCCACTCCCCCTGCTTGTGTTTCCTCTCTCGCTGTGTCTCTCTGTGTCAAATAAATAAATAAAATCTTAAAAAAATAAATAAAAAATTAAAAAAGTATGTTACCACTAAACTATAGTGTTAGTTTTATTTTATTCTGCAGTTTATTTCCTGTACTTCCTTGTTTCCTAGCAATTCTGTGAAGTATTTTAAGTTAGAAAAAACACTAAAAAGTGGATTTAGGAGACATTAAGTTTTTATTTTTAAATATCTGTACTATCTTGGTTAAATCATGACAGCTATAAGGGTTTTCATTTGCTCACCTGTGAACTCATGATTTTTATGTAGATTTCTAACACTTTATCCATATTTTGGGAGCTGCAGCCATATAGTAGAAAAAGCAGTTGACTAGAATCAGAAAAATTAGCTTGAAATCTCAATTTACGAAGCTCTGAATATTGGAGAATGAGAAAGAGCTTTCAGAAATTTAACATATAATAAATACAAAATATTTCTAAAAGTATTGGTAGACAATAAATATCAAGGATGTTTCCCAGAAAAAGAGAGAGAAAGAGGCAAACCAAGAAACAGATTCTTAACTATAGAGAACAAACTGATGGTTACCAGAGGGGAGGTGGGTGGGAGGATGGGTTAAATGGGTGATGGGGATTAAGGAGTGCACTTGCTGTGATAAGCACCAGGCGTTGTATGGAAGTGTTGAATCACTATATTGTACATCTGAAACTAAATATTATACTATATGGTAACTAACTGGAATTTAAATAAAAACTTAAAGAAAAGAATGTTTCCTAGAAAGTTGGAAGGAAAATGACAAATCATCAGAAATTTTAGGAAAGAAAAGAAACTTAATGAATCAACCTAAGAGGTCCATTGCCTAACAGCAATTCCAAAGGGCAGCAGACAATGCAGAGATTGGCATTCTCAAAAAATAATTTAAGAAAATTTCCCATAATGGAGATAAATGATTCTCCTATTTGCAAGGCCCCTCAAGTACCCAGCATAAGGAAGAAATAAACAACAAACAAAAATGGACAAGCTACCGCAAAGCACATCAGAGTAAAACTTCTTTATTTTTGATGTTTTTTAAAGTTCTATTATGATGTGCTTTCTGGAGACAAGGCTCTGTTAACAAGGAGATAAACCAGAAAAGAGGGAGACATGAGATTTAGGAAATAGGAGATCTACCAAAAACAAGTGATGAAAGAAGTCCGAGGTCTAGAGAGAAACCATTCATTTTGGGATAAAAACATGGAGTATTCCATGAGGAAGATATCTGGAAAAACCTCAGGCCAGTGGAATGTTAGATAGGATTAAGCATTTAGGAAGTTTAAAAATGCAATTAACTGCAGAAAATAAACAATCTCATACAAAGAAAGAATAACATGTAATTGCAATTATAGTATTTTACTTGGCTCTGTAGTAGATTCACCTAGGGAAAATTTGCTTTGCCATGCCAATATAAACTGTTAATTTAACAAAGAATGTGCTAGCAAGAGAATGGGTAAAAGAAAATGTCTAAAACTGACAAATCAAGAATCATTTGTGGATGTATATTATTTAAAATAGAAAACTATCAGAAGACACATCTGAAAGAGAAAGAAAAGTCGTTAACGGATGAGGGTTCAAGGATAGGAAGGTGAATTAGGGCCCCCTTGATTTTGTTTAAAGCTTTTGTCCTATTTGATTTTTTTTAGAAAATACGTGCATCAGTTAGTGTGATAATAATGGATCTAGGATAAGAATTAGCAGAGCCCTAAAATATTGGTGACCAGAACAGTGGTGTTACACAGGAGCATGGCTGAGCTATTTAATTTCTAACTGTGTGCTCAATTGTAGCTTATAGCCACAACCTCAACAACCTCTCATAACCTCTGTAATGTTGGAGAAAGTGTAATTAATTTGGGACTGTTTCTATCCTAGAGTACTGAGGCAGACATTAGGCACTGTTGCTTTTAATAATGGCCCCTTCCCAAGAGAGTGGTAATGAGGATTAAATGAGTTACTGTATGTAAAGTGTTCAGAAAATTGCACAGCATACATGAAGTGATAATAAGGGCTGGTTATTAGTATCAATACATACATTTGTAAAAATGCACATGCCATGATGGAAATTTTGTTTGATCTTAATTGTGAATCTATGTAATTAAGAATGTAGAGGGACAGAAGAATCAATGTCGCCATCAATTCATAGTTATTTGTCAAGATTTCAAAACATGAGGCAAAATATGTTTTGGGGGTTGCTATTCGAGTGCATGTGGGCAAACACACTAATTTGTCCAAGACTTTTTTTTAATAAGAGAGCATATATTTTGTTTCCTTTTAAGCAGAATTATAACCAAACTTTACTTGGAAGTAGTATTAAGAAGTAGAAGACTCTATTATGCCCATTTGAAATGACTCTGGGATTTCTGATATTCCATGCCTAGTTTTAACTTAAATTGATACCTGCATGAATCTGATAATTATTCAGTTTTAGGATTTTTAAATTTGCATTGAGCTTTGCTTCCATTATACTACTGTAAATACAGAAGTCTAATCCTTAGAACAGACCTATGGAGATAGGGGACATTATTTTATTTTTAGTATGTAAAATGGGACAAATGATATATTTTAGACATTATGAATAAAATTTACAGACTTTTTTTGGTACTCAGAAAAAAACAGATGAAGTTAATTTCTTTTCTAATTAATAATTACTGCTTTCTAAAAGATTAAGAACACTACTAGTATGTCAGTAGCTCTCACTTATTCCCTGACTTTTTATGTATCAATAAACTTCTCTTCAAATTTTTTGTCACTCACTAAAGATCTACATGGATTATATGTATATTTCAGACATTTAAATATTCTTAAACATATTAATTTTTTTCGTATTCGTGAAATCCCATATGCACTTCCAGAAGTCAAAAACAATGTACTCTTTTCAGGTGCTCCTTTAAAACAATCATTGATTACACATCCAACCTCTTTGGAATGATGTGTGTCTGACCACACAAAGTGCTACTTTGAAACCCCATCTTACTTGTTCTCACAACAAAGGTATATACTATGAACTGTTAAATAATCCCCAATATTTATGAAATGCTTGGTTAAACAGGAAATGGTCTACTTGTCTAAATAATGCACAAGTCCACTTTAATAACACATCACCGTGCCACCCGAGAAATTGCTCTCCATTCGTAGATCAGTAAAAGAGAGACTGAAATGTCTTCAAATCTTATCTGGCTTTATAATATTGTGACTAATGATGGTAAGGCGAAAAGGAATCAAAAAGGAATACTTACACCATTTAGATAAGTATGGCATATGGTTTAATCAGCAAGTACTATTAATAAGAGATTACCATTCATTGACTAGATCATGAGTAAAAATATTAATTTTTGTGTATGATCTGAGATCCATGGATTCTACTTTGTTGGGCCAATTTGATAGTGATGGTCCCAAATGGTTTGAGTAGTAGAGCAGATGTAGTGACAAATCAGCTTGCAATGAAATTATACTCTTTGTAGTGGTCAAAAAAGAGAATTGGGGGGGCGTGAATATGAATTTTAGTGAACTGGTGATTTCCTTTTGGGACTGTTTCATGTTCCCTCCAAAATGTTTTTGAGAATTGTACAGATTCCTCTGGGAGGCTTTTCTTCTTTATATACATGAGTGTTAGGGGAAGAGAGAAAAGTCTCACTCGTCAGCTCAATCAAGTGAAACAACATATACTACAAAATAAACATCTGGTACATACAATTTTCACAGTCATTTTGTGATATTGTGCAAAATATATAGACCCCTCAAATAATACCTGATATATACATTTACCCTGCAACTAACTCAAATCAATGATTTATTTGACAACCGCTTTGTATATTCTCTATGTTGCTTAATATTTCTATTTTATTTCTAACAGTGTTCTTGCTGCTATATCCAGAGTTACTAAACTCCAGATATACCATAGATAATTTACATTAAATATGTAAAAATGTTCCTGAGCAGATAGACCATCTCACTTCCTTCTGAACTGAATTTCCTCTAATATAAAGATTTTATCAACTTAATTTCATATGATCAGAGTAAAGGGGATTCACACACACACACACACACTCACATACACACACTTATTCACACATACTCGCTCATATGCACACAAAATAAATCTAGTGGTAGTTTCAAGTAATACTTTGCACCTCAGAGCTGAGATCTTTATAATTGTTATCAAGCAGACAAAAACCATTTTTTTCCTATTTAATTTTTCTTATCAGTTCCAGTGGAGGTTTTAATGAGCAAAGGAATGGTCAATATGCAAGTGAAAGAGACAAATAGCATCTTTAATTCATATAGTAGAAAAAAGGTTCCTGACTAATGAAGAGTTTACTGAAACAAAATATCCAGAATGACTTCCTTTGATACTAGAGTTCACAAGCAGTTATAGTTTCAGGAACAAAATTATTCAGAAGATTGTTTTCCAGTCACATCACATTAATGTGCTGCTTTAATTAGTTCCCTTGTAGAATATAAAGATAATTTTATGAGTTCATTACCTCATAATAATTCATCTGATATGTTTAATAGCAGAAATCTGATTACTGATTAACCTAATGAGGAAAAATAAACAGAAATAAAAAATGTTTTAAATGCTACATTTAGTCTTAAATGTATTGTTATTCAAGTTCTCTTAATTCAATGCTCCAACATGATTTATGCATTGGAGATATATAATTTTCAGGAAATCCATAAAAGACAAAGAGCAAACCCTATTAGTGTATCTAAACAATGCAGTTGTTTAGACTGGGTGAGCACAAGGGAATACAACTAGGAGGCACTGGCAAATGAGGATACCCATGAGAAAGAACACTACCTCCAACTCCTCCTTTCATACAGATGAACTTCCTTGGTATTTATGGTATTAAGAAATGACATTTACAACTCTTGTGCTAGCTAAGTTTCTGGAAAAGTATCATACCGGCTCCCTCACCATCTCACCACCAATGGGCTTTGATTTGTCCTTTAATCTCAGTTCTCAGGTGAAAGATAGAAAAATGAGAATGAGTCATCCATAAGACTAAAATAAGTAAAATAAATATTAAATTATTTATAAAGATGTTATTCATTTTGATACTTATTCCAACTGCTTAAAACCTGAAATTGCATAAAGGGGAGATAATATTGGAGAAAATTATTTCTATGAAAATAGTGAGGCTGCTTCTAAAGTAAAGTAGCAGTTTATTACTTTATACAATGTGAAACGTGTCTGTTGGATTAGTCTCTTCCTAACACAGTCATCTGTAAGATTGTAATGATACAGAAGACTTCTCCATTATCTTTAACTCCAATTGCCTCAACATGTGCGCGTGCGCGCCTACACGCACAAACACACACACACACACACGCACCGATCCACAGCCCACAACCTAGCAGTCTACAGAGAACTGTGCTAATAAGAACTAATGAAAAGAACATAATAAATAGCTGCTATTACAAGACCTCTATTATATCATTATCTGATTCAATGGGCTATAAGTGATGTATTTTATTCTTTGCCTTTATCTAAAGTTGCAGTCAAATTCTCAGTTAGATGTGTAACTTATGTGTTTATATTTAGAACTACACTTACAAATTCTGCATGAAACATTTATATAATTCCAAAGCAATCATTCTTAGACATTCATAATATGAATTATTTCCAACCCATCCAATTAGTTAATTTTTACTTTAATGCCAGTGTATGCATGCATCTACTTAAAACATGGTTCATAGATAAGGTAACAATAAGTCCATTCAAACACAATCCTGAGATATAAGTTGGTAATTATGATTGCATTACTCTTGTTAAGAGTTTGCTTTCTGTTGTTTATAAGACTAAAAGTGTAACCAAAACAAACAAAAACTACAGATAATTTTGAAACCCAATTACTTGCAGATAGTCTTATTTCTTTAATATTTAGTCAAATACTAAATATCTAAGATAATATTACATTATCTGTCTAAACAAGTTAGCAATGTCACAGTTTCAGGCTGAGAAGCATTCTTTTATATTAAAAATAGACAACAAGAAAGCATGCAGTGTTTATGTTAAATTTCTTTTCCCCAAAGAGTTGACTTGAGCGAGATGACCTCCCAGCTGAAGAATGAAGTCTGGAAAATGAGGACCAGAAGTTGTAGTGGTTGTTAGTGGGAAGCAGGGATGAGGAGATAATTTTATACAGGTGGTTGATGAATGATGGAGGTGGAGGCATTTTAGGAGGCACGGACAGTTAGTATTTGGGAAAGAAAACACTCTACCTGTGTAGCCCAGCGAATTGTCATCATTATCAGAGGTGGGGATTGGCGTCCCGTTGTCGTTCCCCCTCTCTAGGTCTTCAGGGTCTGTCGGAAACAACACCAGAGCTGCTGATGGGGTCACAGGAGTAAGGGTAGTTGCCATTTCGATCACAGCATGTCCAGACACAAGTAAATCCACATGTGACAGAAAAACACACAGGGACAACACACAGCACACTTCCTCCTTGCCCCTCCTGCAGCATACTAAGCCGCATGGACGTCTCAGCATCCTGGCTTACAGTTTCTACTCCTTCTCCTTAATTTCCCTAATTCTCGGCTCTGCCTGCACCTTTGCTGCACTTCAAAGCTGGCGGAGGGCTCTGACTGCCCTCTGTGAGGCCGCCAGCAGGACTGAGGGAGCATATGGAGGAGCGAGAGGGCAGGGTGGCTGAATGCTAGCATTGCTAATTTTCCACCTTATTGTTAATCAAAGCTATTGACTGTGATCACTCCCCATCATCGCTTCATCTCCTGCCAATTACAGGCTCAAGGGACTGTACCTCAAATGGGGGGGGGAGGGTGTGGGGAAAAATAGGGTCTTGTCAAATAACAGGGTGGATGATAAAAATGTCATACTTCTCCCAAGCAACAGTAAAGAAAGCAGTGTGCATCATCGCATCCTTCGGAAGGCGACAATTTGTCATCTTAAAGGACGGAGTTAAATTTACTGAAACGAAGGCATAAGTAAAACAACACTTAACTTCGGATATTTCAGGTTGGATATTTTAAAACCTCCCCAATTGCTCGAGATTCTATATCACAACCATCCAGATAAGTATTTTCCTTCCCTTACTCTTGTTTGTCTTGAATAAAAGGAATGCTTTTTATGCTTTGCCCAACGACACCACTACTAATTCCCTGAGTGCTCAGTCACTGTGTATGTCATATCTATGTGTGTTCGATAAATATGAGCAGAGTATCTAGCTTCGTAGCTGCTAAGCAGACACAGACACAATAAAATCCAAGTGTGTACCTCCTAAATCGAATACCGTAGAGTCATAGGTCATTCATGTGGAGGGGTTCTGCAGGCTTTTTATCACCTTAAACAGCATCTACAGAGAATTTCTCGGTCTGAGCAGTGAAGGAGCACAGCTGTTTACTCGAGGAAAAAAGTATGTCACTTATGACTGAGGCAGCAAGTACACGCAGGTAATGCCCCTCTAGAAACATCACAGGGGTCATTAATTCTGTGCTCCTGCTAGTTTTTTAGCTAGGTTGACACATTTTGTCTTACACACAGCTCTTCAGGGATGATTTAGAAATTTTTAAAAGAGGATACAAAATCTAGTATGAGTCACTTCGTGGCTTTTTGCATGTAGTGTATTTATCCACTCTATCTCCCTGCCTCTCCTTCCCAGCTCATGTGTCATATAATTAAGCTGATGTGGCTCACATGAAGAAAAAAAAAAAGGTGTGGATCTGTGCAGACTAAAAGGAAATGCTCATTATTGCTCTATTCATCCTTGCCTTTCCAGTGACGGCTGTTGTCATATTTTTCCTTAAAGTCAAGTCTGGAAGTGGTATAGCAGGAAAAGCGTCCACTTTCGACACCCCCACCACCACCCCCCACCAAGCCTGTTAACTTATTTGTATGCATTAATTGTTTAAGGCAGTTTTAAGTCACATCAATAAGAGAGAATGGGAAACAGGCATTTTTTGTGTATTTTTCCCCAGTGTTAGCACAATGTTCTGCCACAAACTAAGTAACCTTGCTCAAGTAGCTAACCAAATAAAAGAGGTTGATGCAGGAGGATAAATAGAAGGTCCTGGTTCAAATGTATTAAAAGCCTTTTAAGGAAACCTCCCCTGCTTATCCACAATATTGTGTTAAAAGATATGAAGCATTTAGGGTCACCTTAATTTTTCAGAGTAATTACCTTTAGTTACAACTGTAGCTTTTCGAAGGAAATACTACCTTTAATTTACGATGGAATATTTTATTTAATGTATATGCATACATTTGTAATCACTGTGTTAAAAATAAAATAAAAATCTATCCACATCAACAATGTGAAAAAAACAAAACAAACAACAACAACAAAAACAATGTGAACTCAGTTTGACTATACACTATCATAACTTTTGCATGCTTTGTTATTGAATGTTCCCTGACAATGAGGATATTACAAAAGCAATAGCAATGAGGAAAGAAAGTTCACTATCATTTCAAACTAGATACTTAGAACTGTTTAAGGTAGAATTTTTCACCCATGTCTAACTTATCCTGAGTGTTTTTAAAATTTGCTTTCTTGTCCCCACCCATCACCCTTCTGACCCCTTCTTAAGCTCAGGAAAGAATAGACTTTGCATTAATCAATGAATCTTACCGTATCTATGAAGCACATTCTATCTACTCAGGACTGCCTTTAATTAACAATATGCTAGACCTAAGGAACAAAAGATGCCATTTTGCTAACTGCACTCATTTTCTCTTCTCCCTTCATGTCAAAAGATAATTATAACAGTAAATAACCATTTGACTCATTGCACATGAGCTTTAGGACTAATCCAAAAGATATTTATTTAAACTTTTTGTTAAATAGTATTGATTATGCGAGCCATGGAATAGAACACAATGAGGCAGGAGGTTATTTAATGCTTACAATGTCTGAAGGTACAATTCTTGTACCCCAAGATTGAATTTAGGGCCATCCACACTTAAATTGACATACGTGTGGCTGCAATTGATGAAAGATACCATCACATCTAGAATTGCCCTGTCACTAAGGGTGCTGGGTTCTAAGTGCCCGACGCCCCCATTAGACCGAATTCCCAAGGGTCAGGTAATCTGTCTGCATCACATTAGTACACACAACACCTTATACTGGACCTGCAACATTCTACAGTCTTAGACAGTTTTTTTTTCCCTTTAAGATAATAAACGAATTAATGAACAGATGGTAACCAAGAATGCATATCTCACTTAACTAATAGGCTCTCAATCTGAAACAACTTGAAAATACAAAAAATTTGTTATAAATTAACTCAAATGCTAATGTACTCCCTATATACCCAATATCTGTAAAGGCAAAGAAAGCATTTTTTTTTTCCAATATAAAAGGAAGTCTTAAATCATAAAATTGTAGACATTCAGGGTTGGAAACATGTCAGATGGACTTTCACCACAACCTTCCATCAGATATACATATTCTTCTGAATTTAGTGGTCATTTGACCTTTAGTGCTTTTCAAGGCAACCAATTCCAATTTGACAATTAAGACCTTTATTTTATGTTAGATTTAAAAAAAAAAGCTGTTTTCTAGATGCTAATTCTAACATGTGGGGCCCAAAGGAACGGATACCTTATCTATGAAAGCCTGTTCCCCTCCCAACCTTCCTTAAATACTTGTGTTTCATAGGACTCCAGACTTTATCTTTTCATTGTTCAACATACTCTGTGTAGATATCTTCATTGAGGCTCATGACTAAAACTCTTCTTTTTTTTTTTTTTAATAAGACGATGCAACTTCCACATTTCTTAATTGGATGTTCAACCAATGACTGAATCTTATGTCCACTGCTTATTTGACTTATGAGGATTCCAAGAAACCTCATACTTTCTCTCACTAAACACTGAACTCATCCTCTTTTCTTTCAGACTACTCCTTTCCTATATTCCCTGTCTTATTAAGGAAGTCATCATTGTACTATATTTTTAATATTTTAGAATTCAGTGAGATGTTAGCATCTGGGGTTAAAACTGAACTCTTGCCCGTAGACTTGTTGTTATAGATTTTGCTACACGATTTATTTTTATTTTTATTTATCTTTTTAGAGTCAGTTGTATGCCAAACTTAAAGCTATAAGATTTTATATTATATATTTATAAAATTATGCATAACCATATAACATACATATTATTTATATAAGACATAAAATGTACGAGTGGGCCACCTTGTAACAGTCTTTCACAGATTTAGTAAAAGTGACACCGATAACAAAAAGGAATAAAGACCTATAGCTTCCAAAAAAAAAAAATCAATAGCTTCCTTTACAATGGAAATTATGTCTTTTAGGAAATATTTTCCTTAAATATAACATTTATTAAAGGTGATAAAACTTTATTTAACGATAAATTAAATGTAAGTTTGAAATTTTTTAATCTGCATAATACTACTTTGATTAAGATTTCTCCAACACCTATATCAAATTATAATGGAAACTCTGAATTAGAAAAATCATTGTATTGCAACCTCTGATAAAATATTCATTCAGACAACCATCATCAATGGGTACTAAATCTATCAGGTGAAAAATGGTAGGGGACAACATACTTCACAGTGTCAAAGTATCACCCCAGAGATTATTTGCTAACTGCAAAGGGGGAAATATACTTTTATAATGGGTAGATCTGGCAGTCCCCACTTGAGCTCAGTAATCAAGCTTAGTCTCCAGTAATGGTGGGGAAATAAGAGTGGAAAGCCGGTAGTGTGATACAGTATACAGCATCACCTATAAAGCATCCATGCTAACAATGCTTGCTCTGAATTCAGTCAAGACTTAAGACCCAACTTAAAATCTACCAAAAAAGAAAATATATATCCGTTAGCATACACATGTATAATAATTGATAGGTGAATTATCTTTAACTTACTTTCAAATGGTTTAGGAATAGTGTATTGAGAGGATTAAAGCAACTATGGCATAATATTAACAATTACTCATTCTGTTATGAAAAACATCCCAAAAAGTTTAGAGGATGGTAGGTGAAGACTGAGTGGTCTAAAGCTTTCTCTACGATGTGCAGCAGAAATTCACGTGATGATGCTTCACTTTCATTGGTGACATCATTACAATAGCATCAATACTCATATTTGTACTACCATTCAACCCACATTTCTCTAAATTGTTCATCAGGCTATGATAGCCAGGGTTACACTGTGGAAATGTAGAGACCTAAGGGGAGATTCTGTTGTGTAAATTCAATTTCATTTGTTTATTTTTAATTTTTAAGTTGGGTTTTAAATTCACAGTCAAAACACTGGAGTTTTCATCTGTACCCCTTCTTTCTGTCATATTCAGCTATGTAAATATACGTCAACAATAATAGCTTCTTCCTTCTGCCCTACTGTAATGTGTCAAGATGGTTTCTTTATAGATTTGCATTATCACTGTGCAGGGTTTTGGCATTAATTGACATTTTGAAGATGACCATTAATAAAAGATTAGGGAAAAGCAAATGAATATAAACTACTATCAATATGAGAATTGTGTTCTACAAATTGGATCAATTCTCATTGATTCTTGCCTACTAATCAAGAGGAATGCAGGCAATGGGTACTTTAAATGGAGTACTGAGAACATTTAATTAGAAACCCAGGCAATGAATTACAGAATTAAATACAAAAACTATGTTTGTGAAGCTTTATATCGGTGTCACAATTTTACAAGCTCAAACTAAAGTTAAATTCAAACTTCTGCTTTAATCATATGTGGTTAACATAATTGTGGAGGCTACAATATTATTTGCCCCATTCTTCTGAATTGGAAATAAGGGAAGAAATAAGAATTATGTCATAGAGATGGAGAGGAAAAAAAAATCAGTATGTGTTTTTAGGTAGTACCTACTTAAAATAATTCAGAGAATCAAGTAAATAAAAGATTCATTTACAATGAGGACTGAATGACTTTTTCAGAAATCTATATTGTATAGAACATTAAATTTAATATGTATCAAGTTCTAAAATTGTGCTACAAAATGTTGAGTGAAACCTATTTTTTTAAGCAGCAATATGGTAACAGATAGAAAACAATGTATTACAACTACTTCCAATTTTGCTATTATAAGGAAAATCAAGGTTGCTTCTTTATGTTTCTTTCAAAAATAAAAGGACCATGATTATAATGATCCATGTGAATAATGACTGTGAAAAAATGTTTTTAGATAAAATAAACCAAAATGTTAAAATTGACATATATATGTATTCAAATAATTTTTTTTTTTTGTGAGTGAATGATTATTCCTAAATTTGAAGACTTTATCATCCAACACTGTTGAGGGAAAAAACCAAGAAATACAGAGTGGTTTGGTATTTGACCGAACTAAAAATAGTCTCCATGAGAGAGTAGGTAATTATAACCCATGACCTGAGATGCCAGGATTGTATTAAATGAAAAAGTAGATTTCATACAATGATCTCAAAATATATGTTAATGCTTTTTCTCATTTTCTAATTTAAGTGATTAGATAACTGAATGAATCATATGTCAATAATGAGAAGTAAAAACTGTACTGATTATAATCACAACTAATGTTTACATAATACTTCAGTTTAAAAAATATAAACTACATTATTTTTTAGGTATGTATATTTTCTCATGCAATTCTTACAGGTCTATCATGATTATAGTCATCATCACTAACTGCATCATCTACATTCCCATTTTAGAGATGCTGAAACTAAAGCTCAGAGAAATTCTTTTGCCTCTGTCATGCAACCAGTAAATAGTGGATTTGGAATTCGATTCCAAATGATTTCTGACTCTAAAGCACCTCCTCTTTTCACTACAGCCCATGTCGTCTTTTTACACATCAATCCAATTCTAGGAACTGGATGGAATTTTAATAGTATATAAGCAATAGTACACCAGGTTAGCGATTCTTTTCCAGTCGTTGAACCAAAAGATTGAATAATTTCTCCACTCTATTCCTGAGCTCTGTTAAGCATATCACTGTGGCTTCTTCACTGTCTCCTTTTACAGACAATATAAAATAAAGTATGAAGTTAATAACATAGATGTGTTTAAGCTAGAAATACACAATAAAATATTATTAAAATAGGGGTTTATTATTTTTCCCTCATATTTTTATTTCTTTTTATTGTTTTTTAAAATATTTATTTATTTTAGAGAGATAGAGAGAGAGAATGTGCACATGCAGGAGGGAGTGGGGAACAACAGAGGGAGAAGAAGAAAGAGTCTCAAGCAGACTCTGTGCTGAGCACAGAGCCAAGACGGGGCTTGATTTCATGCCCCTGAGATCAAGACCTGAGCCAAAAGCAAGAGTTAGATGCTTAACTGACTGTGCCACCCAGGCACCCCTCCCACATCTTTTTAAATATGTAAATTTGGGGATCGAACTACTGATTAAATAAAATTAAGATAAATTCAGATTTTTTTTTTTTACTAGTCTGATGTCATTTATTTGGGTTCATAATTCAGTAATCACAGAACTGTGTCCTGAAATTCAGATTTTTAAAAAAGATTTTATATATGTATTTGAGAGAGAGTGAGAGAGCATGAGTGGGGGGAGCATAGCAAGGGGGGAGAGGAGGGAGAAACAGACTCCCCTGCTGAGCAGGGAGCCCAACTTGGGGCTCGATCCCAGGACCCTGGGATCATGACCTGAGCCGAAGGCAGGCCCCCAACTGACTGAGCCACCCAGGCGCCCCATAAATTCAGATTTTTTTTGACAATTACTTTTTAAAATGTATTCTTCAACAACAAAGATTTTCCTTTTGGTATAAGTTTGAGGGAACTTAGAACAGGGGCATGTCTTACTCACCTTCATATGCCTGCCCCTAGCACAGTGTTAAGCACAGAGTAGCTAATCAATACATATATGTTAAATGACTGAATGAAACATTGAGGCATAGTTTTGCTGGAGTCAAGAGTTTAAGAAGAAGGTAAATTTTCTTAATCAATGAATATCAATTATTTCCTTATTTAGGACTTTGTTATATACTTATCTAAAATTATAATCATTGTCATTAGATATGTTGTCTACATATCTACCTAAAATGATAAGTCTAATTTAAAACTACAGATGTTGGCAGGGATGCGGAGAAAGGGGAGCCCTCCTACACTGTTGGTGGGAATGCAAGCTGGTGTAGCCACTCTGGAAAACAGTATGGACATTCCTCAAAAAGTTGAAAATAGAGCTACCATATGACTCAGCAATTGCACTACTGGGTATCTACCCCAAAGATACAAATGTAGTGATCCGAAGGGGTACATGCACCCCAATGTTTATAGCAGCAATGTCCACAATAGCCAAACTATGGAAAGAGCCAAGATGTCCATCAGCAGATGAATGGATAAAGAAGAGTGGTATATATATACAATGGAATATTATGTGGCCATCAAAAACCCCCGGAATCTTGCCATTTGCAATGATGTAGATAGAACTAGAGGGTATTATGCTAAGCGAAATAAGCCAATCAGAGAAAGACATGTATCATATGATCTCACTGATGTGAGGAATTCTTTTTTTTTTTTAAAGATTTTATTTATTTATTCATGAGAGACACAGAGAGAGAGGCAGAGGGAGAAGCAGGCTCCCAAGGAGCAGGGAGCCCGATGCGGGACTCGATCCCAGGACCCTGAGATCATGACCTGAGCCGAAGGCAGACGCTTAACCATCTGAGCCACCCAGGCGCCCGATGTGAGGGATTCTTAATCTCAGGAAACAAAGTGAGAGTTGCTGGAGTGGTGGGGGTGGGATGGATGGGGTGGCTGGGTGATAGACATTGGGGAGGGTATGTGCTATGGTGAGCACTGTGAATTATTTAAGACTGATGAACTACAGACCTGTACCTCTGAAACAAATAATACATTATGTGTTAAAAAAAAAAGAAAAGAAGAAGAAGATAAGAGATAGTAGGAAAGGAAAAATGAAGGGGGGGAAATCGGAGGGGGGGATGAACCATGAGAGACTATGGACTCTGAGAAACAAACTGAGGGTTCTACAGGGGAGGGGGGTGGAGGGATGGGGTAGCCTGGTGATGGGCATTAAAGGGGGCACATACTGAATGGAGCACTGGGTGTTATACGCAAACAATGAATCATGGAATACCACATCAAAAACTAATGATGTAATGTATGGTGATTAACATAACATAATAAAATAAAATAAAATAAAATAAAATAAAATAAAATAAAATAAAATAAAAAACTACATTATGGCAAGTCACTATTGCTGATAGAATAATATATTTCTCCCTTCACCTCTCCCTATATAAATATATACTCTAGGAAATAGAATCTTGTTAACTTAAATCAAGTGAAGGATTTAGTAGTGAAAGTTTTCTTTCTTGTATGTTAAAAAAAGATGATTTACAAATATCCCCCCATAATAAACTGGGTATAAAGGAAAGTGTAGTAAATAGTGATAATTTTTAAAGCCAAAAGAAGTCATAATATAAATAAATAAGAAAGGTATTTAAATACTGCCAGGTAGGTGAACTGTATTTTGGTTTGAGTATTTCAGATATAGATATAAATGTAGGTATATCCTGATGAATGAATGAAATGCATTTTTCTGAGAGGCTGCTCTTAAAACTGAAGTAATATAACACAAATCGGGAATTAATATCTGGCAATACCACATTCTATGTTTGAATTTTAAAAAATGCTGTAATTCTGGGGAAAAAAAAGAATAGCTACATGAAAATACTCAAGTACAATTTTGTTTGAGCTAATTTGGGGTACATCCAGTTATACAAGCTGATAAAATCTGATTAAATAATAGAGACCTAAACAATAGCATTAAAAAACAAAGAAAAAAAATATATATATGACAAATTCTATTAACATAAAATATACTACTGACTGTTAGGAAGGTAAATGCATTAATGGATAAGCCAGGAACTCAGAAGAATACAAATGTCACAGAAGAAGCTTTTAACTCATTTGAATTCAATTTAATTTGACAAAACAAGATAAAATGCCTTAGGTATGGAAATCATTCTATTGATGGAGAAATGCTCATAATTTTAAAACCATTTGTTTCCAGATCTCTTCCAGTGGAAACACTGACAAAGTAGGGCTCTTAAAAATAATTGGTTAAATTATGCTTCATCATGACAACATGTTTTTTAATCTGATGCCTGAATGTTTGGTCTAAGAAAGTCATGAAAGTTTTCATGGAAATAGTAAGTGATGACTATTCCTTTACATAATCAGAAACTAAGCCAATTGTCCAGTTGAAGTGTGCATTTGTTCAAAATGCTCAGATCAAATCTTCAATAACATCTGATGTGGCAGATACCTTGGTGGGATGGAATTTAATCTGCAGAGATTTGCTCCCTTGAACTTTTATCTGTGAGAGTTAATTTCCGGTCCATTTTACTAGTGTTTCTGGCTCTCTCCGTCTGTCGACTTTTTTTTTTTTATTCTCTCCACCCACTCTCCCCTGGTATTCAACTGCTTTTCTTGTATTGTGCTTAGCATCTGCTACTGTTCCACTCCTTTCCAGTCAAAGCATACGGTAACTTCAACACAGGCTAATTAAATGGTGCTTGAAGTTAGTTAACAGGTGGTGCCCCCAGCTGCCCTCCTTGTATGAACAGATACATCTCACATTTTAAAGGACAGAAATGGCACAATAGTAATACCTGAATTAATGGAGTACTCTTCCCATACCATTAAACTAATGTTGGGGGATCCAAAAGAAACAGGATCATTCTTTTGTAGAGGGAGAAATCTGGTTTTGGGGTATATGATCCCATTTGAGATTCTGAATAAAACCTCAGGCCTCTTTATCCTTTAACCAGTGCTATTTTTCTCATCAAGTATAAATTTATTATCACTCCCTCCAGGTATGTTAATAAAGCATGTTTCTGATCACTGCTGCTAGTTCATGTGTTAAATGATATTCAAGTAAGATCCACATGATTTGTTAAATTCAAATTATCAAGTAATCTACTTAGCATTTTGGGATTACTGCAACTAAGTGTATATTATTACTTATTTAGATGTTCAATATAGTGTAATGTTTCAGAGCCACTAACTAACTCTGTGACCTTGGACAAGTTATTTTATCTTTTTTTTTTTTTCTCCATTTCTTCATCTAAAAAATGTGGAGTCATAGTATGTATTTCACGGGAGTGTAATGAGGCTTAAATAAGCAAATATTTATAAAGAACTTACTACGGTCCCAGACACCTAAGAAGTCAGTAAGTGTTGGCTATTATTATAATTAATTCAAATTAGAAGTCCACTTAAAATGATCATTTAGTAATTCTTTTTTTTTTCCATTCAATATGTGCCCTCTTTAATACCCATCACCATCATTTAGTAATTCTTAATGAAAATAAAGTCCTATGAATTTGCCTCTTGAAATGAGAAAAGACACGTTCTGTTTGTTTTATATGCTAATTTGGAGCTGCTATAGGAAAAAAGGTGAAGAAAGTATCAATTAAATTCGAGAGAAAAACTGATTTTGAAAACTTCCTTTCTGTCCAGCCATGTTCATTGTCTTTCCACTGCATTTCTTCAGAACTCATTTGAGCAGAATTCCTCACTAAATCAATCATTCAAGAAGTCTTTCCATGCAGACAATTTTATCCTCATGGCAAACTCCTTGAACTGCACACTTTAGTTTTCCGAATTGTCTGGTTTGTGCTGACAAGGATGGATTTACTCAATTTTATTTCTTGAGGAAAAAAACACCATTTCATGTTGAAATTACAGATTTCTTCACTCTTGGGATAAAGTCCCCCTCCCCTTTCCCCTTCATGCCCAATGTTGTTTCAGTCTCTGCCTTTCTTTTGCCATTTCCCGTAGAGGGGCAGAAACCCCCGGGTGCTTTGGGGAGAGGTGGGGAAAGTCGGAAGCATCTGCAAATTGGGCCCGGGTCGCCTGGTCCCGCCAGTTCCTCCCAGCCCGCCTTCCGCTAGGTGTCCCGCAAGTCCTGGCTGCCATCCATCTGCAGCCTCTACGGCCATCTCCAAGGCAGCATTCAGTCGACTGCTAAACAGACAAATTTCCTCCATAGTCTCTTCATTGTCTGCCTTTTCCAACCACAGTCACGGTTTTGCGCTCTTCATTCTAATTGTGCTTTTGATTATTAGGTTCATTTTATGCCTTCAGCTTTCTCAAAGGTCACAGGGATTAGCTGTGTCCAAAGGCGGACTAGAGAGAGTGTGCAGGCTGACCCCCCATTCATCCACCTCCATTGATTCTCCCTCCGTGTGAGAGTGGCAAGGGTGGTTCTTCTTTTACTCTTATTTGGTATTTTCCTTGCACCCCTCCCCCACTGCTCCTTATAGGAAGGCTGTTTGTAGCTATCCTGGTGCCACAAGAGGTTTCAATGAAGCAAATCCACACAGAAAGCAGGCACGGTGCAAGCATAGGGCGCTGCTGAACAAATCAGCTTGCACTTGGTTCTTCCTCTCTTGTTTCGGTTTATTTAGCTCAGGGCCATTCAACATTCCCATTTTATAAAGTCCAACTGCACTTTCAAACAGCATTCCCTTTCCTTGCTATTTTTGTCACTGAGTGTAATCAATCACACACACATTACATGCATTCTATTGATAATTATATATCCTATAACATACATACTATGGTTTTTTCTCTGTTTTACTTTGCTGATTCTGACTTACCTCTGTGGTTTTTTTTTTTACACACCACCATTACAACATTAGAGTATTTTGATTTGCATTTGTGTTTTTTAATGGGAAATTCTGCCAGCTTTTATTCATGCTAGCACTTTTATCGTGAGATATGTTTCACTTACTCTTTTGTTATTACAAAAGAGACATTCTTATTATAAATTAATGTAAATTCTTGAAAACCTAAGACAATAAAAGTAGCTATTTTAAAGGAATGTGTGTATGTATATCCATGGGGGGGGTGAGACATTAGGTTATTTATATCATTATTTATATTCAAGTGATAGTGGGGAGAGTTTATTATGTGAAAATATTTTCTGGACACGAATGCTCTTGGCTCATGATGAAGTCCATTCATTACTGTGGTCAACAGTTTAAAACACAGTAGGAGGCGTCCTCAGTACTTTTTCCATCTTGCTAGAAGTCAAGCAATTAGTGACTTTCTAATTGGTGAGATTATCTGCTTGGCTCAGAAGACAGATATAATGAATTATGATCTTGCTTATTAAGTAATATGACCTCATAAGTAGAAATGCTTTCCAGAAACTATACTGCACATTCACATTCAAATTTGAAGATATTGCACCAATGAACTTCCTCCTTCTGCAGTCCCTGTTTTATCATTCAATTCATAGTACATTTGTCTGTACATGTGGAAATATGCCCATTTGTAGATTCAGTGGTCTCCACAATATTGCCTCTTTTAACCTTTTCAAGCTTAATTCTTAAAACTTCTCATTAAGAAAGAGGGGAGACAGCCTAGTTTATGAGCAAATATTTGATTTTTGTTTCCAATGAGGCAGCTCCTGTGTGGATACTTTTGATCAGCAAATGTATGGGAAATGGATGGAGAGATTAATATAGTAACCAATACTCTTCCCATTGGCCTTTTGTGACCATTTTTTAATAGAGGCCAGAATTTTTAAAGAAACACATTTCCCTGCAAAATGGAAAAGGGAACTGAAGTGCATAGATAGGGAATGAAAATCTGCTGAGTTTTACATATTGCCAGAATTATGGTAACTATGTACAAATAACCTTAGGGAAATACTATAGAAATCATAAATAAATATTTTAACTCTTGCTGATGGAGAAAAGGAAAAATAACTAGAGGAAAATTTCTGTAATCCATAATCTACAATATTTGGCATTTGAAAATGTGTCCTAAGGCTTCAACATAAACCTTAAAACCATAATAGGGGAGTCACAAATAGCCCTAAAATTCACAATTCATATATATATTTTTTAAGATTTTATTCATTTATTTGACAGACAGAGAGAGAGAACAAGTAGGCAGAGAGGCAGGCAGAGGGAGAGGGAGAAGCAGGCTTCCCGCTGAACAGGGAGCCCGATGCGGGGCTCGATCCCAGGACCCCGGGATCATGACCTGAGCCGAAGGCAGCGGCTTAACCGACTGAGCCACCCAGGCGCTCCCACAATTCATATTTAACAAATGGATGGCCAGTCTTGCATTAGTAGTAAATTAATGTAAAGAAATCAAACTTCTGAAAATATGTACCTTTATCCTTAGATTTTTGAAGAATAAGACTCAACTATTTACTAATATTAATGTTAAAATTTTATTTTTGGACTGTGTATTTCAGTGCTTAAATATAATTATAAAAATTACTTGACAGCCTACTACCTGGTAACCATCATTGCCTGTAAATATAATTCTTCTATTGGTTATAAAATTGCTTACTTATAATTCTGTACCTCTTACGGGAAAAAAAGTCTTTCTAATTGTATGCAATTCTGGCAAAAACAAGTAGGTATAAGATGTCATGGTGAATGAGAAACACACAAAATGGAAATTATGCCAAAGTAATTATACAATATAGGTAATTCACCGATCATTATAAAAATGATAATAGCATATTGTGTTTCACAATTTGAGAATAAAGATATTGTCAAACTTTCCATTCATCACATGTATAGTTAATTTACTATGCCATTAAGAGATATATTATATATTCTTCTCATAAAAAATATTGTATCAGGAAGCTATTAAGTCATAACAAATGTCATCCTGTCTCCCACTGTAAAAGCTTAAAGCTCTACTGCTTTCGTTGGTGGAGTTTGAGAAGCTTGGAGGCTCTAATTTTATCTTCAGTAAATACTTTTAGGCTAAACTTTTTTATTTTGAGATAACTGTGTGTTCGTATGCAGTTTTAAGAAATAATGTAGGAAGATCTATTCTTTTACCTAGTTTCTCCCAGTGATAATATCTCGCTAAACTATAGTGCAATGTCACAAACAGGATATTGACATTGATTACAGGCAAGATAAGGGTCCTTCATGTAGACCTTTTCTAACCACATCCACTTTCTTCTCTCCCATTCCCTCCTTAGCCTTTGGCAACCACTAATCTGTTCTCCATATGTACAATTTTATCATTTTAAGAATGTTCTATAAATGAAACCATACGATATATAACCTTCTTGGAATAACTTTTTTAAATCAGCATAATTCTCTTAAAATTCATCCACATTGTCATGTGTATCAAGAGCATGTCATCCATTTTAGTTGCTGTGTAGTATTCCATGGTATGGCTATAATAGTTTGTTTCACCACCGATCAGGTGAGGTATATTTTGGTTGTTTCCAGTTTTTGCCTATTATGAATAGAGCTGCCTTAAACATTTGTGTACAGGTTTTAGTGTAAACCTAAGTTTTCATTTCTCTGAAATGGAAGTCCAGGAGTGCAATTGCCAGGGCGTATGGTAATTAGCATTTAGTTTTTTAAGAAACTGCCAAACTGTTTTCCATTGTAGCTGTACATTCAGCCAATCAGTTGTAAAAGGCATGCATGTATTCACAAGGAATAAACGTCTCAGTAGCATTAGGATTAGGTTAAAGTTAAACTTCTGAGAGTTCTTTTCTTTCCTCCCTCTCCCATCCTGACTCTCCCCTCCACCCCCCATCCTTCTCTTTTACTTCCCTTTCTTCTCCTCTTTCCTCTCTAGTTTCTTCCCTCCCTCCCTCCCTTCCTTCCTTCCCTTCCTCCCTCCCTCCTTCCCTCCCTGCCTCCTTCCTTCCTTCCCTCCCTCCTTCTCCCTCCCTCCCTTCTTTTCTTCTTCCTTCCTTCCTTCCCTCCTTCCTTCCTTCCTTCCTTCCTTCCTTCCTTCCTTCCTTCCTTCC